>NC_081410.1:91510219-91864386 GCF_030272615.1 Cryptomeria japonica
GCTTAAGAATTTCAGGTTTGGGGTAAAATAGGTTAAATGGATACATGCATGTATTAGAATAGCTAGGTTCTCGGTGATTTTGAATGGTTTTCCATGTGGTCTTTTTGCTTCATCTAGAGGTCTTAGGCAAGGGGATCCATTGTCCCCTTTTCTGTTTATTATTCTAGCTAAAGCTCTTAGTAGAGCTATCTTGGGAGCTAGGGATAATGACCTCTGGAAGGGGATTTCTATTCCTCATATGGCTGCTAGTCATTCTCATTGTTTATTTGCTGATGACACATTATTATTTGGTGAGGCTACTATGGGGGAAGCTAAGGTCATTAATAGGATCATTTTGGACTACTCTTCATTTTCTGGTTAGAAGGTCAATTGGGCTAAGTCTAAGATTTTCTTTCTTAATGTTTCCCCTTTGGTGCAGTCTAGGTTGACTCATTTTTGGGGTTTCTCTATTGGCCAGTTCTCTTGTAAGTATATAGGAATCTCATTTTTTACTGATTCAGAGAAGCATAATTTTTGGGAATGGATTTTGGGGGCCATTTCTTCAAGAATACTTTCCTGGTCTCATAAATGGCTCTCTTTTTCTGGGAAAATTGTGCTTATTAAAGTTGTTCTAAATGTAGTTCCAATCTATTTATTATCTATTTCGAAGGCTCCTAAGAAATCTATGGTCGCTCTGTAATCAGTATTAAGGTCTTTTTTATGGAATTACAATGTTAAAAAATAAAGAGAGGATCCCTCTGTTAGCATGAGATAGGGTTTGTTCTTTGAAAGATAAGGGGGGTGCAGGGATTAAGGATCTTGGTAAACAAAATTTGTCTCTGGGTGATAAGTTAGTTTGGAAGTTGTATAAACAACCCTCTTCAAAGTGGGCATCTATATTGTCTGCAAAATATTTGGGAAACTGTTCTGGGGAGGCCATTTTTACTGCTTCTATGCTCCCTAAAGGGTCTATAATCTGGAATTTCATGGCTGAGTGTAGATCTATTATTATTCTAGGGTTGTCCTGGATTATTCATAATGGTCGTAAGGCTAGATTTCAGGAGGAAGTCTGAAATGGTTTCCTAGCACTTTCTAGCCTTAGGGATTGGTCGCCTCCTATGTCCCTTCTCAAAACTTCTTGGGGTATATTTGTGGCTGATTATTTTTTTGTGGATTCCTCGAGTCTTCTCCCTGTGGCTAGATGGAAATCTATTGACTTTCTTCTGGTGGACCAAGATCTTAAATCTTCTTTTGTTGATGAGTTAAAGAAACACCTTCTTTTTTCTAAGGATGAAGATGAGCTTATTTGGGTCTATTCAAAATTGGGGGAATATTTGGTTAAGGAGGGGTACAATTATTTGTCTATAGGTTGTAGGCGGGAGGACTTTCCCTATAAGTTATTTTGGCATGTTTCCTATCTTCCAAAAGTAGGAGCTTTTGCTTGGTTAGCTGTTCAGGATAGAATTCTAACTGGTATGAGATTGTATAGGCTTGGTATTACTGTTGTTTTTCCTTGTGTTATGTGCAGAGGGTCTCTTGAATCAGTTGATCATCTTTTTCTTCATTGCCCCTTTTCTTCTCAATGTCAAAACTGGTTGTCTAATAAGTTAAACTGGTGTACTACTTTATGTAGTGACCTTAGGTCCCAATTCATGAGTTGAGCTTTGTTATATTCATCTTCATTTTATGCTTGTCTTTGGATAATTGCTCTTTTTGTTCTGATTTGGAAGATTTGGCTTGAGAGGAATAACAAGATTTTTAGGAAACACTCTTCCACTTTTCTAGATGTGTTCTTCTGTATTGAAAAATCCATCTCCGAGACTGCCTTGGCCTTCATTTACAAGGGAGTTAGTCTACAAAATACTTTTACATCATGGGATAATTGGATTACCAGGCATTGGCTGACTTTGCAGATGCTCCCTATGATTGGGGCCATTTCTAAAACAAGGTCTTCTTTAATTAGCTGGAAAGAGGTAGTCTGGTTGCCCCTCCTTCTTCCAAATATAAATTGAATTTTGATGGAGCATCCCGTGGTAATCTTGGGAAGTTTTCCATTGGTGTTGTGGTTTCTGATAATAGGGCTCGCATTATTAAAGCACAATGTCAATGTATTTCTAGTGGGACTAATAATGTGGCTGAGTTACTTTCTCTTTCAGTTGGGCTTGATTTTCTCCTCTCTTTGCACTTTTTGGATGTCATTATAGAAGGTGACTCTCAAGTTGTTTTTTATATGGTCACAAATCGCTCCTCAAATTCTTGGCATCTCAATTATTGGTTGAATAAGATACTTGCACAACTTAAATTTTTTAATTCCTTCTCTATATCCCATTGCTACAGGGAAGCCAATAGGGTGGTGGATTTCTTGGAAAATAAATAATTAGATGAAGATATTCAGTCTTTGGTTGATGTGGATATTATTTTTTTACCCCCTCATCCTGTTTAATCAGATATAACCTATTGGCTTAGTCTCAACCTCTCATCTTGTTGGTAATTATAACCAGGTATGTAGTTTAGTGTGGTGGTGTTGATGGCCTTCTTGGTCTTTTATATCTCCCCATTAAGTCTGCATATTTGCTTGTAATTCCAGCCATGGTATTGGTCATGGCCTTGTTTAGGGGTTGTGGTTTTTGGAGCTAGGGGTATCTTGTAATCATGCTTTTCTCAGTACTTTGTGCTTGCTGTGTTGGGTTTTTTCATTGTTCGTAACGTGATTTCTTCTATGCAGCTTGCACATGGATTTAATTATGTTTACTTTGAGTTTTGTACTGTTTGTTTGGAGTTAATGAGCATATTGATATCTGCTTCTTTAGTGGCGGCTCGCTTGCAGGCTTATTTATGATTGATTTATTCTTTCCTTCGCAGTGGCAGGCTAGGAATTTTTTCTTTTTCCACATTGGGGATCTCCTTCAGTTGACAATCTTGTTTTATCATATGTTATGATCATGTGAGTTATGGTCATGGTTTTTGAGAGGAAGTTTTTCATTATTCTTTTTTGAGGTGGTGGTCTACAGTTGTTTGTTCGTACGATTTGCCTTGGGCTAGCTTGTGTTGATATGTCTGTCTCGTCCTTTAGTGGCTGATCTTTCTCTTTTATGATGGCCTTTGGTTTCTTTATAATCCCGCTCTTTTTTGCATCACATCATCTCTTTTAATGGAGGTTGCAGGTTATAGAGTCTTGATGCCTATTAAGTAGCATGACTTCTAGGACTCTCATGGTTTTGATGATGAAAAGCGTGGTCGTCTATTTAAAATTTTTTCTCTAGATTTCTCTCTAGCTTTTTGCAAAGTACTGGGCTAACGATGGTTGGTGGAAAATGTAGATTGTTTCCTTGCCAAGGTTGCATCTCATTTTATTACTATCTGTATGGAATTTCTCTTAGATTCTTCTATGGTTAGGGTGCTTTTCGATGCATACTTTCATCCCTATTTTTATTCTGTTGTTGATTTGGATAATGCTTTGTCTCTCTATCATTTTGAGTTTGGCATTTTTCCTTATGGTGGTTTCCTATCTTGTTCTCAATTACTATCTTCTAGCTGGCACGGTGAACTTCTTTCAATTATGAGAGGAGGCTTGATTTCTAATCTTTATGATGATACTATGTTTGATTTGGTAGCTTTGTTAGATCATGTTTCTCCAAATATCTTGGCAGTGGTTGTTAATGTGTTTTTAGGTATTCACTTTCTACTAGATTCATTGAATGTGGTGATGTCTTCTCCAACTTCAATTTTGCCTCTTCAGATTGTGCCTCCTGTAGTGAGAATGATGATATTATCCACCCTTCCTCTCCTCTGTTGGAAAGCACTAGTTCTTGGTTCTGCATTCTTGATGTTATATTCTCTCATTTAGAGAGATTTTGTACTCATACACTCTAGGGGGTTGGGTTTTTTGTTGTCCAATATGGCTATTGGGAATCCTTGAGTTGGCTTCTTATCTAGCTTTATTATGTATGAGCAAGACCAGAGTTTTTTTTTACTTGGTTCTTTCCTACCGGTGCTCTTTGAACCAGGTTGTAAAAATTTAAAATATTAATAAAATTTAGTGGCTCTCCACTTTTATTAAAAATTTTTTTTTGCATCGATAAAATTTTATAATATTGATTTATTTACAATATTCGCATTTAATTGGAGTCTGGGAATTATTTTTTTGACAGAGGTACTTCTATAAAATCTTCTTCTCATTCAAATTTTCAACAATTAGTAGCCACAAAGCAAGAGTAACTTGTCCACCAAAGTTTCTTAGTACTTGTCACTGGCTCCAATTATGTTGTCCTATGAAATTGGAATGTTGCTTAGTGGTCTAGTATGCCATCGATAAGTATACTAATAATTGAAGCAATGTCTACTATCAAATTTACAAAATTATAATCTAGTGATGCAAGAAAAATATTTTTTGGTAATATATAGAGATAAAGAATGATGACTAATAAAGCTTGAACTCCTTATCCAGAGTTATTTTTGAATGGGGAAATGCAATTTTCTTGCATCCATGTTAGAAGCATTTTGAAAGAGAATTCTTTTTTTGAAATAAGTAGAATTTCATAATTTTGATAGTTAAATTTTACCAGCTTTCCTTGAAATAACCTATCATTTTGGTATCTAAAGCCACTAATATGAAGTCTCTCTACAAGTCACTTAAAAATGAAACTATAGACATCCAATATCTTGACTTGTTTCAATGGTAGAAAGTACTACAAAACTTGTAGATAACCTATTTGGCATAAGACACTCATTCTAGGTTCACCTATGGGTCAATTGATGAGTTTTTTTAGTCTCTTTAAAGTAGATTTGCAAAACATGGAAACATCCACTGAACTACACTATAGGCATAAAAAATACAAAATTATTATCATTGGAAATCCGACGGCTGGAGCTATTGCTATAGTCACTAGACTTTGCAGTGGTGGTGCTAGTGGTCTTTTTAGGATCCTTTTAGTTTTTGTTGTTGTCTTGGTAGGCCTAAGGCTTGAACTTTGTATCTCTGTGATTTCTGAATAAATCTTTACCCATTTTTCCAAAAAAATAAAATTATATTTGAGATTAATTTTACTATTACAATTATAATTATATAATTTTTTTAAATTAAAAAAAGATTATGCTTTTAAGAAAAATATATGTTTTCATTATAAAATTTGTATTATATTATAATCATTATGTCAAAGTCATAGGTGGTTTATTTATATAGGAATGCCTTCCTCATAAAAAATGCATTTTAATATTATTTATTAGAAAAATAATATCTATAAAAAAATATATTTTATTATTATCTACTTTTAGTCAAAATATCTCTTAATATTATTTATTTTATTAGAATATCATATCTTTTTTAAGTTTCTTAAAAAATAAAAGAAAAAATATTGAAAAAGAAAGAACTGGCTTTACTTGTGTTACAAGGTCTTAGGATGCTAATCAATTTTGCATATAAATTTGTTCCTTTTTTTCATTTTTAGCACTTCCAGTGTTGTTATTTTTCCACCAATAAAATTTTATAATGCTGATTTATTTACAATGTTAGCATTTAACTAGAGTTTGGGAATTATTTTTTTGACAGAGGTACTTCTATAAAATCTTCTTGTACTACCCCTCATCGATCAACCTCTTTTTGTATATTTTGATTTTCTTCTGTGACTGTTCAGTGGAACATTTTTGTATATTGATTTGGATGTTTGCGATTTTATTTCATGATTTATCTGGATTTGTGGTGTATGATTTTATGCAGTATCTCAGTGCTTATGATTAATGTTATTTTATGGATCATTATCATGGACTAACACTTTTACCTTACATTGAGATGTGTTATTTATATGTTGCGTGTTTGCAAGTGTATTGAGATGAGAGGGGATGATTTTCCTTCACTCACTCTAGTGAGATAGGGAACACCATGATTCTCCTTCATCGGTGTGTGTGCTATGTCTGTGTGTGTGTGTGTGTGTGTGTATATATATATATATATAGGTCTATATGCATGTGTGGTTATTTGGTGCAGGACATTGTAGGTACTAGTACCGGGTAGGTACGTGGTATGGACTCCACCTGGTTTCACAGGTCTCAACATGCCTTATATATCCGATGGGAGTGGAGGAGATAGTTGTTGTACCCTAGTTTGACCCGTAGTCACACTCGTGTGAGTGTTGTCAGTCGGTTGTCTTTCCCATCTCACTATTATGCGAGTCATGGTGCCTTGGTTTGGTCATTTGAGAGTCGTCATTTGATCATTCTTGGTTTTGCATGTTTCCATTTATTTAAATGGTTGTTTAATTTAAATGGAGGATGCTATCTTATGTAGGTGTAATTAGTAAATTATTATGCTCTGTGATTATTGATTTAATTAATTAATGAATTGCTAGATTAAATGGTTAAATGGCTTATTTCATTGTGTAAAGTGCATTAATATATTTTGTGGAAGGAAATAAGTAATTGCCTAGCCATTTAAATGATAAATGATTATGTTGAAAGGAAGTATTTATGGAAATAGAAATTAATAAAAGCTTTCCTTTTTACTTTTCCATTTGACTTTTTCATTTTAATTGTTGGAAAATAATTATTTTTGGAAAAGGAGTAAATCTGATTGCCTTTTTAAAAAAAAAAATTTAAATCTAATCGGATGGAATAACTTTCAACCTAGAAATTTTAGGTTAAAAAATTATTTCCATATATGCCTGGAAATTCACGGGAAGAGGCAGGAAAAATTTTGGAGAGAAAATGGCAAAATCATTCTGGAAGGAGGAGCTGGAATTCGAATTGGTTTGCAAGGATTGGGATTCTTCCTTCATTTTGGTTGCTAGTTGCTAGTTTCTTCAAGGTTGGATTATCCCTTCTTGTTTCAATTTAAATTTGAAATTTTCAATTTGCTTCCTGTGTGTGGAAATTATGCTAATCTTCTTGTAGATGTTTGTGGGATGATTGGAATGGAAGAAAGAGTGTTTATTATTGTCGGTTATGTGAAATTTATATCATATGGTTGAATTTAGGAAAGAAATGGTTCATTTCTCTATCTGCTGTGTGTTGTTCTTGAAAATCAATTTCTTGTATACCTCTTCTATTTGGAAAGAATGAACTAGACTTAGCTTGCTATGTGCTTTCTAGTATCTTGTTGTCCAAGATTTGGGGTTTCCATGGGTTTTCATTTCACCATTTGCCTTATTGGTAAATTTTCATTTGAAAATTGGATTTGGCACTATGTATGTGTGTGCTCGTGAAATGATCTAGGAAATGAATCATTTTCATGTTTAAATGATTTGGTGGAGTGTGGATTTTAATGCTTTGAAATCATGTTCTTATTTGTTTTCATTGACCTTACCTTACCCCACGATAGGCTAGTCCCAGCATGCGGGTTGGTAGTCTTTGTTGCCCGCAAGTAGGAGTACTACCGGTTGGCAGTACTGCTACACGATAGCAGTACTACCGGTTGGTAGCTACTGCTACTGATGGTAGGAACACTACTGATTAGTAGTCACTGCTACTAGTTGGTAGCAGTTCTAGTGGACAATAGCGCCTGGTACTGGTCGGTAGCATCGCTATTGGTCGGTAGTCCTGCTACTAGTTGGAATTAGTACTACCAACATGTAGTGCTTGCGGCCCCTGGTAGATGCACTATTGCGGGTTGTTTGACCCCCGTGTAACCATGTTCCTTTACCAGATCAAACCGGTTAGTCCAATAAGTTAATTTCTAATAAATGAAATTTATTGTGAAGTGGTTTTAGTGTTAATGAAAATAGTAATTTTTTTATGTGATTTTAATTATGTGGTTAATAAATTTATCAATGGAAATCAAGGCATGAATTAGAGATTTCAAATTGGTTAATTTGAATATATTTTGGAAATAAATTAAATGCCTGTTAGGAATTCATGTTTAACCGGTTGAGTGTTTAATGTATTTCATTCCTGATGGAATATTATTTTGGAAATTGATTAGATGTGATTGCTAGAAAATAGTGTTCTATTTAATTTCCAATCAATGATATTGCAAGTTCTTATTATGCTATTTTTCTCAAAGATTGTCTGAGTGTAGACTTAGTGAAATTAGTTATCCTTGCAAGTGTATATTGTGTTATTTTTGGTCTGTGGTTCAGTCATCCTATGGTGGAATATTTGGTACCTTTAAACAAGTGATATATGTTGGCTTTGTTGTCTTAACCATGTAGTGTCCTTGCCTTGTGGTTAGCCAAGAGTCAGTATGTCTTGTTTGACCACTTGTTTATGAAAGTGGAGTTATTACTATTTGCTTCGCCATAGAGTCCTCGGGGAGTGACCATGTCTGTTTAGTGTCTTTTGAGAGAGTGGCTTTCGAGCAAGGGTTGCGCCTAGAGTGGTTGGTAGGTTACCCCTCGAAAGTCAGATAATAAGTGATAATCTAATTAATTAATTAGGTGGGTAGTACTCAAACATTAATAAAGATAATTGTACCTCACGCATAGGTGAGTGCTTGAACTGAGGCTCATAATGTTGTGAGAAGGCTTGGAATGGCAAACTGACCACCTTGTCTTCACGAAAGGTTGGTAGGGTCCACATGAGAAGTAGTTGGAGCTGGAGGTTCAGGAGAGGTTACCAGGACAGAGAGATAGGACATAGGAGAGCCTCCCAAGGTAACCATCAAGCTATGCAATGAAACTCTCTCTTTAGGTTCACTTGTGTATTTGTGATGTTGAGTCACCTGAATTTTGTGGAGTCATATTTTTTTGTCAACCATGTCATGCTTATTGTAATGCCCCACCAGGAACCCTAAAGGAAACAACACAACTAGGCAACTAAAGGGTGAAATAATTTTTTTTTAAAGACTAAGTGCACTAACTATAACCATTTCATGTTTAATAACACAACATAAGTCTAACATATGATTTCCTAAGGGTTACCAATGAAGATTAATTCGGAGATTACATTAACACCATAGTTAATCCAATTGTCCATTTAATTAGATAAATTAAATTCTTAAGTTTAAAACTACACATACATCTAAATTCCATAATGAAGAAATGAAAGTACTCCAATGTATCCAATTTCCATAAAACAATTTAACATAAGATCAAAGCAACTAAAATAACATACATTCCACTGACATACTATTACAATATCCATAAATACACAGCTTCCAATAATGCCACAGATTACAAAGTTACAATATAAAGGTTACATAAAAGTTTGATACAATGACCACAAGGTCTCAACTGAACAATGATCTCGAACAAGAGCTGGTACATGAACCACGAACCAAGAAACACTAGCGAAGCCTTTCCTCACCTGAAGATACAATCCAGAACATCTGATGGGAAGTGGTACTACCACCTAACCATGTGATCCCAAAATGGAACCACCCCACTGTGCTAGGAGATAGTAGAAAACCCTCAAGCAAGCAAAGTAAGACAAGTACGAAAGGACTACAAGACTCTGCAAACATCCATGTAATTCAACTCACAAAACACAAGTGACTCTAAGGAGAGAGTGTCATCACATCTCTTATGGTGGATACCATGGTACAACCTCCATAGGTCCTAGCCCCCATCCTGTGTTTGTCCTGGTAACCTCTCCTGAGCCTCCGGTTCCAACTAAGTCTCATGCGGACCCTACCAATCCTTTCGTGAAGACAAGGTGGTAAGTTTGCCATTCCAGGCCTTCTCGTAGCATTATGAGGCCTATCCTAGCACTACACCCATGCACGAGGTACATTATCTTAATTAATATTTATCTCACTCCCCCAATATATTATTAGGTTATCACTTTTTAACTGACTTTCAATGGGTTATCCTGTCATCCACTTCGGGCATGACCCCCTCTCAAAAGCCAATCTCTCTCATAGGACACTAATAGGAAATGTCTCTCTACGAGAACTCTATGGTGAAACAGACAACCATAAACAATCTTGACAAAGCACAGGTGAAGGATACATAATCACTAACCGAAGATTGACCATTTGGACAAACACACACAATGGCTCACATCAATAAGGTTATACAACAACACCTGACCAAGGAGAAATAGTAACATAGGACACAACAACAATTCAACCAGAATTGCAATGAAATTAAACTTGAGTGAGAACACCATTACACAAGATCCTAATACAGGTAATCTTTTCTTAAAACAGCCAAAGCATAAATAACTTGCAATTAAAGATTTTCCAGACAATGAGAAAATACAACTATATTAATACAAAGAAATCAATTTTATCATTTGTCCAATAAGGTTAAATCAATCACATAAAAATTAACCCCCTAATTATATGTTCATGATTACTTTACAAATAAACCCGATTAGATTGTATCAATAATCTAAATTAAATTCCAAATTCCAAATTATATATAATAATATAATATAATTACATAAATGAATATAATATTATATAATTATATCACATTAAAATATATAATAAAAAGATGATTTAATCTGAAATATCTTTCATTTCCAAAATAACATAATTAAAACCACAGAAAATACTATATACATATATATATATATATATAATTTAATTTATTTTTTTAATTATTTAATTACTTTATTTTTTAAAATTTTTTTTAATATTTTGTTTTTAATTAATGTTTTTTTAATTATTAATTTTTTTTTAAATTCACAACTTTACAAACAGTAAATTTAATTTTTTTTTTAAACATAATTAATTTCCAAACCAATTTATTTCTAGGGAAATTATTTATTATGCAATTTCTCCAAAATAATATAATAAAATATTCTCCCTTAACTTCTAATAATACAATAAATTTAATTAATGATTAAATTTATTTCTATAATAACTAATTATATCACAGAGATACACAAATATTAAAAAAGACTGCCATAGCCAAATATTGAAACAAAAATCAAACAAGAGGGAATGGTTTCTCTGGAAAATCCCATTCCTCCCAAATCTTGCAATTTCCATGCACAATGAAAATCTTGGCGAAATTTGCCATAATAACTTTTTCCAATTTTCTTAAAATTTAATCTACAAACACCCAGGAAATCACTTCTTTCCATAAACAAGAAATTAACTTCAGGAATTGACTTTAGCCAAGAACAAGAAATAATCAGATAGGATTTTAAATTTGACAAACATCTTAACACACACATCATTCAGAAAGATAAAAGAAATAAAATATTTTCTTTAAAACAAAAAATCAAACGAAGCCACCCAACTTGGTATAGCTTTCCTACAAGAAATTATTAGAAGAGAACCAATCCTTCAACAAACTTCCAAATAAATTTCTCTTCACCTAAATCCCTAACCTGTTTCCTGTCTATCTAAAATAAAGACCTATTCCCCTATTTAAACTAAAATTCTAGGTTCAATAGCTTTTTCTCAAAAACCTAAATTTAGAATACAAGTAATTTTATTTTCTTTTCTAATTTTATAACAAAAGATAAGCTAACATGCAATAATTAAAAATAATAAAGAATTAAAACAATACTTTAATTCTAATTAATTCTTTTATTCATTCATTTATTTATTAATTAATTAATTTATTTATCCTTTTATTTATTTATTTATTTAAATTCTAGGAAACAATAAATATTATTAATCTAATTTATTTTTCCACTAAAATTTCAATAAAATCTATTTCTAATATCATGCAGATTGCAACTTAATTTAATTATTTCTTTTAATTAACTAAATTTATAATCTCAATGCATAAACAATTCAACTATGAGACAATTCCATAAACATAATTAATTAATTAATTCAAATCCACAAAAATACACAACTGAGCAAATCAAAGCAAACTCATAAGAAGATCAAACGACAAAATACGAAGGTCGGACTAACTGACAGGATGACCAATTGACGACACTCACATGAGTGTAACTGAGTAAAATAGGGTCAACTACTATCTCCTCCACTTCCATCAGAAAATATAAGGCATGCTCAGACCTGTGAAGCCAGGTGGAGACGATACCCCGTACCTACCCGCTACTTGTACCTACAATATCCTGCATCACCGAACCACACATGCATATAGACAATATAGAAGACATGACATACACACCGATGAAGGAGAATCGCGACGTTCCCTGTCTCACCAAAATGAGTGAAGAAAAATCGTCCCCTTGCATCCAATACACTTGCAAACATGCAACATATAATTTCACATTGCATAAATAAAGTAAAGTGTCAGTACATAGCAATAATCCATAAAAAGGCCATAAATCACAAGTACTGAAATACGGCAAATAAGTTATGCATCTCATATCCAGATAAAGCATGAAATAATGTCATATAAGTCTAAAAACCACATCATGGTAATGTACCCACTGAAAGTAAACAATAATAAAATATGAGTCTAATGAGTTTGAACGAGTAGGGGTACTACATTCTCCCCCCCAAAACTAGGCTTACTCTTGGAAGCCTAAAATAAATAAGAATACAATTCTCTCATCTTCGTTGCATCCTCCCAAGTTGCTGAGGTCTCATCATTTGGGTCCCATAGGACCCTTACCTGGTCGATGGTGCATCCCTTGAGGATCAGCTTGGCAGTCATCCACCGCTGTAAACACTCTATGGGATCTCCCTGCATCTTCCACTGTAGGCTCTAATGTTGCTGGCCTCTGACTACCTGTATCATGGAAACACTGGGGGCATTGCATGGCTCTATGACCAAACTGCCCACAAGAGAAGCAAGCTCTTGTACCTGGTCCTCTATTACCTATTGGCCCACTAGACTGCTGGAAACTTCCTTGGCTAGGGGTATGAGATTCAATATGCGAGGACTGCCCTGAAGGGCCCTAAAATTGTTTTGATTTCGATGATTGTTGTTGTTGTTGTTGTTGTTGCTGTTGTCCACCCTTAGCGGGTGTCTGAGGAGTCCTAAATGGTGCAACTGACTGGGAATGATTTCCTCGAGCTCTATTCCCACTGGAAGGTGTTGGCATTATGTGAACCGGTATGAGGACATAATGACATTGTATGTTGTCATTGATGTCAATATGATGAAGAGGTGTGAATCAGCATATGTGAGAACCAGTATAACACTATGAACCGACATTTGTGCCAAAGTGAAGTGGTGTGCTTGTTCATGATGAACCGATATATAGTTATGGGAACTGGCATATGGAAGTATTGTATGACTACCGGTTGGTAGTCTCAACTTTCAAGTTTCTGGTTGATGTGCTTCAAGCCTGTGTGGCTCAACCAATGATATTGTGTGATGAGTTAGCATTCTAAAGAAGAAAAAATCATGTTGCCACACAAGCCTGTGTGCGTGAAGGATTTTTGCATGAGGGAGATTGTTCCTATCTACCTTAGGAATGTGCAAAGTCTATAAAATGGTGATAACATGTGATGGGTTATCAGCCACCATAAAATCGGTGGAAATGGATGATGGAGAATGTCTTGAGTTTGGATCAAGTTCTGCTGCATTTAATGCAGTGTGCTCAATGGTTAGGATTGAACCGTTTGAATTTCTTAACCTAACAGGTTTAGGGTTTAGGGTTTATGCTACTGACCTATCTGTTTTCCTATAAGGTTGATGTTGTGTCTCTTTCTGAGGTTGTTGACAAAAGTTGTGTGTGTGTATCCAAGAGAAGGGATACATGATTCTTTCCAGACCAAAAGGAGAGAAGTGAAAGTGCAGAAGGTGAAGAGGAGCTTAAGCAGAGTAATACCTACACAGTGTAAGTACAGAAGGTGAAGAGGAGCTTAAGCAGATCTGCATTGGTATTGACTGCTGTTACTAGATCATTGTAATACCTATTGATCTCTAATTACCTCAACAGTTGGAAAATCCCTTAACAGGGTAGCCTTAACTGGCTTGCTGAAAATCCTTTAACAGGGTAACTCAAAGCTACTGAGTTCAGAATCCTTTAGCTATTGAGTTCTTAAAATCCTCTACCAAGGTAACCTTTAATAGGATTTAACCCTTAACCGGGTATTGTAGCCATCCCTTAACCGGGTGATCTCTAACAGGATCGGTTCCTAGCAGAACCTTTTGTAATGTCTCTAACCGGACAAGGCTCCTAATAGAGTGGACTTCTAAAGAGTTCAAAAATAGCTTGTGGGTATTCATCCCCACTGTGGTTTTTCCCAGTTGGGTTTCCATGTGAAAAATATGTGTGTCATGTGTGATGCTTTTATCTTGTGATGCTTTTCTATTGTCTGTCAAGCATATGATGGTTCTGTGTTTTATGTCTGTCAATAAAACATGTTGAACTAGCTTTTATTATGATCTGATGAGAGATTACCTGTTTATGCATAAGGGTGAAATGGTACTGTAGTCTCAAACTGAGTGAAAATCTAAGTGAGTAACCGAGTAATGCTTGTCTCAGACATTCTTAGGTTTACCAATTGCACTCTGTTTCAAACCGGTGTCACTGTCTGCTAGTCATTTGAAGTGTCTGCTGTCAAACTAGTTTTGGATTGTATTTTTGTCTATACTAATTCACTCCCCCTCTCAGTACTAGTTTGGTACTATTCGCTCATCATTAAGTTATCAATTGGTATCAAAGGATTCTTCCTTTGTGCAATAAGTTTAACTGCTTGAGGTAAAGATCCCAGTCTAATGATGAAGAGGGAAGGTCCAAAGTTTAATAGAGAAAATTTCAGTATATGGAAAGACAGAATGAAGATATTCATTAGAAGCATGGGTGCTCAACATTGGAGCTATGTTGAGATTGTCTATGTTGCTTGTACCGGTACCCTTACCGATGACCAAAAGAGAGAGATGCAGGAGAATGGGCAAGTCATGGAAGCCCTAATCAGTAGTTTATCTGACATTGAGTTTATTGATGTTCAGGATAAGGTAAATCCTAAAGAGGTATGGGATACTCTTGAAAATATCTATGGCGGTGATGAGCATGTAAAATAGGCTAAGGAAGAAAGCCTTAGAGGGAAGTTTGAAGATATGCGGATGGTTGAAGGTGAGACCATTCAATAGTATGGAATAGGGATCAAAACCATTGTTGGAGATATCAAGAGTGCAGGTGGCAAAATAGAAGATGCCACTGTGGTAATCAAAGTCTTGAGATCCCTATTGCCGGTCTATGCAATAAGGGTTGTTGCTATTTAGGAGCTGAGATCAATAGGCAAGACTAAGGTATCCTTAGACTCCATCATAGCAAAGTTGACAGCCTATGAGCTAAATAGTTTTGATGGTAGTGTTCAAAAGACTGAATCAGCTTTTAAAGCTTCTGCTATACCATCCAGAAAAGGAAAAGAAGCTAGCACTAGTGGTGAACCAAGACAGAGCAGAGAAATGGATGATGAGGAGATTTTGATGGCATTTGAAGCTCTCCTTGCTAGGAAACTTCCTAAAGGAACCAGAAAATACAAAGGTAAGCTACCTTTGAAATGCTTTTCTTGCAACTGGATAGGACATATTGTTGTACACTGTCCTAATGGTGACAACAAGGACAAACTAGAAAGGTTCAAGTAATTCAAAGGAGGAAACCAGAGAAACTATTTTGTGGTAGTTGATGAAGGTGTCACAGATGAAGAATTAGAGGATGAAGAAAATGAAGATATTGTGTTTGTTGTTGTCAAGGAAGATGTGTCAGACAAGAAGGCTCTTGTCTCCCGATTTGATAATTCCAATGAGTGGATCATTGATAGTGGCTGTTCTCACCATATGACTGGTGACCGGAGCAAGTTTCTATCCTTGAAGGAGTATGATGGTGGTGTGGTTCGCTTTGGCAATGATGCACCATGCATGGTCAAAGGAAGAGGGTCCATCTCTCTGAATGGAAAGAGTAGTGTTGACAATGTGTATTGGGTTGATGGTCTCAGACACAACCTTCTAAGTGTTGCCCAACTGAATGACAGTGGCCTCACTCTGAAATTCAAGAATGGAATTTGCAGAATCAAAGGAAAGAATGGTGAATTGGTGGCCATCGACATGCAGACCAAAGGTAACCTATTTCATTTGAATGCAAATATAAGTACATGTCTTATGGCAAAATTTGATGATAGCTGGATATGGCATAGGAGACTCTGCCATGTAAACTTTGATAACATTGTGAAAGATAGTAAGATCAAGGCAGTTAGAGGGTTGCCGGTGCTAAGAAAACCAGATAATACCTAGTGTCAATTGGGGAAAATGTCTTCCTCAACCTTTAAAGGTAAATCTTTCACTGTTGACAACTTGCTTGATCTTGTGCATACTGATTTGTGTGGTCCTATGAAAACTAGAAGTGTGCAGGGTGATAGGTACTTCATGATTCTCACTGATGACTGCTCAAGAATGATGTGGGTTACATTCTTGAAAGACAAGTCTGAAGCCTTTGTAAATTTCAAAGCTTTCAGAGCTTTAGTGGAGAAGGAAAGCGGTAAAAGGATCAAGTGCCTGAGAACTGATCAAGGAGGGGAATTCACTTCTGGTGAATTCAACAAGTACTGTGAAGAACATGGCATCAAGAGGCAATTGTCTACCCCCAAGACTCCACAGTAGAATGGCCTAGTAGAAAGGAATAACCAGACTATGGTTGAAGTAGCTAGAACCATGTTGATTCAAGGAAAGGTAGCTCACACCTTTTGGAGAGAAGCGGTGAACACTGCAGTCTACATGATGAACTGGGTACTCATCAAGAAAGGTAAGGATAAAACTCCTTATGAGTATTGGATCGGTAAGACACCTGTGGTTAGCTACTTTAGAGTGTATGGTAGCAAATGTTACATCAAGAAGAGTGAACACCAGAGTAAATTTGGTGTGAAATGTGATCAGGGAATATTCCTTGGATATTCCACCAAGAGCAAAGCTCTCAAGTGTTTCAACAAAAGGACTCAGAGAATTATGGAAAGCATCAATGTAAGAGTTGATGAAACCTCTAAGAAAACTGAGGAAACCAGCAGTGAGCAAGTGATAAATGAACCGGTTGCAACCTTCCGGGAACCGGTTGTCAGTCAACCAAGTACCAGTAACAGTGTTCCTACATCGGCAAATGTAGATGTTGATACTGATGGAGATGAGGATAAAGAACAAAAGCAAGAGGAATCCATCAAGACCATTCCTCGGTATGTCAAGCTGAATCATGATCCTAATTAGATCATAGGAGATAAGGATGCAGGAATCCTTACAAGAAGAAAGGTCAGAGAAAACTCATGTATGATCTCTAAATTTGAGCCTAAATCGTTTAAAGAGGCACATAAAAATGAAGACTGGATCAAGGCAATGGAACAGGAACTTGACAAGATAGAGAAAAATGGTATATGGTCTTTGGTACCCAGACTAGAGCATAAAAATGTCATTGGTACCAAATGGGTCTTCAAAAATAAGCTGAATGAAGATGGTACAGTGATTAGAAACAAAGCCAAATTGGTATGCAAAGGATATGCTCAAGAAGAAGGAGAAGACTAGGGAGAAGACTTTGCTCCTGTAGCCAGATTGGAAGGAGTTCGTATGCTTCTTGCATATGCAGCTTTTAAAGGCTTCAAAGTATATCAAATGGATGTAAAATCTGCATTCCTAAATGGTGTACTTGAAGAGGAGGTGTATATAGAGCAACTAGATGGGTTTTCCCTATCTGAAGACAACGACATGGTATGTAGGCTACATAAAGCCTTATATGGGCTAAAGCAAGCACCTAGAGCATGGTATGAATGCCTAAATTCCCATCTTGTGAAGATTGGATTTGAGAGAACAAGTGAAGATAGCAATATCTACTTGAAGTCTGAAGGAGATCAGATCCTGATCTGTGAGGTATTTGTTGATGACATTATCTTTGGTGGAGATGACAAGATGAGTCATGAATTTGCAGATGAGATGAAGAAAGAGTTTGAGATGTCACTCATAGGGGAGATTAAGTTCTTCATTGGACTGTAGATCCAGCAGATGAAGGATGGAATCTTTATCACTCAGTCCAAGTATGTCAAAGAGGTGTTGAAGACCTTTTGCATGGAAGATAGCAAACCAGTTGGTACACCGATGGTGACTGGTTGTAAACTATCCAAAGAGGATGACTCTGCATTGGTTGATGAGAAGGAATACCGATGAATGATTGGTAAGTTGTATTATGTAGTGCATAGCAGACCAGATATTGCACATGCAGTTGGCATTACTGCAAGATTCCAAAAAAGTCCAAGAGAATCCCACTTGGTTGCAGTCAAGTGGATTCTCAGGTATCTGAAAGGAACTATTGACTATGGGTTATGGTATCCATACAATAATGATTTTAACCTGAAAGTGTTCACAGATGCTGATTGGGCTGGTAATGTAGATGACTGGAAGAGAACAACCGGTGGTGCATTCTTCCTTGGTGGTAGACTGGTCTGATGGATGAGTAAAAAGCAGAGTTGTATCTCTCAATCTACAGTGGAAGCAGAGTATGTTGCAACTTTCATGAATTGCACTCAAACAATTTGGATGAAACATGTATTAAATGGCTTCAAAGTTCCTATATCTGAACTAGTAAGTATATTTTGTGACAACACTAGTGCAATTAATATCTCCAAGAATCCAGTTTTACATTCTAGAACCAAGCACTTTAAGCTTAAGTATCATTTCTCGAGGGAAAAGGTTCAGAACAAAGAGATTGCACTGGAGCATGTTTCCAGTAAGGAGCAGTTAGCAGACATATTCACCAAGCCTCTCCCAAAGACTACATTCATATATTTAAGTGGTAAATTAGGGCTACTGCCCCTTTAGGAGGTGAACTAAAAGTATATGCTCCACATTAGTCAGGTATTGCATAGTCAAATTTATTTTGGATTGATGTGTTGAAGGATGCTACTCCTCAGGGGGAGCAACATAATGGAACAGGGCAGCTTGTGCCTCCACTTTGACATTGTTGTCAAAGGGGGAGAAGATGTGAAGTGGAAAAGATATCTATAGAAATTGGGGGAGAAGATGTAAAGCGGAGAGATATCTTTGTATATTTCCATCAATGACAAAGGGGGAGATTGTTGGCATTATGTGAACCAATATGAGGACATAATGACATTGTATGTTGTCATTGATGTCAATATGATGAAGAGGTGTGAACCAAAATATGTGAGAACTGGTATAACACTGTGAACCTGGCATTTGTGCCAAAGTGAAGCAATGTGCTTGTTCATGATGAACCAACATATAGTTATGGGAACTGGCATATGGAAGTATTGTATGACTACTAGTTGGTAGTCTCAACTTTAGGGTTTCCGGTTGATGTGCTTCAATCCTGTGTGGCTCAATCGATGATATTGTGTGATGAGTTAGCATTGTAAAGAAGAACAGATCATGTTGCCATGCAATCCCGTGTGCGTGAAGGATTTTTGCATGAGGGAGATTATTCCTATCTACCTCGGGAATGTGTGAAGTTTGTAAAATGATGATAACATGTGATGGGTTATCAACCACCATAAAATTAGTGAAAATGGACGATGGAGAATGTCTTGAGTTTGGATCAAGATCTGCTGCATTTAATGCAGTGTGCTCAATGGTCAGGATTGAACTGTTTGAATTCCTTAACCTAACAGGTTTAGGGTTTAGGGTTAATGCTACCGACCTATCTGTTTTCCTATAAGGTTGATGTTGTGTCTCTTTCTAAGGTTGTTGGCAAAAGTTGTGTGTGTGTATCCAAGAGAAGGGATACATGATTCTTGCCAGACCAAAAGGAGATAAGTGATACCTGCAGAGTGTAAGTGCAGAAGGTGAAGAGGAGCTTAAGAGGATCTACATTGGCATTGAGTGTTGTTACCAGATCATTGTAATACCTATTGATCTCTAACCACCTCAACAGTTGGAAAATCCCTTAATAGGGTAGCCTTAACTGACTTGCTGAAAATCCTTTAACAGGGTAACTCAAAGCTACTAAGTTTGGAATCCTTTAGCTATTGAGTTCTTGAAATCCTCTAACAAGGTAACCTTTAATAGGGTTTAACCCTTAACTAGGTATTGTAGCCATCCATTAACCGGGTGATCTCTAACAGGATCGGTTCCTAGCAGAACCTTTTGTAATGTCTCTAATTGGATAAGGCTCCTAATAGAGCGGACTTCTAAAGAGTTCAAAAATAGCTTGTGGGTATTCATCCCCACCGTGGTTTTTTCTAGTTGGGCTTCCACGTGAAAAATATGTGTGTCATGTGTGATGCTTTTATCTTGTGATGCTTTGCTATTTTCTGTCAAGCATATGATGGTTCTGTGTTTTATGCCTATCAATAAAACATGTTGAACTAGTTGTTATTGTGATCTAATGATAGATTACCTATTTATGCATAAGGGTGAAATGGTAGTGTAGTCTAGAGTTGAGTGAAAAGCTAAGTGAGTAACCAGTTAATGCTTATCTCAGACATTCTTAGCTTTACTGGTTGCACTCTGTTTCAAACCGGTGTCACTGTCTACTAGTCATTTGAAGTGTCTGCTGTCAAACTGGTCTTGGATTGTATTTTTGTCTGTACTGATTCACCCTCCCTCTCAGTACCAGTTTGGTACTATTCGCTCATCATTAAGTTATCAGAAGGTGCATTCCCTATTTGCACACCCGGCTGACCATCAATTTCATGACTGAGGTTCAATTGAACTAATCTAGCTTTCACCACATCTATCTCAACTGAAGGTGGCTCAAACACCCTCACTCGTCCACTAATACGGTCATTCAACCCCCTCAAGAAATGTTGGACAAGCATAGCTTTGTCATTACCAATTTTGACATACTATTTGAGTTCATAGAACCTGTTCTCATACGAGTCTACTGTCATCCCATACTAATGCAAGGTGTTGAACTCATTTGCTTGAGTCTGCCTCCACTGGGGTGAGAGAAATCATGCCCTGAATCTCTCCATAAATAGCTCCCATGTAACAGTGTTAATGCATACACCGATCTTCTCCTCCTCTAGTCTCCGCCAGATCGAAGCAAAATTATTGAGATGCATAATAGTGCATCTTGCCTTGGTGTTGCTACTATATGGAAACATAGTGAAACACCAGTCCAAACCGATGAGCCAGGTCTCTGCCTCAAGACTGGTACCCATACCATTAAAGTAAGGAGGGTTGGACCTCATCAAGTCCTTTATGTGACCCAAAGAAAGTGGATCTTGATCAGCTGGAATCTCTCTCCTCCTAGGTGATCTCTCCCTCTCTCTCTCCTTTGGAACCTACTGAAGCGGTTCCTCAATGTGAGCATGAATACACTGCTCAAATTCAAGCCTTTGGCCTAAGCTAGGTAGAACCTCCTGAAACATTTGTCTCAGCTCTTCCCTTTCGGGAACCTGTTATCCTGCATGCTAAGAATTCTGATGAACAGATTGCTCCAGCTCTAGATGAATGGATTGTTCTGGCTCAACACTCACATGAGTGGGTGGTGGTGAAGGACTGTGATGGTTAGAACCACAGCCCCATCGTCCACCTCTGCCTCCTTTGTGACCACCCGTACGACCACCTCCTCTAGCTTTCCTAGTTATGACCTGATACCGTAAAAGAGAAAATGGTTCAGATCTATAGCAAGGATAAGACAAGAGAGATACAAACATTATGACCTAAGTAAGATGGTCAACTGAAAGGCACACTACAAACCCAGAGTGCCCAATGTTTAAACTTAGGCTCTGATACCAAATGTAATGCCCCGCCAGGAACCCTAAAGGAAACAACACAACTAGGCAACTAAAGGGTGAAATAATTGTTTTTTAAAGACTAAGTGCACTAACTATAACCATTGCATGTTTAATAACACATCGGAAGTCTAACATATGATTTCCTAAGGGTTACCAATGAAGATTAAGTCATAGATTACATTAACACCATAGTTAATCCAATTGTCCATTTAATTAGATAAATTCAATGCTTAAGTTTAAAACTACACATACATCTAAATTCCATAATGAAGAAATGAAAGTACTCCAATGTATCCAATTTCCATAAAACAATTTAACATAAGATCAAAGCAATTGAAATAACATACATTCCACTGACATACTATTACAATATCCATAAATACATGGCTTCTAATAATGCCATAGATTACAAAGTTACAATATCAAGGTTACATAAAAGTTTGATACAATGACCACAAGGTCTCAACTAAACAATGATCTCGAACAAGAGCTGGTACATGAACCACAAACCAAGAAACACCAGCGAAGCCTTTCCTTGCCTGAAGATACAATCCAGAACATCCGATGGGAAGTGGCACTACCACCTGACCATGTGATCCCGAAATGGAACCACCCAATCGTGCTAGGAGATAGTAGAAAAACCTCAAGCAAGCAAAGTAAGACAAGTACAAAAGGACTACAAGACTTCGCAAACATCCATGTAACTCAACTCACAAAACACAAGTGACTCTAAGGAGAGAGTGTCATCACATGTCTTATGGTGGATACCATGGTACAACCTCCATAGGTCCCGACCCCCATCCTGGGTTTCTCCTGGTAACCTCTCTTGAGCCTCTGGTTCCAACTAAGTCTCATGCAGACCCTACCAATCCTTTCGTGAAGACAAGGTGGTAAGTTTGCCATTCCAAGCCTTCTCGTAGCATTATGAGCCCTCTACTAGCACTACACCTATGCATGAGGTACATTATCTTAATTAATATTTATCTCACAACCATAAACAATCTTGACAAAGCACAGGTGAAGGATACATAATCACTAACCCAAGATTGACCATTTGGACAAACACACACAATGGCTCACATCAATAAGGTTATACAACAACACTTGACCAAGGAGAAATAGTAACATAGGACACAACAACAATTCAACCAGAATTGCAATGAAATTAAACTTGAGTGAGAACACCATTACACAAGATCCTAATATAGGTAATCTTTTCTTAAAACAACCCAAGCATGAATAACTTGCAATTAAAGATTTTCCAGACAATGAGAAAATACAACTATATTAATACAAAGAAACCAATTTTGTCATTTGTCCAATAAGGTTAAATCAATCACATAAAAATTAACCACCTAATTATATGTTCATGATTACTTTACAAATAAACCTGATTAGATTGTATCAATAATCTAAATTAAATTCCAAATTAAAAATTATATATAATAATATAATATAATTACATAAATGAATATAATATTATATAATTATATCACATTAAAATATATAATAAAAAGATGATTTAATTTGAAATATCTTTCATTTCCAAAATAACATACTTAAAACCACAGAAAATTCTATATACATATATATATAAATTTTTTATTTTTTATTTTTATTTAATTAATTTTAAGTTTTTTAAAAAAAAATTTTAATTAATTTTTTTTATTATTTAATTAATTTTATTTTTTAATTATTAATTTTTTTTAAATTATTTTTTTTTTAAATTCACAACTTTACAAACAGTAAATTTAATTTTTTTTTAAACATAATTAATTTCCGAACCAATTTATTTCTTCAATCCTTCCCCTGTCTAGGTCAGATCATTTTCCAATTTCGCTGACTGTTGTCAGGGATAGATCTTCCTTCAAAACTCCTTTTAAGTTTGAGCCAATGTGGTTCAGGGATACCTCTTTTCTTCCCCTCCTACGACAATGGTGGGGAGAAGCTCCTTTTTTAAGAGGATCTAGAATGTTTCAGTTGGTCAAGAAGATCAATTTTCTTAAAAAAAAGATTAGGAGTTTGAACTCTCTTCACTTTAAGAATATTTTTTAAGAATAACAAAGGATTTTAGATATGTTAGAAGTCCTGAATAGGAATGTTTTGCAGCATGGTTTGGGTGGTAAGGTATTAGACGAAATCAGGTCCCTTAGGAGTGAACTCAATGAAATTTTGGCTAGAGAAGAGGTCTATTGGAGACAAAAATCTTGAGAGTTATGGCTAGCAGATGGGGATAAGAATACAATTTTTTTTCATGCAAGCACTAAAATGAAAAGGGTCGGGAGTAGGATTTCTTGTATCCAGGATAGTCAGAGGAAGATTCTCTCAGATGATGGGGATATTTCTAGGGAAGCAGTTAAGTTTTTTAAGAATCTTCTTTCATCTGAAAATATTGATGTTTCTAACAATATTCCATCTTTCATTCCCTCTCTTATTTCTCCTGAGGATAATAGAATGTTAATGTCTCCCTTTTCTTTAGATGAGGTTAAGAGGGCAGTTTTTGCTATGAATCCAGATAAGGTTCCCAGGCCTGATGGTTTTACTCCTTTGTTTTTCTAGAAATGCTGGGATTTTGTGGGACAGGATGTTCTTTTGGCTTTAGAGGAAGGTAGGAGAAATAGGTCTATTCTTAAAGAATTAAAAACTACCCTAATAGTCATTTTACCTAAGAAGGAGGACAGTAAAACCTTTGCAGATTATCGTCCTATAGCCTTATGTAACACTATTTATAAGATATTTTCCAAGGTGATTGCTTTAAGGCTGGCTATTCTTTTACCAAAAATTATCTCTCTGGAACAAGGGGGTTGTGTTCTGAATAGGGAAACTCCTGAAAGGGCTATTGTTGCTCATGAGGTCTTACATTCAATTTCTGCCCAAAAATATCCTGCCATGATCCTTAAGTTAGATATGATGAAAGCCTACGATAGGGTCGAATGGAAGGCATTAAAAATAGTTCTGGTTAGGTTGGGTTTTTCCTTGGCTTGGATAAAATGGATTATGGCTTGTATCTCTTCGGCAAGGTTCTTGGTTCTCATTAATGGGTCACCTTGTGGTTTCTTCCATTCTTCTAGGGGTTTAAGGCAAGGGGACTTGCTTTCACCTTTTTTATTTATCTTATTAGGTGAAGTTCTAAGTCAGGCAACTGGCTCAGCCTAGGAGAATGGTTTATGGAAGGGTATCGAAATTCATAATTTTGATCAGAGGATTTTCCATTGTCTTTTTGCTGATGACACCCTCTTATTTGGTGGTGCATCTTTGAAGGAGGCTCAAGTTATAGACCAAGTGATCAGGAACTATGTAGCCTTCTCATGCCAGATGGTTAATAAGGAGAAATCTAAGATCTTTTTCTTAAATACCCACTGTCTGCTTTAGGACAAGCTTCAAAGGTTTTGGGGTTTTCAACAGGGGTTTATACCTTGTACCTATTTAGGAGTTCCCTTCTTTTCTAATAAGGTTAAGGTTAGTTTTTGGGATAAAGTTGTTTCAGGGGTGTCGAAGAAAATTTTGGCATGGAATCATAAATGGCTTACCATGGTTGGGAAAATTGTACTGATTAAGTTTGTTTTGAATGCGGTGCCAATTTACTTAATGTCAATTCTAAAAGCTCCTAAGGCTGTTATTGTTAGTTTAAAGGATACTCTGAGGTCTTTTATTTGGAATAATAATAGGGATGGGAAGTCTAGGATCCCCTTGTTAGCTTGGGACAAGGTCTATCTTCTTAAAGAACTAGGAGGGGCTGGCATTCGTAGTTTGGAGAGTCAAAATTTGGCTCTGGGGGCCAAATTAGTATGGAAACTGTATGAAAATCCCCTTTCCCTTTGGGCTAGAATCATGTTCGCTAAGTATCTATCTAATGGTTCTAGGGAGTCTATTTTTAGGGCCATAACTTTTCCTGAGGGGTCGGCTATTTGGAACTTCATGGGTAAATGTAGAGATGTCCTGCTACCGTATCTTTCTTGGGTCATGCACAATGGTTCTAAAGTTAGATTTTGGGATGATGCTTGGAATGGTCATTGTCCTATGGATTCTATTAGGGATTGGTCTCCCTTGGAAGCAATACTCCTTGATAAATGGGGGGTTTTTTTATCAGACTACTTTAATGTAGTTCAATGTGGAAATTTGGTCCTGGCTAAATGGAAATCGATTGAGTTCCTTCCTATTAGCCCTTGTTTGAAGGTAGATTTTTCTTTGATCCTTAGAGATAGAATCATCATATTGTCTAAGAAGGATGATGAGCTCATTTGGACTAAGAATTCTTTTGGAAAATACACAGTGAAAGATGGTTACAATTCTCTTATGCCGGCTATGGTCCTCCCCTCTTGGCCTTATAAATTATTCTGGCATCCTACATGCCTATCGAAGGCTAGAGCTTTTGCTTGGCTTGCGGTTCAAGATAGGGTTCTCACCGGCATGAGACTAGATAGAATGGGCTTATCGGTTGTTTTCCCTTGTGTGTTATGTAAACAGAAATTGGAATCGTCTTCTCACCTTTTCCTCCATTGTGATTTTGCTTTAGGATGTTGGAATTGGTTTTTTGAGAAGCTAGGCTTGTCTTTTGCCACTTGTGGGGGTCTTCTCTCCCACTTTAGAGCTTGGCCTCTTTTGTTTTCCTCATCCTTTTATGCCTGTCTTTGGATCATAGCCCCTTCGATTATTATTTGGAACATTTGGTTACAGAGAAATAATAGGATCTTTAAAAAGACATCCTCTTCACTCTCTGATATCTTAGTCAAGATAGAGGCCTCTATCTCAGAGGTGGCCTTGTCTTACATCCATAAAAATTTAGATAATCTGACATCTTTTTCCCATTGGGATGGCATGATCACTAAGACTTGGAAACTTCTGGCTTCTATCCCCTCTCATGGGTCTATTGCAAAGAGTTTGGTTCTTAAATCAAAGAGGATTGGGGCAAAATGGGCTCCTCCTCCTCTAGGTCATTTCAAAATCCATTTTGATGGTGCTTCTAGGGGGAATCCAGGTCTGGCTGGGCTGGTATAGCCATTTTTGATCATAATGCTATCCTAATTGCTACTCAATGCCATGCCCTTGGGTCTCATTCAAACAATTTTGCTGAATGTCAAGCTTTGTCACTTGGGGTTGACTTGGCTATCTCTCTTGGGATCAAACACCTTTCTTTTACTACTTATTAAGTTGCCATTAGTTTTATATTCAAAGTCATACTATATATTCTAGTCGGTTAGCACTACTGAATCATGCAGTTGGTATAAATAGAGAAGTCAGTATGCACAGTCTAGTCGGTTATAGAGGAAAGCAGTCACAGAATGCAGTATACACCGAGCTATCTACCAAGTATCTTTTTGAGACTACCGAGCAGTAAAGAAGACACACTGAGTTGATATTCACTGAGTGAAACGTGTTAGTAGATAAATTGAACCTGGACATGCATATGAAAATGTGTTACAAGATCAAGGCACATCTAACCGTTATTACATTGGAAATTGCACTAGAAGATTGTGCATGATTGCGAGGACAATCTAACCAATGAAATATTTTGTTTAGTTATTCATTCAAGGAATCTTGTTTGTAAGATCGAAGCAATGAATTAGATCACCATTTTAAGAGATCTATATATACAACATTAGTGAAGTGTATGTATGCATGAAGGAAGATTGTTACAGAGACACAGAGGTCACCGAGAAGGTTTTCAGAGAACAGTCGAAGAGCAGAGTAAACAGAAGGGTTTACCGAGTTACTATATGGGTTACCGAGGTATACTATAAGCAAGGTAGTCTTATTCTAAGCACATAGAATCTACTATAACATTTCAGATGTAAAGTTGTATATATTTGTAATGATTTTATTGTAATATTGTGAAGATTGAAAGAGAAACCTTTAACAGGGTAAAAGACTCTAACCAAGTCTATAAATTGTAAAGCCTCTAACCAGGTGCATCATTCAAAATAAATGTTGTAAAATCCTTTAGCAAGGTAGATCTAACAGATCTTGATACTCCTAACAGGGTAAGCTATCAGAAATAGCTAAATGTAGCTCTAACCGAGCATTCTTTATTATTGCAGTAGTGAAATTGTGGGTGCCATCCCCACCGCAGTTTTTCTCTCTAACCAAGAGTTTCTGCGTAACCAAAATATATGTGTTATGTAGTGAATCATGTATGATTTTTATCTATTTGTTTTAAATTTATTTTCTGTTACTACACTATTCTGTTTATGAATAATAGTAAGGTTATTATTCAAGAAAAGTTTTGGAGTACTGATTCACCCCTCCCCTCTCAGTACATTAGCTTTCCATATGGTGTGAATGTTGTGGAAGATATGGACATATAAGTGCCAATTGTTTTATAAGGTTTCGAATGAACAATTGAAGATCATGGAGAAATCCTGGTATGGCATGTTTTCATTGTCACAAAGTTGGACATTTAGCTAGAGATAGCAGAGATCAACCTAGAGGAGACACTGAAGAGATAAAAGAAAAATTCAAGATGATTTGGAAAAAGAAGGAAATCATGTCAGATGAAGAAAGAACCTTACCTACCGAGTTAGGTGCACCTATTCCAAATTAATTAGAAAAGGTATGAAGGGACTGCATTCTCTGAAGGCTAAAATCATAACAGTTCCTATTATAGTATGTACTAAATTCAAAATCTGCATAGTTAAGATGCATTAGTAGGTTTGAAATTCTATCAAAAGTACTTTATAGGAAACCTGTCAAGTCGGTGAATACAGGAAGCCTGTCAAGTCGGTAAATGAAGGAAATTTGGTTACTCGGTTAAAATGAAAGAAATGAGAGTAAATCGGTTAAAGGTAAACCAAGTGCATTTAATGTTTTGACCTAACCTGCATGGAGCCCGATAAGGTATTTTGTGTACTTAAAGGTATTTTCGCGGTCATTTTCATTCACCAAGTTTTCAAGAGAGCAGAGAAGAGTGAATCAAGGCGATCAAACTTCATTCAAAGCAAATCCAAGTTATTTACATCAAATCTCATCACTGTTAAGCTGGTTTTTTGATCTTGTCAAATTGCTATTATCTACCGAGTGTGAAGCGCCAGTCATTTGTAAACCGTCAAACCCTAAGGATAGTTTGCTAAGTTTTATCAGAAATTTACAAATGGCACCCAAGATCCAAGATCCCGTAGTTGTCAAGAATGTGGAAAAGCCCTCAATGAAATACACTTTGACTCCTAAAGTCGCCTCTGAACCAGATGACAAAATTGCCTTTTCACTCATCCCGGATAAAGTCTTGTTAGTCGAAGATGTTAGATTCTTCACCAAATGCCATGTTGAAGAACTCGGTCATGTTGAGATAAAAGACACATATGATGAGCTATGTACCAATGGCAAAATGGATAGCAAGTATGAGCATATCAAAATCAAGGGATTAATTGACGCCCTAGCCTATCCCTGTGTGTTCAAACCCTAGTGGGTTAAGTTTGTTTTAAGTAGAGTTCATGATGATTTTATGTGGCTAGAGGAGCAACCATTCAAAATCACCAAGGAAATCATTCATGTGATCACCGGGTATCCTATCTATGATCATGCATGAGCACAAAAATTGATATCATAGAAGGAGTTAATCAATTTAACTGGAGTAGAATCTGATTACCAAGGACTGAAATTGAACAATGTCATTGATGCAGAACTTAAATTTGCAATTAGAGTAATTGGTTACTATTTCTTCCAATCAGCAAGGGAAAATAGTGTACCCTATGCAGTAGTTGACTTAGCCTATAAATTGTGAAAAAAGGAATGAAAGTAGATTTATGTGAAGTACTACTAAAGAACTTGTTTGAGAACCTGAACACAATAAGGAAGCCGAAAAAGAACAACTCAGCAAATACTCTAAAGTTTGGTTCACTTCTTGTATGCATGTTTTTCTACTTTGAGAAGTTCTTTCCCTTAGTCGGTAAAGTAGTTTGGGAGCTACACCGACCAATCACCCATCAAATCAATGATTTTATCAAGTTGGGAGATAATTTTAATGATATCATGGATGACTACTTCAACAAATTTCATGAAAAGATGCACAACAGGTACTGGATTCCACCACAACTAGTAGAGAAATATAAGGATGATATATGTTTTGAGGTAGACACCGATTACTATTATGTGAATGCTGTAGAACCATGGGTTATGAGATTGACTTTGATATCACACAACAACAAATTGATGCATATCTTACACTGCCAAGGCATGCTACTGAACTAAGATATGGAACTTATGAAGAGGTGAAAGAAAAAGTTAAAATGAGCATTATAGTACCTAAAGCTACAAGAAAGGCTACAAAGATGATAAAGGTTTTATTTGAGAAATTTAGAGAAGAATCTTCCTCTACACCTATCAAAGGCACTCTTGCCATTACCAAAGAGGAATCAGAAGCTCAAGAGGCAGCAATAACACTGAGTACCGAACTGCCTAAGGGTAAAGTGTTGAAAAGAAAGAAACAGGACATTTCAAAGGCCCTACCGACTCCACCAACAAAGAGACCTAGCACTAGCACATCAGCTGCATCACCGAGTAAGAAACAAAAGAGTGTTACTGCACCCAAGGTAACCAAGACCTACAAGAAATCTACTCAGAGACTCATTCTGGCAAAAGAGTCTAGTGATATAGAATTTGATGATGCAAACAAATTTCAGATTGTAAAAAGCAAGAAGGTAAATATTCATAGTGTTGAAAACTTTTGTGCCAATCTTAAAGAATATGGTGGATTTGCAGGATTTAGATATGTCAAGTATGAGACTAGGAATAATGATGAGAAGCGACAAATTGAAGAAGCTATCATTTGCACACTTCTAAAGTTTCGGCTAGCTCCATTAGAACTAGTAAAGTCACTTCCGAGTGAATTGTACCTACATATTGATAACAGGTGGAAATATGCAATGGACTCAGAGAAACATATTAGAGAAAAAAGTCTAGTCCATCTATTTCCTAATATGTCTATAGCAAAAATAAAGGAGCATTTGAAAACCTACAATTCTAAATTTCTTGTCAAACAGAGAGCCTTAAAATTGATGAATGGGCTATATATTGATGTAGAAAATGAGACAAAAGCCAAATGGCAGGAAATCTTCAAACTAAAGGATGTCGGTGAACAATCTCACATTGAAATTGTTGATGTCACCGAGCAAGATCCTGATGTCACCGAGCAAGGTCTTGATGCTACCAAGCAAGAGCTGGCTGAAACTATTCAAATTGATGAAGATGTCATGGATGCAGAAGCACCAGAGCAGGAAATGATAGAAGGCATTACCTATGCAAAACTTGTATCTAGTGAATCTGTTTTAGTACAAGTTCAACCTTATCCACTGGTCAAGCCACCTATCTCTACCGAAGCACCTAAGGATATAGCACAAGGCACCAAAGGTCACAAGTCTGAAGTAGTAGAAGGTACAACTAAAGATCAGACCTCTCAAGTACCATCAAGCACTGAAAATGTAGCAGCTGAGACCCCTGGTACCGAGACACCAAAGGACACCACAATGGCTACAGGAACTAACCAAAGTATTGCATCTACTAAGCAACCTACCGAGGGTCAGTAAGCCTCAAAAGCACTTGTCTTAGTACAACCGACCAAAGGTAAAGAGAAGAAAGTGAAAAAGCATATTTTTAAAGTTGACTTGACTAAACCGATAGTGTTGCCCAATGTGGATATCTCAAATTTAAAGGGGCAAGAACTTATTGATTTCGGTGAACTATGCAAAGCAAAGGCCGAACAAGAAAAATAGATGACCATTCAAAAGAAGAATAAAGTACTACAAAAGGTAAAGACACTGCTCATAGATATGCTACCTTCAGCAATAGTGTCAACCGATGCAACCATCCACATTCAACTGGATGAACTCCTTAATCAGCTAGAAACAACAGGAGTTGATGCATCTGAGTACTTGAGCAGGCTAAAAGATAAAGAGCTTACTACAAAAATGATAGAAGAAGTACAAAAAGCTCTAGCTATTGGAAAGGTTAAGCTTGTCAAATTCATTGTTGAGTTGTCCCCTCAACTCAAGCATATTCTTTATTTATTTCAGAACCTTTGTACATTTTCCTTATTCATTAAAGACATCAAGAATAAAACTGATGCAATTGAGAAAGAGATCACCGATCTCTCAACTAAGTTGACCACAGAGCCTAATTCAGTTCAGAATTTTTATACCAAGCTTCAATAGCTCATGGCTCAATAGTTAGAACTCAGAAAGGAAGACCATAAGATCAGGATGGATATAATGACCCTCCAGACATTATTCCTTCCTCATCTCTCATCAGTTCAAAAACAGATTAACCGAGCCTATCTACTACACAAGAGGGAAGCACTCTTGATGGCTTAGTATCACTATTGGCTGATATTCAAGCACAAAATTCTTTAATGGAAAGTGTAAAGGATGCACTCTCAGTCGCACTCACCGATGCCTAGAACAAGTATAAATCTATTTTTGATCAGTTACCGCCCCTGGATGGAAATTAAGTTTTTGATGTTTGTCAAAAAAGGGGAGTAATACTACATAAGGGGAGTAATATAATATATTTGGAGAGTGATACAGTTTTGGTAATACAATTTTGAGTATTGTATACAGGGGAGTATACCGAGCAGAGTATGCAGAATATCCAAGGATAGTAAACAAGCACAGAACCAAGCATGCAAAATCAAAGTTATGTATAGTATAATGATAAGGGGAGTATATCTGAATATACTATTTCATTGACTATTGTATATATTGTCAAGTGTAGTCATTTTGCAAAGTATATAGATTTTTGTTATGACTTTGAAAGTAGTTTTTGTCAAACATCTCAACTAATGTCAAAAGGGGAGATTGTTACTACTTATCAAGTTGCCATTAGTTTTATATTCAAAGTCATACTATATATTCTAGTTAGTTAGCACTACCAAATCATGCAGCTGGTATAAATAGAGAAGTCAGTATGCATAGTCTAGTCGGTTATAGAGGAAAGTAGTCACAGAACGCAGTATACACCGAGCTGTCTACCGAGTATCTTTTTGAGACTACCAAGCAGTAAATATGACACACCGAGTTGATATTCACCGAGTGAAACATGTTACTAGATACATTGAACCTGGACATGCATATGAAAATGTGTTACAAGATCGAGGCACATCTAACCATTATTACATTGGAAATTACACTAGAAGATTGTGTATGATTGCGAGGACAATCTAACCAATGAAATATTTTGTTTAGTTATTCATTTGAGGAATCTTGTTTGTAAGATTGAAGCAATGAATTAGATCGCCGTTTTAAGAGATCTATATATACAACATTAGTGAAGTGTATGTATGCATGAAGGAAGACTGTTACAGAGACATAGAGGTCACTGAGAAGGTTTTTAGAGAACAGTCAAAGAATAGAGAAAACATAAGGGTTTACCGAGTTACTATATGGGTTACCGAGGTATGCTATAAGCAAGGTAATCTTATTCTGAGCACATAGAATCTGCTATAACATTTCAGATGTAAAGTTGCAGATATTTGTAATGATTTTATTGTAATATTGTGAAGATTGAAAGAGAAACCTTTAATAGGGTAAAAGACTCTAACCAAGTCTATAAATTGTAAAGCCTCTAACAAGGTACAACATTCAGAATAAATGTTGTAAAATCCTTTAGCAAGGTAGATCTAACAGATCTTGATACTCCTAACAGGGTAAGCTATCAGAAATAGCTAAATGTAGCTCTAACCGAGCATTCTTTATTATTGTAGTAGTGAAGTTGTGGGTGCCATCCCCACCACAATTTTTCTCTCTAACCAAGAGTTTCTGCGTAACCAAAATATATGTGTTATGGAGTGAATCATGTATGATTGTTATCTATTTGTTTTAACTTTATTTTATGTTACTACACTATTCTATTTATGCATAACAGTAAGGTTATTATTCAAGAAAAGTTTTGGAGTACTGATTCACCCCTCCCCTCTCAGTACATTAGCTTTCCATATTGGGCCTAACACTTTCTATTCAGGGGGATTCAATGGTAGTTATTCAAAGTGTGATGAACTACAGAAGTAATTGTTGGCATTTGAAGTACTTAATTGATCATATTCTAGAGAAGTTATCCTTTTTTGATACTTTTGTATTATCCCATTACTTTCGTGAGTTAAACAAAGTGGCAGATTTCCTGGCTAATTTGGCTATTGACTCAGCTGCTATTCATAAGAATATAGTAGTGGGTGACATTCCTCAAGAACTCCTCCTCAGGTATATGCCTCACCCCTTAGTTTAAGGTATCTATTTTGGGGTATTACTCCATTCTTGTTGATATATATGTATTATCCTCTTCTCAGTTCAGTATGTATCTGGTTGTCATGTGGCAATAGGAGTAGTTTTATTCCTATCTGCATATGGAGTTCTTTTTACTTCTGCAATTGGGTTTGACGTTAATACACATATTTCTAGATGATCGGAGGGATTATTTGTTTCTAAAGTTGCACTATACATCAAAATCTTTGGTTCTTTTTCTTCATTTCTTACTGAAGTATTCATATTTTCTTCTTCTCCATTCAGTTTGTATCACTGCTTCATGTGTTGATAGAAGGCCTTATATCTATCTGCATTTGGAGTAGTTATACATCTCGATATTCGAGTTAGATGGCAATGTGTGTACTACTTAAGAATTGGAGATTTAGGCTTGGTTGCCATTATTTATCAGCTTTTTTGTTAAATATGGTGTACTCTTTTCCCATTCGGTACACATATGGGGGTAAAAATAAATTGTATTTTCTTTATGAGGTGTTGTTTTGTTTTTTCTTGCTCACTTTTGAATATCGCCACATTTGGTGCACATTGAGTTAAAGCTACAGTTTGGGATCTTCATCTTGGCCTCTTCGACTTAAATGGTTTATTTGGTAAATGCATGGGAATTTTCTCTAAAATGTTTTCATAAGGTTCCATCTAAGTTTGGAGTCAGATTTCCTTTGATATTATTTTTTGATTCTTTTGTGTTTTTATGTCTTGTCAATATTATCCTCATTTATTTCAAGTTATGGCTGTGGCATGTGTCATTTATGTAATCATGATCCCTTAGGCCCACATTATTTTCTGCATGCTTCATCTCCTCCAGCCGCCGGTATGTTTGTAAGGTTTTATTATCCGATGATTAATATCCACTTACTGGCCGCCTTGTGCTTCTCTGGGTCTCTCAATTTGGAGTATAGTTAGTTTTTATTTTTGCGTGTTAGTATCCCACTTGTGGGAGAGTCACTTATGATTTTTAATGGAAGATTTTTAAATGCGTGCGAATTGATACAAGTGCGATTTTAGTGGTTGTTTTAGTACTTTTGTGGGATATTCAGGCAATTCCATTCCTTTAAATACTTTTCACTTCTGTCAATGTCAAACAACAGTTTTTTGTGTTTTTTCTGTTTGATTGTCGGTGCCCTTCCTCCTGCAAATGTCGTCCTCTTTTTCAGGTGGAGTATATAGAGTGGTTCTAGAAGCTCGGTCACTGGGGGATGGTGATGCAAGTGAGGATAATTCTGTTAAACTTGGTAGGGTTTTCAATTTATTTACTCCCATAATGGATTTTGAGCTTCACAGACTTTTGGGATGTAGGCGGTTACAGGTTGCTCATCAAATTTCCTATGATGAGCTTCTCTCTCATTTTATTATTGTTTGTTATGATGTTCTGCTAGATTTGGATTTGGTTCGCCTCCTGGTATCCTCGTTTGTCTTTCTGACAGTTTGTAATTGGGAATTGGTCTTTGCTGCATTGGATAGTTATCAGTTTGATATGGGCTCTTTTCCTTATGGGGGTTTTCTTCCTCGCCATGAGCTTTTGGCTAATGGCTGGTTTGGTCATTTGCTTCATCAGTTACGAATGGGATTGATATGTGACTCCTTGGAGACTACTAGAGCCTCTATGGATTTTTTGTTATATTTGGCTCCTGACAATTTTGTGGATAAAGCATGGGTTGTTTTTCAGGCTCTGCATTCACTGATCTCGTTGGGCTTTTTTTGTTCTGCTCTGACTTGTGTGGCCTTCCCTTTAACTGTGGTTGCACCTTAGTTCTCTTCTCAGTTACCACCGGAAGAGAGCACTAGTTCCTGGTTCTTGGATATCTAACATATTATCCATGCTGTAGCTGGTGATTTTTTGGTTTTTTTTGCAGGGTGGCAGACAGCTTGGCTTTATTTTGTTCGAAATGGTTTACAGTGGTCCTGAAAGTGAACTCTCTCTCATGCAGCTGTCTCTTCATTCCTATCTCTTTTTCAATTGGAGTTATTCTATTTAAAATTGTCAGATCAATCTTTTTGTAATAATAGGTAGTGATAGGAGGGTGGGGTTTTTAGTTGAAACATACTGGTTGTAAGGGCTATATATGTCTGTTGTAAATTTAAAAAATGGCTACAACTGGAGGTTTTCTTGTGGGTTCTTTCCTGCCGGTATGCCATGTCTGAACCCGTTGTAAAATTTGCATTGAATAAATATAAGTTCAGTGGACTCTCCACTTTTATCAAAAAAAATAAAATAATAATAAAATAATTTCCCTTAACTTCTAATAATACAATAAATTTAATTAATGATTAAATTTATTTCTATAATAACTAATAATATCATAGAGATACACAAATATTAAAAAGGACTGTCATAGCCAAATATTGAAACAAAAATCAAACAAGAGGGAATGGTTTCTTTGGTAAATCCCATTCCTCCCAAATCTTGCAATTTCCATGCACAATAAAAATCTTGGCGAAATTTGCCATAATAACTTTTTCCAATTTTCTTAAAATTTAATCTACAAACACCTAGGAAATCACTTCTTTCCATAAACTAGAAATTAACTTCAAGAATGGACTTTAGCCAAGAACAAGAAATAATCAGACAGGATTTTAAATTTGACAAACATCTTAACACACACATCATTCAGAAAGATAAAAGAAATAAAATATTTTCTTTAAAACAAACAATCAAATGAAGCCAGCCAACCCAGTATAGCTTTCCTGGAAGAAATTTGTAGAAGAGAACCAATCCTTCAACAAACTTCCAAATAAATTTCTCTTCACCTAAATCCCTGACCTGTTTCCTATCTATCTAAAATAAAGACCTATTCCCCTATTTAAACTAAAATTCTAGGTTCAATAGCTTTTTCTAAAAACCTAAATTTAGAATAAAAGTAATTTTATTTTCTTTTCTAATTTTATAACAAAAGATAAGCTAACATGCAACAATTAAAAATCATTATTCTTTCTTTTCTTTTCCCATGCAAATTAATTAATTTTCTAAATAAAGAATTAAAACAATACTTTAATTCTAATTAATTATTTTATTAATTTATTTATTTATCCTTTTATTTATTTATTTATTTAAAATTCTAGGAAACAATAAATATAATTAATCTAATTTATGTTTCCACTAAAATTTCAATAAAATATATTTCTAATATCATGCAGCTTGCAATTTAATTTAATTATTTCTTTTAATTAACTAAATTTATAATCTCAATGCATAAACAATTCAACTATGAGACAATTCCATAAACTTAATTAATTAATTAATTCAAATCCATAAAAACACACTATTGAGCAAATCAAAGCAAAGACTCATAAGAAGATCAAATGACAAAATACGAAGCTAGGAATAACTGACAGGACGACCAACTGACAACACTCACACGAGTGTAACTGAGTAAAATAGGCTCAACTACTATCTCCTCCACTTCCATTAGAAAATATAAGGCACGCTTAGACCTGTGAAGCCAGGTTGAGATGATACCTTGTACCTACCCGGTACTTGTACCTGCAATATCCTGCATCACTGAACCACACATGCATATATACAATATAGAAGACACAACATACACATCGATGAAGGAGAATCACAAGGTTCTCTATCTCACCAAAATGAGTGAAAGAAAATCATCCCCTTTCATCCAATACACTCGCAAACACGCAACATATAATTTCACATTGCATAAATAAAGTGTCAGTACATAGCAATAATCCATAAAAATGCCATAAATCACAAGTAGTGAAATACTGCAAATAAGTTATGCATCTCATATCCAGATAAAGCATGAAATGATGTCATATAAGTCTGAAAACCACATCATGGTAATGTACCCACTGAAAGTAAACAATAATAAAATATGAGTCTAATGAGTTCGAACGAGTAGGGGTACTACACTTATGCTTGTTTGAGGGTCCTCAGCTATCTCCTAGCATGGTGGGGTGATTCCATTTTTGGAATTACATGGTTGGATGGTAGTGCCATTTCCCATTGGATGTTCGGATTTGTACCTTCATGCGAGGATTGGCTTCACAGGTGTTCTTGTGGTTCGTGGCTAATGCTTATGTCATGTTTGGAGATTATTGTTACTTGGAGGCCTATGTGGTCATTGTAATATTGAGCTTATGTAACCTTGTATATGGTCGAGATGTATCTTTATATGTATATTGAGAAGCTATGTATTGGAAGAGAAATGTAATCCTTTGTTGGGATGTTTTTATCAGTTTCCTTTATGATATTTGTATATGCTTATTGAAGAGGAATTATATTGTATCCTTTCAATCTTTCAATGATGCATCTGTTATTGAATATGGCTTCTTGTGATCATTGAGTTAGTGATGGATTAATTGTATTATGGCATTTATCTTATGGAGTTAATTCTTTGTTGAAGGAATTTTGGTGTAAGTCTTCCGCTTGTGTTATCATGCATGTTGTGTAAATGCACTTATTATGTTTATACTTAAAAAAAACAAAATTGTTTCACCCTTGTTGTGAGTTTTTCCTTCGGAGTTCTCGGCGGGGAATTACATTTGGTATCAGAACCTATGTTGCAACATTGGGTACTCTGGGTTTGTAGTGTGCCCATTTGCCTTGACCTTTTGTGTAGGTCTTGTGGTGTGACTTCCTTGCTTCTTTTCTTACCTTTGATTTGAACCTTTTTCTCTTGTGCAGTGTTAGGTCATGGCTAGGAAAGCCAAGGGAGGTGGCTGTGTTGGTGGCCACACTAGAGGTGGAGGAGGAGGAAGGGTTCAAGATTCCAACCACCATAGTCCTTCACCACCACCCGCTCATGCGAATGTGGATAGAGATCATATGGTTCACCAGGAGGAACCGTATTAAGTAGAGAAGGTTCCAAAAAGGGAAGAGCTGCATCGAATGTTTTAGGAGGTGCTAGCTAGACTAGGCCCTAGACCCAAGGTGGATCTGCCCATCCATGGTCGAGTAGAGGAATCACTTCAGCAGATGTGAGAGAGAGAGAGAGAGAGAGAGAGAGAGAGAGAGAGAGAGAGAGAGAGAGAGATCTCCTAGAAGGAGAGAGGTCCCTATGGACCAGGATCCAACTATCTTAGGGCACATGAGGGACTTGATGAGGTCCAATCCTCCCTTCTTTGATGGTAAAGGTACCAGTCTTGAGGCACTATTTTGCTATGTATCCTTACAGTAGCAACACCAAGGTGAGATGTGCGATCATGTGGATCTAGAGCTTCACATCTATCTAGTAGAGATTAGAGGAGGAGAGGATCAGTGTGAGCATTAACACCGCCTCTTGGGAGATCTTCTTGGAGAGTTTCAGTTCATGATTTCTCTCAGCCTAGTAGAGGCAGTAATGAGTAGATGAGTTCTATGCTCTGCGCTAGTTTGGGTTGTCTATGGACCAGTTTGACCATAGGCTCTATGAGCTCAAATAGTATGCCAGGATTGACAATGATGAGGCTATGCTTGTGTAACACTTCTTGAGGGGTCTTAATGACCTTGTCAGTGGAGGAGTGAGGGTTTTCAAGCCTGCTTCAGTATAGGTAGCCATGGTGAAAGCCATGCTGGTAGAGAAGAACCTTAGCCATGCTCATGGTGGCCAATCTGGAGTTTAGATTAGGAGTGACCCTTTTAGTGGGTCTAGAGGCAGAGGAAATCAGCCCCAGACTACTGCACCTTTTAGGGGTTCTCAGGCACTCGCTAAGGGTGGTCAGCAGTAGCAGCAGTTGTCGAGACAAAAGTAGTCTTAGGGCTAGTAGGGTGGCAACCCTCAGGTTCAGAAGAGCAATTTCTAGAGGAAGGGTAGGAAGAGCTTTCCAGAGAAGTCTTCTTAGGGAGCATCTCAGGCCCCTAGTGGGGAGAGATTTCAGTAGTCTAGTGGACTGTCTGGGAGTAGAGGACTGGTTAGAGGAGCTTGCTTCACTTGTGGTCAGTTTGGCCACAAAGCCGCATAGTGTCCTCAACATCCTCACCAGATAGGTAACCATATGCCAGCCACATTAGAGCCGACAGTGGGGGATGCAGGTAGATCCCATAGAGTATTTGCAGTGGTGGATGACCTCCATGATGTGCATCAGAGTACCATGATTGAGAACATAGGTGTGTTGTGTGGTATCCCTCTCTTTGTACTTTTTGATTCCGGTGCTTCAAACTCTTTTATTTCTTCATCCATTATGGAGTGGTGTGGGCTCATGTCTACTAAGAAGACAGATAGGTGGCAAGTAGAGTGGGCTACCGGTGTTTGAGTGTTTGTAGATGCCTTCATTCCTAGTTTTGAGTTGGACCTAGGACCCTTTGTCACTTTAGTTGACCTTTGAGTCATTCCTTTGAGGTCCTATGGAGTTGTGTTGGGGATGCATTTGTTATAATCTCACAGCGCTCATGTAGACAGTCATCTGAAGATACTAGAGTGTTTATATGACCATGGTAGGAAAGTGGGGATTGTTGGAATTCAGTGATCGATATCCTTACATATGATTTCCTCTATGCAGCTTAGGTGGTGCATGCGCCAAGGGTGTTAGCTTTTTGCAGTTACTCTCAAGGATGTGGATGAGGGAGAGAGTTGAGAAATTGTGCTTGATGGTCACCTTGTTCTTCGAGAGTATGCTATTGTGTTTCCTTTGGATATTCCCGATATGCGTCCGAAGTGAGACAGACTTTCGCATTGACTTGGTTCCTGGTGCAAAACCTATTTTGAAAGAACCATATTGGATGACTACTTAGGAGTTGAGTAAGTTGAATTTGCAAGTTGAGGAGTTGTTGGCCAAGGGGTTCATTAATCCTAGTGTTTCTCCTTGGGGTGCATTGGTTATCTTTGTTAAGAAGAAGGATGGTTCTCTTCGATTATGCATTTATTATCAACAGTTGAATAAGGTAACCATTTGGAACCGATATCCATTGCCTCAGATAGATGATCTTTTCAATTAGGTGAAGGGAGCCAAGGTGTTCTCTAAGATAGCCCTAAAATCTCGGTATCATCGGTTGTGCATTCATGATGTAAACATTCATAACACGACGTTTCGTACTCGTTATGGTCACTATGAGTTCACAGTGGTGCCATTTGGGTTGATGAACGTGCCCTCAATGTTCATGAGTCTTATGAATGGGGTTTTTTGCACCTACCTTGATCACTTTATCCCTATGTTCTTGGATGACATATTGATTTATTCTAGATCTATGGAAGAGCATGAGGGTCACTTGCATTAGGTATTGTATTGCTTGAGGGAGAATCAACTTTTTGTGAATTTTGCGAAGTGTGATTTCTTCCAGTAAGAGGTGAGCTATCTTGGTCATATAGTTTCAGGAGAAGGTGTATCCATGGATCCTTCTAAGATCCAAGCCATTGTTGATTGGCCAGCGCTGACTAATGTTTCTGAGGTTCGAAGTTTCATGGGTTTGGCTAGATATTACCGTCACTTTGTTTAGAGATTCTCTCGGATAGGCCATCTAATTACTTCTCTTCAGAGGAAAGGGAAGAAGTTTGTATGGTCACAATAGTGCAAATTAGCTTTTCATACCTTGAAGGAACTCCTTGTTAGTGCTCCAATTTTGGTAGGTCTTGACCCATCCAGAGATTTCATGGTATGCCCAGATGCCTCTTTGGAAGGTATAGGTCCAGTGCTTATGCAGGATGGACATGTGGTTTCCTATGAGTCTCACAAACTCAAGGATCACAAGTTGAACTATCCAGTTCATGACTTGGAGTTGGCAGCTGTACTGCATGTGTTGGTTTGTGTGAGACATTTTCTATTGGGGCGTCAGTTTGAGCTGCATAGTGATCATCAAGGTTTGCAGTATCTTTTCATGCAACTGAATTTGAATGCTCAAGAATGAAGATGGATGGAATTCCTTTGCGAGTATGATTTTGAGGTTCATTATATTCAAGGGAAAGAGAATCCAGTGGCAGATGCTTTGAGCCATAGGCGGCATGAGGTTGTAGCATTGTCCCTTGGTGTGGACTTGAGTGAGAGAATTATTGGAGTTCTTCATCAGGACACTTGGTATCAAGATATTAGAGCCGTGGAAGAGTCTAGAAGACCATTGGATGGTAGATACTCTGGTTATACTCTTGAGTTAGATGGTCTTCTTTGACATCTTGGATGGATCTATGTACCTCCTTTCAAGGATCTTCATGTTTTGATCATGACTCAGGCCCATCGTGCACCTTATTCGGCACACCCTGGTGTCAAGAAGATGCATGCTAATCTTAGACAGTTATATCATTGGGCTGGTATGAAACATCACATTGCTGATTTTGTGTCCAAGTGCTTGGAATGTCAACAGATGAAGGTGGAGCATCAACACCCTAGAGGGCTTTTACAACCAAATTTGATACTGGATTGGAAATGGGATATCATTTCCATGGATTTCATAGTAGGGTTGCCTGTTTGTTGCATTGCCGTCCATCATGGTCATTGTTGATAGATTGACCAAAGTTGCTCATTTTGTTCCCATTCGATTGTCTTATACAATAGTAGTGGTCACACGAGTCTTCTTGGAAGATGTGGTGAGGTTGCATGGGATCCCAAGGCAGATCATTTCTGATAGAGACCTTGTCTTCACTTCAGCCTCATGGATCTCTCTTCAGCATGCTTTGGGAACCCAATTAAACTTTAGTTCAGCTTATTACCCAGAGACTGATGGTCAGACTGAGCGTGTGAATCAGGTCTTGGAGGACATACTTTGCATGTATGTTATTGATTAGTAGTCACGCTAGGAGGAATATGTTTGCCTTGTAGAGTTTACTAATAACAACGGATATCACAACTCTATTGGCATATCACCCTTCCAGGCTTTGTATATTGGTTGGAGGTGTATTTATGCTTGGATTTTCTTCAAGAGATGGAGCAGTAGGTTGAGCAGATTTGTGGGCATTTGGTTGCTGCTTAGGATAGGCAAAAGAAGTATGCCGATGCTCATAGAGTTGATCACCAGTTTTCTGTTGGCGATCGTGTGTTCTTGAGAGTGCATCTGCGGAAGATTCTGATCCATTATGGAAAGGGTTCTAAGTTGGCACCTCATTTTGTAGGCTCTTTTGAGATCCTCTAGAGGATAGGACCTGTTGCCTACCATCTTGCCTTGCCACTGAGTCTATCCCGCATCCATGATGTCTTTCATGTTTTTTTCTTCATCCTTATCATCCTGATGTGACCCATGTTCTTGATTGGAATGCTTTATAGGTCAAGGATGAGCATCTTTCCATGGAGCCCATACACATCCTTCAGCATCAAGATTTGACCCTCAGGGGTCGTACCATCGAGAAGGTAAGGGTCCTATGGGATCCTAGTGATGAGACCTGAGCAATTTGGGAAGATGCAGCGAAGATGAGAGAGATTATTCTTATTTGTTTTAGGCTTCTAGGAGTAAGCCTAGGCTTGGGGAGAAGGATGTAGTACCCCTCCTCGATCAACCTCTTTTGTATATTTTGATTTTCTTCTGTGACTGTTCAATGGAACATTTTGGTATATCGATTCGGATGTATGTGATGTTATTTCATGCTTTATCTGGATTTGTGGTGTATGATTTTATGTAGTATCTCAGTGCTTATGATTAATGTTATTTTATGAATGATTATCACAAATTGACACTTTTACCTTACATTGCGATGTGTTATTTATATGTTGTGTGTTTGCAAGTGTATTGGGATGTGAGGGGATGATTTTCCTTCACTCACTCCTGTGAGACAAGGAACATCATGATTCTCCTTCATTGATGTGCATGTCATGTCTATATATATATATACATGCATGTGTGGTTCTTTGGTGCAAGACATTGCAGGTACTAGTACCGGATATGTATGGGATATTGACTCCACTTGGTTTCACATGTCTGAGCATGCCTTATATAACCGATGGGAGTGGAGGAGATAGTTGTTGTACCCTATTTTGACCCACAGTCACACTCGTGTGAGTGTTGTCAGTCAGTTGTCTTTCCCATCTGGCTATTATGTGATTCATGGTGCCTTGGTTTGGTCATTTGAGAGTCATCATTTGATCATTCTTGGTTTTGCATGTTTTCATTTATTTAAATGGTTATTTAATTTAAATGGATGATGCTATCTTATGTTGGCGTAATTAGTTAACTATTATGCTTTGTGATTATTGATTTAATTAATCTATGAATTTCTAGATTAAATGGTTAAATGACTTATTTCATTGTGTAAAGTGCATTAATATATTTTGTGGAAGGAAATAAATAATTGCCTAGCCATTTAAATGATAAATGATTATGTTGAAAGGAAGTATTTATGGAAATAGAAATTAATAAAATCTTTCCTTTTTACTTTTCCATTTTAATTGTTGGAAAATAATTATTTTTGGAAAAGGAGTAAATCTGATTGCCTTTTTAGTTTTAAAATATTTAAATATGATTGGATGGAATAACTTTCAACCTATAAAGTTTAGGTTAAAAAATTATTTCCATATATGCTTGAAAATTCATGGGAAGAGGTAGGCAAAATTTTGGAGAGAAAATGGGAAAATCATTCTGGAAGGAGGAGCTGGAATTCAAATTGGTTTGCAGAGATTGGGATTCTTCCTTCATTTTGGTTGCTAGTTGCTTCAAGGTTGGATAATCCCTTCTTGTTTCAATTTAAATTTGAAATTTTCAGTTTGCTTCTTGTGTGTGGAAATTATGCAAATCTTCTTGTAGATGCTTGTGGGATGATTGGAATGGAAGAAAGAGTGTTTATTATTGTTGGTTATGTGAAATTTATATCATATGGTTGAATTTAGGAAAGAAATGGTTCATTTCTCTATCTACTATGTGTATTTCTTGAAAGTCAATTTCTTGTATACCTCTTCTATTTAGAAAGAATGAACTAGACTTAGCTTGATGTGTGCTTTCTAGTATCTTGTTGTCCAAGATTTGGGGTTTTCATGGGATTTCATTTCACCATTTGCCTTATTGGTAAATTTCCATTTGAAAATTAGATTTGGCACTGTGTATGTGTGTGCCCATGAAATGATCCGAGAAATGAATCATTTTCATGTTTAAATGATTTGGAGTGTGGGTTTTAATGCTTTGAAAGCATGTTCTTATTTGTTTTTGCTGACCTTACCTTACCCCATGGCAGGCTAGTTCCACCATGCGGGTCGGTAGTCTCTGCTACCCGTAGATAGGAGTACTACGGGTCGATAGTACTGCTACGCGGTAGCAGTACTACTGGTCAATAGCTACTGTTACCGACGGTAGCAGCACTACCAGTCGGTAGTCACTGCTACTGGTTGGTAGCAGTGCTACTGGACGGTAGCACCTGCTACTGGTTGGTAGCAGCACTATCAGTCGGTAGTCTTGCTACCAGTCGACAATGGCACTATTGGCAGGTAGTGCTTGCGGCCCTCGATAGTGACACTGTTGTGGGTTGGTTTGACCCCCACATAACCATGTTCCTTTACTGGTTCAAACTGGTTAGTGCAATAAGTTAATTTTTAATAAGTGAAATTTATTTTGTGAAGTGGTTTTAGTGTTAAATGAAAATAGTAATTTTTTTTATGTGGTTAATAAGTTTATCAATGGAAATCAAGGCATGAATTAGAGAATTCAAAATGATTAATTTGGATATATTCTGGAAATGAATTAAATGCCTGTTAGGAATTCATGTTTAACTGGTTGAGTGTTTAATGTGGATTTCATTCCTGATGGATTATTGTTTTTGAAATTGATTAGATGTGACTTCTAGAAAAAAGTATTTTATTTAATTTCGAATCAATGATGTTGCAAGTGCTTATGATGCTATTTTTCTCAAAGATTGTCTGAGTGCGAACTTAGTGAAATTAGTTGTCCTTGCAAGTGTATATTGTGTTATTTTTGGTCTGTGGTTCAGTTGTCCTGTTGTGGCATATTTGGTACCTTTGACCAAGTGATATCTGTTGGCTTCATTGTCTTAACCATGCAGTGTCCTTGCCTTATGGTTAGCCAAGAGTCAGTATGTCTTGTTTGACCACTTGTTTCTGAAAGTGGTGTTATGGCTATCTACTTTGCCATAGGGTCCTCGGGGAGTGACCATGTCTTCTTAGTGTCCTTTGAGAGAGCGGCTTTCAAGCAAGGGTTACACCCAAAGTGGTTGGCAGGTTACCCCTCGAAAGTCAGATAGTAAGTGATAATCTAATTAATTGATTAGGTGGGTAGTACTCAAACATTAATAAAGATAATTGTACCTCACGCATAGGTGAGTGCTTGTACTGAGGCTCATAATGTTGTGAGAAGGCCTGGAATGGCAAACCAACCAACTTGTCTTTACGAAAGGCTGGTTGGGTCCGCATGAGCCTTAGTTGGAGCTGGAGATTCGGGAGAGGTTACCAAGATAGAGAGTTGGGACCTAGGAGAGCCTACCGAGGTAACCATCAAGCTATGTGATGACACTCTCTCTCGAGGTTCACTTGTGTATTTATGATGTTGAGTCACCTAGATTTTGAGGAGTCATATTGTGCTATCATGGAGTCGTATTGTTTTGTCAACCATGTCATGTTTATGTTTGTTTGAGTGTCCTCAACTATCTCCTAGCATGGTGGGGTGATTCCATTTTGGGAATTACATGGTTGAGTGGTAGTGCCATTTCCCATCAGATGTTCAAATTTGTACCTTCATGGGAGGATTGGCTTCGCAAGTGTTCCTGTGGTTCATGGCTCATGCTTATCTCATGTTTCAAAATTATTGTTACCTGGAGACCTATGTGGTCATTGTAATATTCATCTTATGTAACCTTGTATATGGTTGAGATGTTTCTTTATATGTATATTGGGAAGCTATGTACTAGAAGAACAATGTAATCCTTTGTTGGGATGTTTTTATTAGTTTCCTTTATGATATTTGTATATGCTTATTGAAGAGGAATTATATTGTATCCTTTCAATCTTTCAATGATGTATCTGTTATTGCATATGGCTTCTTGTGATCATTGAGTTAATGATGGATTAATTATATTATGGCATTTATCTTGTGGAGTTAATTCTTTGTTGGTATCCCTTAAGGAATTCTGGTGTAAGTCTTCTGTTTGTGTTATCGTGCATGTTGTGTAAATGTACTTATTATATTTATACTTAAAAAAAAAAATTGTTTCACCCTTGTTTTGGGTTTTTCATTCAGGGTTCCTGACGGGGCATTACACTTCTTCTCATTCAAATTTTCAACAATTAGTAGCCACAAAGCAAGAGTAACTTGTCCACCAATGTTTCTTAGTAGTTGTCACTGACCCCAATTATGTTGTCCTATGAAATTGGAATGTTGCTTAATGGTCTGATATGCCATCAATATCTATACTGATAATTGAAGCAGTGCCCATTATCAAATTTGCAAAATTAAAATTTAATGATGCAAGAAAGATATTTTTTGGTAATATATAGAGATAAAGAATGATGACTAATAAAGCTTGAATTCCTTATTCGGAGTTATTATTGAATGGGTAAATGCAATTTTCCTGCATCCATGTTAGAAGCATTTTGAAAGAGAATTCATTTTTTGAAATAGGTAGAATTTCATCATTTTGATAGTTAAATTTAATTAGCTTTCCTTGAAATAACCTATCATTTTGGTATCTAAATCCACTAATAGGAAGTCGCTCTACAAGTCATTTAAAAATGAAACTGTAGACATCCAATAGCTTGGCTTGTTTCAATGGTAGAAAGTACTACAAAACTTGTCGATAACCTATTCGGGATAAGTAACTCATTCTAGGTTCACCTATGGGTCAATTGATGAGTTTGTTTAATCTATTCTGGGTAGATTTGCAAAACAAGGAAACATCCCTTGAACTACACTATAGGCACCAAAAATACAAAACTATTATCATCGGAAATCTGATGGCTAGATCTATTGCTATGGTCACTGGTCTTTGCAGTGGTGGTGCTGGTGGTCTTTTCAGGATCCTTTTAGTTTTTCTTGCTATCTTGGTGAGCCTAAGGCCTGAACTTTGTATGTTTTCAATTTCTAAATAAATCTTTATCCCTTTTTCCAAAAAAAAATTATATTTGAGATTTATTTTATTATTATAATTATAATTATATAAATTTTTTAAATTAAAATAAGATTATGCTTCTAAGAAAAATATATATTTTCATTATAAAATTTGTATTATATTATAATCATTATTTTAAAGTCATAGGTGGTTTATTTATATAGGAATGCCTTCATCATAAAAAAATATATTTTAATATTATTTAGTAGAAAAATAATATGCATAAAAAAATGTATTTTATTATTATCTACTTTTAGTCAAAATATCTCTTAATATTATTTATTTTATTAGAATATTATATCTTTTTAAATTTTCTTTTAAAAAAAAAATATTGAAAAAGAAAGACCCGACTTTATTTGCGTTATAAGGTCTTAGGATGCTAATTATTTTTGCATATACATTTGTTCCTTTTTTCTATTTTTAGCACTTCCAGTGTTATCAATTTTCCAATGATAAAATTTTATAATACTAATTTATTTACAATGTTCGCATTTAAGTGGAGTTTGGGAATTATTTTTTTGACAGAGGTACTTCTATAAAATCTTCTTCTCATTCAAATTTTCAACAATTAGTAGCCACAAAGCAAGAGTAACTTGTCCACCAAAGTTTCTTAGTACTTGTCACCGGCTCCAATTATGTTGTCTTATGAAATTCGAATGTTGCTTAATGCTTTGATATGTCATCGATAACTACACTAATAATTGAAGCTATGTCCATTATGAAATTTACAAAATTAAAATTCAATGATGCAAAAACCATATTTTTTGGTAATGTATAGTGATAAACAATGATGACTAATAAAGCTTGAATTCCTTATCCGGAGTTATTATTGAATGGGGAAATGCAATTTTCCTGCATCCATGTTAGAAACATTTTGAAAGAGAATTCTTTTTTCAAATAGTTAGAACTTCATCATTTTGATAGTTAAATTTTATCAGCTTTCCTTGAAATAACCTCTCATTTTGGTATCTAGAGCCACTAATGTGAAGTCGTTCTACAAGTCACTTAAAAATGAAACTGTAAACATCCAATATCTTGGCTTGTTTCAATGGTAGAAAGTACTACACAAGTTATAGATAACCTATTCGGCATAAGAAACTCATTCTAGGTTTACCTATGGGTCAATTGATAGTTTGTTTAGTTTCTCTAGGGTAGATTTGCAAAACATTGAAACATCTATTGAACTACACTATAGGTACCAAAAATACAAAACTATTATAATTAGAAATCTGACGGCCGGATCTATTGCTATGGTCACTGGACTTTGTAGTGGTGGTGCTGGTGGTCATTTTAGGATCCTTTTAGTTTTTGTTGCTATCTTGGTGGGCGTAAGGCCTGATATTTTTATCTCTACAATTTCTGAATAAATCTTTTCCCCTTTTTCCGAAAAAAATAAAATTATATTTGAGATTAATTTTACTATTACAATTATAATTATATAAATTTTTTAAATTAAAATAATATTATACTTTTAAAAGGCAATAACCAGAGGTTTTCTTGTGGGTTCTTTCCTTTCGGTATGCCTTTTGAACCCATTGTAAAAATTATGAAATATAATAATAAAGTTTAGTGGCTTGCCCACTTTTATTGAATTTTGTTTTTAAGATTATGCTTTTAAGAAAAATATCAATTTTCATTATAAAATTTGTATTATATTATAATCATTATGCTAAAGTCATAGGTGGTTTATTTATATAGGAATGCCTTCCTCATAAAAAAATGTATTTTAATTTATTTATTAGAAAAATAATATGCATAAAAAATATATATTTTATTATTATCTACTTTTAGTCAAAATATCTCTTAATATTATTTATTTTATTAGAATATAATATCTTTTTTAAGTTTCTTAAAAAATAAAAGAAAAATTATTGAAAAAGAAAGAACTGGGTTTATTTGTGTTATAAGGTCTTAAGTTGCTAATCAATTTTGCATATACATTTGTTCATTTTTTCTATTTTTAGCACTTCCAATGTTATCAATTTTCTATTGATAAAAAATTATAATACTGATTTATTTACAATATTTGCATTTAAATGGAGCCTGGGAATTATATTTTTGATAGAGGTACTTCTATAAAATCTTCTTCTCATTCAAATTTTCAACAATTAGTAGCCACAAAGCAAAAGTAACTTGTCTACCAAAGTTTCTTAGTACTTGTCAATTACTCTAATTATGTTATCTTATGAAATTGGAATGTTTCTTAATGGTCTGATATGCCATCGATAACTATACTAATAATTGAAGCAGTGTGCATTATCAAATTTATAAATTACTATTTATTGATGCAAGAATTTGATAAAAGTTGATGACGAATAAAGCTTGAATTCCTTATGCGAACTTATTATTGAATGGGGAAATGCAATTTTCCTCTATCCATGTTAGAAGCATTTTCAAAGAGAATTCTTTTTTTTGAAATAGTTAGAATTTCTTCATTTTGATAGTTAAATTTTATCAGCTTTCGTTGAAATAACCTGTCATTTTGGTATCTAAAGCGACTCATGTGAATTCGCTCTACAAATCAATTAAAAATGAAATTGTAGACATCCAATATCTTGGCTTGTTTCAATGGTAGAAAGTACTACACAACTTTTAGATAACCTATTTGGTATAAGACACTCATTCTAGGTTCACCTATGGGTCAATTGATGAGTTTGTTTGGTCTCTTTAAGGTAGATTTACAAAACATGGAAACATCCATTAAACTACACTACAAACTCTTATCATTAGAAATCTAATGGCTAGATCTATTGCTATGGTCACTGGACTTTGCAGTAGTGGTGTTGGTGGTCTTTTTAGGATCCTTTTAGTTTTTATTGCATTCTTGGTGGGCCTAAGGCCTGAACTTTGTATCTTTGTGATTTTTGAATAAATCTTTACCCCTTTTAAAAAATAAAATAAAATTTATTTGAGATTAATTTTATTATTACAATTATAATTATATAAATTTTTAAATTAAAATAAGATTATGCTTTTAAGAAAAATATATATTTTCATTACAAAATTTGTATTATATTATAATCACTATGTCAAAGTCATAGGTGGTTTATTTATATAGGAATGCCTTCCTCATAAAAAATGCATTTTAATATTATTTATTAGAATAATAATATGAATAAAAAAGTATATTTTATTATTATCTACTTTTCATCAAAATATCTCTTAATATTATTTATTTTATTAGAATATTATATCTTTTTTAAGTTTCTTAAAAAGTAAAAGAAAAAATATTGAAAAAGAAAGAACTGACTTTATTTGTGTTATAAGGTCTTAGGATGCTAATCAATTTTGCATATAAATTTGTTCCATTTTTCTATTCTTAGCCCTTCCAGTGTTATCAATTTTCCACCAATTAAATTTCATAATACTGATTTATTTACAATGTTCGCATTTAAGTGGAGTTGCAAAATTATTTTTTTGATAGAGGTACTTCAATAAAAGCTTCTTCTCATTCAAATTTGCAACAATTACTAGCCACAAAGAAAGAGTAACTTGTCCACCAAAGTTTCTTAGTACTTGTCACCGACTCCAATTATGCTGTCCTATGAAATTTGAATGTTGCTTAGTAGTCTGGTATGCCATTGATAACTATATTGATTATTGAAGCAATGTCCATTATCAAATTTACAAAATTAAAATTTAGTGATGCAAAAAACATATTTTTTGGTAATATATAGAGATAATGTAATGGCCTGCCAGGAATCCCCAAGGAATAACCACACAACTAAGCAACTAAGGGGGAAATATATATATATTTTAAAGTATAAATCACATTAAGTGTTTTAATTACTACATTGCACATAATTATGCAAGAAGAAGACTAACTCAAGAATTCCTAAAGGGTTACCAATGAACAATAATATGAAAGGTTAATTTCCAAATTAAGATTAATCCAACTATACATCAATTACTTATTGAACTTAATAAACCATATTCACATAAAAAATTTCATCATTTAAAGATTGAAAGTATTACAATATAAATTTCTCTTCAATAAAGCATTTGCACAAAGCATAAGGATAACAAATACAATAACATCCAATAACTTAAGATTACAGTGTTCATCAAATACATGGCTTCCAATAATACATATAAAATTTACATCTTACCAAATACAAGGTTACATAAATCCATTGATACAAATGACCACATAGGTCTCAATGGACAATAATCTCCAACATGAGATGATACATGAATCATGAACCACAAGAATATCTGTGAATCCAATCCTCGCATGAAGGAACAAACATAAACATCTAATGGGAAGTGGCACTACCACCTAACCATGTAATCCCAAAATAAAATCACCCCACCATGCTAGGAGATAGCAAAAGATCCTCAAGAAATCATAAGAAAAATATGGACAACAATACAAGTATGACTCCATAATACTCCAGGCGGACTCAATATCACAAGACACTAGTAACTCTAAGGAGAGAGTGTCATCGCATAGTTTATGATTGTTACTCTAGGTAGGCCTCCATAGGTCCCAACCCCCAACCTAGGTTATCCTGGTAACCTTTCTCGAACCCTCAGTTCCATCTAAGTCTCATATGGGCCCTTCCAACCCTTCATGAAGACAAGGTGGTCAGTTTTGCATTCCAAGCCTTCCCACTACATCTTGAACCTATACAAGGACTCAACCATGTGTGGGGTACAATATCTTATTTAAAGTTAAGAACTACCCACCCTCTAATCAATTATTAGTTATCACTTATTATCTTACTTTCGAGGGGTTATCCTACCAACCACTTTAGGCACGACCCCCACTTGAAAGCCACTCTCCCATAGGACACTAAAAAAACATGGTCACTCTACGAGGACCCTATGGTGAAACAGACAGCCATAACACCACTACAAAAATACAGGTGACCAAAAAGATAGTCTTACTAACCCTTGGTTAACCATAAGGAATAAGCACAATATGGTTAAAACAACAAGGTCATAAATATAACACTTGATCAAAAGGTATAATATACACCACAACAAGACTACTGAACATAGACAAGAATTTGCAACAAAATAAGCCCCTTGCAAGAAATGCTAAATTAACTAAAATCGAACTTAGACAAACTTTTGAAATTAACAACATCATATACACTTGCAAATTCATCATTTAAAATTTAGTAAAACACCACCATAATGATTAAGAGAAATTCAAATCATCATTAATCTAATAAGACTAGAAATCTAACTAATAAAAAATAATCAATTTTCTGAACAAAACACTTCATATTAAATAATACATTTATCCCAAAAGCATCATTTAATAATAAACAAAACAATCTCTTAAAACTATTAATATATAAAATATTCACTGAGGCAATTTCTATGAGGTTAGTGAAGATTTTACCTAAGATTATTTCTTTGGAGCAAGGGGGTTTTGTTCTAGGGAGGGAAACTACAAAAGGTGCAATTGTGGTGCATGAGGTGTTGCATTCTATCTCCTCCTGAAAACTCTAGCCATGATTCTTAAGCTTGATATGATGAAGGTCTATGACAGAGTAGAATGAAAAACTTTGTGTAGGATACTATTGAGGTTGGGTTTTTCCAATGCTTGGGTAAAGTGGATTCACTCTTGTATATCTTCTGCAAGATTTTCGATGATTCTGAATGGTTCTTCTTATGGTTTTTTCTCTTCTTCTAGAGGTTTGAGACAAGGATATCCCCTTTCTCCTTTTTTATTTATTCTTCTTTTACTTGGGCTATCAGGGCTGCTAGATTGGGGGGTGTTTGGAGAGGTATTAGGATTTAGAATTGTTCCTCAAAATATTTCACATTATCTCTTTGCTGATGATACTTTATTATTTGGTCATGCCTCTTTAGCAAAGGCTAGAGTAATTTTGGAGATAATACAGGAGTATTCTTTGTTCTTTGACCAGAAAGTAAATGTTGACAAGTCAAAAGTTTTCTTCCTAAATACTTCACTAGTTGTCCAGAAGAGATTGCATTCCTTTAGGGGTTTTGAGATTGGTAATCTACCATGTACGTATCTTGGGATCCCTTTCTTTGTTAAGTAAGATAAGCTTGGCTTTTGGGATAAGGTTATTTCGATCATTTCAAAAAGAATTCTTTCTTGGAACCATAAATGGTTGTCTTTGGCTTGTAAAATGATGTTAATCAAATCTGTTCTGAATGTTGCTCCTATTTATCTAATGTTGGTATTAAAATCACTAAAAATAGCTATTGTGAACTTGCAAGATACTCTAAGGTCATTTCTTTGGAATAAAAATAAGGATGGCAAAAAGAGGTTGCCTTTGGTAGCTTGGGATAAGATGTGCCTTCCTAAGGAATTAGGTGGTACTGGTATTCATAATTTGGATAATCAAAATTTAGCATTAGGGGCTAAATTGGTCTGGAAACTTTATGATAGGCCAAAGTCTTTGTGGGCTCAGATTATGTTTGCTAAGTATCTAAACAATGGTCCCCAAGAAAGTATTTTTAAATTTTCTAATCTACCCTCTTGATCTGTCATATGGAATTTTTTATATAAATGCAGAGCAGTTATTATTCCCCATCTCTCATGGGTTGTGCATAATGGAAGGAAAGCTAGGTTTTGGGATGAAGCATGGAATGGACATTGTTCCTTGATTAGCATTAGAGATTGGTCTCCCTTGATTGCAATCCTTACTTCTCTTTGGGGTGTGTATGTGGTAGACTATTTTGATATTGTTCATAATGGTCCTCTAAAAATGGCTAAATGGAAGTTGATTGATTTCCTTGATGTGGATCTGCATTTGAAAGTAGAGTTTTATAAGATTCTGGGTGAGAGGATGGTCACTCTCTTGGATTTCAAGGATGAACTTATTTGGACTGGGAATGACTCTAGAAAGTATTCTATTAAGGATGGTTATAACTCCCTGTTACCTGCTAATACTTGTTCATATTAGCCTTATAAGTTATTTTGGCACTTGATTTATTTACCTAAAGCTGGAGCTTTTGCTTGGTTGGTTGTCCAAGATAGAGTTCTAACATGAATGAGGTTGGAAAAATTAGGTAATACTGCTATTTTTCCTTGTGTCCTATGTAATAAGAACCTAGAGTCCTCTTCACATCTGTTTCTTCATTGTGATTTTGCTTATGAGTGCTGGCAATGGCTGCTGGGAAAATTAGGTTTATCTTTTATTATTGGTAAGGATCTTGTTTCTCACTTTTATTCTTGGCCTCTCATGTTTGCATCATCTTTCTATGCATTCCTTTGGGTTATTTCTCCCTCTATTGTGCTCTGGAGCATTTGGCTTGAACGAAATAGTAGGATTTTCAAAAAGGTGTGTTCTTCTGTATCAGATGTTTTGCAAAAAATTGAAGCCTCTATTTCAAAGGTTGCATTGTCATACAAGAATTTGGGTAAGTAGTCTTCTTTTTCCCATTGGGATAATAGGGTTACCAGGCTTTGGAAATCCCTCTCGATCTTACCCTCTCATGGCTTAGTCTCCAAGAGTAATAAGTCCTTAGGTCAGAGGTTGTTGACTAAGTGGAAAACTCCTCCTTGGGGATATTTCAAACTTAATTTTGATGGTGCCTCCTGGGGAAACCTTGGGCGAACAGGAGTTGGGATGGCTATTTTTGATCATAAAGCACATCCCATTATTGCTAAATGTCATGACATTGGTATTAGTACTAATAATTTCATGGAGTATCAAGCTTTATCCTTTGGCTTGGATATGGCAATCTCATTAAGGATAAAAAACATAGTGATTGAGGGTGACTCTATGGTAATAATATAGAGTGCTATGAAGAAGAAACTGAATTGTTGGAAGTTGTAATATTTTCTTGATTATATTTTACAAAAGTTAGATTCTTTTGATTCCTTCTTAATAAGTCATTGTTATAGAGAAATTAACATAGTGGCGGATTTTCTGGCTAATCTAGCTATTGATAGCAAAGCATATTTTCGTGAAGTTGATCCCAAATAAATTCCTTCTAAAGTTTGGGAAGGAATTCAGAATGATTAATACTTCGCATGGTTTTATTGTAGTCTAGTTTCTAAATGATTTAATTTTTGGTGATTTGAAATTCCATTCCCACCCTCCTTGAATTGTCAGGTTTGTGTACATGTTCATTTTATGGATGACTATCGTTATATGCCTGGTATATGAAGTAGAAATTGTATTTCTATTTTATGTACTAGTGATATATGATGTCATTCATAGGGTGAGGGTGTGGATATTCATGATACACTCAAGGGTGGCAGTGTGTCCGATGTAAAGGCTTGGATTTTTAGCTTAAAATGGATATTGGCATGTGTGAGGTATTATCTGATGTATGTACTTGGACTAACTTGTAGATTATTTATGTGAGTTCGGTCGTGGCAAGAATGACATTGTTCTATGATGTTTGTAATCATTTTTTGGCAAAGGTGTTTTCTCCCATTACGTTATCATTGATGGTTATTAGGTTTGAAGTGTTGTTATGTATTATAAAATACCACATTGATGCAGTTTGCAATCTTGAAATGATATTTTGTCTATTTTGTGCCTTTCACTTAGATTATTTAGAAAGTGGTAGGCTGCATTTTGTTTCACATGTACTGTGGATTGTCTTGGTGTGATTGTTTCTGGAAATGTCGAGTCTCTTGTCTTTTATAAAATATAGAGCGGTGCTTGAATTTGTGGTTTTGGAGGAGGAAAATGAGGATAATTATCAAAAGCTCGGCAAGGTTTTTAACCTATGTTTCCAATAATGTGTAATTGGGATATGGTTTTTCCTACTTTGGATAGTTATCATTTTGATGTGGGGACTTTCTATTATGGTGGTTTTCTTCCTCATCATGAGGTTTTGGTTAATGGATGGTATGGTCAATTTTTGTTTGAGTTAAGAATGGGGCTGATATGTGATACTTTGGATGATACCCTAGCATGTATGGAATTTCTTGTGAATTGGGTACCTGCTCAGATTGTGGATAAGGCTTTGGTTGTTTTTGTAGCTTTGCAGTCGCTACTTTCTTTGAGCTTTCAGTTTTCTGCTCCTGCATGGCTGGAATTTCCTCTAAGGGTTGTTCCTTCTCTGGATGTAGCTAATGATCCCCCAGTTGAAGGCACTAGCACTTGGTTTTTGAATGTCTGATACTTTTCTATGATATCTTAGAGATGTGGTATGGTTTTTTGATGCAGGTATGGGCAAAATTGGTATAGAATTCAGTTTTGACAAGCCAAGCTGAAGAATTTTTTGCTCCCCAAATGGTAAAAGCATACGGGCATCTTGGTGCATTTGCATGATTTTCTCAAGGATATATTTGTTGACATCTAGCTCTTCATTTTGTAATCAGTTGACCTTATGTTTTGTTGGATATAACCATATGCTGAACTATTGTATCAAGACAATTCCTAAGGGACCTCATTGTATCTCTCAAATGAATGGGTTTGGGCAGGATATATGATCAATTGGATATGTAACAACTATTTTCTAAGGGTAGAATAGTTTGGTTTATATAAGGTGATAACCGAAGGTTTTCTTGCGGGTTCTTTCTTGCCAGTATGCCTTTTGAACCCATTGTAAAAAAATATAAAATATAATAAAAAAGTTTAGTGGCTTGTCCACTTTTATTGAAAAAAAATAAAAAAATAAAAAAATTAACAATAACACTAATATTATTTTTAAATTTTTTTTTTTTAATAATAAATAACATAAATAAATAATTTAATTTAAAAAACCTAAAATAAAAAAAGACTTTATTGAAAAGAAAAGGTGGGTTGATAGGGCCCACAACTGCTACCACATCTAGTAGCAGCGCTGCCTGCTACCACATGTATGTGGTAGCGGCGCTACCTGCTACCACATGCATGTGGTAGCAGCGCAAGCTACTGGGGGGTGCGTCGCTGGGTCGAGCCCAACTCCCTGCCATGCATCCCTCAATAAAATTTTAAATATATTTTTTTTATTTAAAATAATTTTTTTTAAATCTTTGCACCTAAAAACAAAGTACTCTGTTTCACAAAGAAAAACAAAAATATATTTTTAAAATTTTTTTCCCTAAACAAGATTTTTCTGAAAACTAAAAGAAGTATAAAAGACCCAAATCAAAAGATCATCGGAAATAAAGAAAAAATAGAGGGGATTTAAATTAATTTCTTCATTTCTTCATACACAGGAAAAATCTTTGAATCACACAAAGAGGGTAAATTGACAAAATTTTGCTAGCATAACCCCCTAATTTAAGACAAATAAAAACTTGTAATCATTCAGAAAACAAAATCTATTTCTTACTACTCAAATTGAGAAAAAAATCAAAAACTAAATTTTACAAAAACTTGAAAGCACACAACCAACAAGATATTGGACAATCTCTTCAACAAAAAACATTGATTTGGGATTTTATTAAATTCAAGAGAAAACTACTTTATTTCCAAACCAAACTTCCAATCTAGAGTTCCCAATAAAATTTAACAATTTCCAATCACACACATATGAAGAACCTCAAAACATTTAAAATTTTTATTGCAACCAAAGAAAGAGTAAAATCTACCCAACCTGAAAAGTAATCCAGGAAGACAATTGTAGAAGAGCTTCAATCCTCCACACCAAATCTAAAATCCAGATTTCTCCTTCCAAATGGTTTCCATGTTTTATTTTTCAAAAATGCCTTCTCACTTTCCATCAACTCACAAGTAATATAGGAAAAATATTTTTAACCTAAACTTTTAGGTTAAAAGTTTTCCTCAACCAATAGGAGTATAATATTTAAAAAGTAAAAAATCTAATTTCCCCTTTTTCATGACACATTTCTTTTAAACAAAAATAAAAATCTAAAAGCTAACTAAAAGGTCAATGGAAATGCTTTTTATTTATTTTCTTTTCCCCATAAGAATTTAACTCAACATTTATACTAAAATTCACATAGCATAGCATTTACCTTATTTCTTTTTCAAATAATTTAATACAACTATTTTCACAATATAGCATGCAATTTAACCATTTAATTTAACAACTACATTTATTTAATTAAATCAATAAACTCAAGGGCATATTAATTAAATTAATTATGCCAACACAAAATAACACAATTCACTCAAATTAAATCTTTTCAAATAACTGGAAGCACGCAAATTGAGAAATGACCACATGACAAATCACAAAATGAAAATACCAAAGCATTATGACTCACATACCGGTCAAACGGGAAAAGATGACCAACTAAAAACACTCACATGAGTGCAACTACGGGTAAATTTAAGGTCTAACAACTATCTCGTCTACTTCCATCCAACAAATAAGGTATGCTTAGACTTGTGAAACCAATTGGAGTCGATACCCCGTACCTACCGGGTACTTGTACTTGCAATGTCCTGCATCAAATAACCACAAGTGCATATAGACAAAAATATAAACAGTCACGACACACACACACACCGATGAAGGAGAATCATGACATTCCCTATCTCACTAGAGTGAGTGAAAGAAAATCATCCCCTCACACCTTATACACTTGTAAACATGAAACATGTATATAACACCGCAAATATAAAGTATATGTGTCAGTCCATGTCAGTAATCCATAAAAATCACATTTAACATAAATAAGAAAATACTGCATGAAAGCATACATTATAAATCAAATTAAAGCATGTAATAACATCGCATAAAGTCTAAATAAAATATAAAAATAATGTATCCATTGAATAGTCAATTGAAGTCAAACATGAGTCTAAAAAGTCTGATCGAGAAGGGGTAGTATAGATAAAGAATGATGACTAATAAAGCTTTAATTCCTTATCTAGAGTGATTACTGAATGGGGAAATACAATTTTCCTCCATCCATGTTAGAAGCATTTTGAAAGAGAATTCTTTTTTTGAAATATGTAGAATTTCACCATTTTGATAGTTAAATTTAATCAGCTTTCCTTGAAATAACCTATCATTTTGGTATCTAAAGCCACTAATATAAAGTCGCTCTACAAGTTATTTAAAAATGAAACTATAGACATCCAATATATTGTCTTGCTTCAAAGATAGAAAGTACTACAAAACTTGTAGATAAACTATTCGACATAAGACACTCATTCTAGGTTCACTTCTGGGTCAATTGATGAATTTGTTTAGTTTCTTCAGGGTAGATTTGCAAAACATGGAAACATCCATTGAACTACAATATAGGCAACTAAAATACAAAAATATTATCATTGGAAATCCGACAACCGAATCTATTGCTATGGTCACTAGACTTTGCAGTGGTGGTGCTGGTGGTCTTTTTAGGATCCTTTTAGTTTTTGTTGTTGTCTTGGTGGGCCTAAGGCCTAAACTTTGTATCTCTGTGATTTTTGAAAAAAACTTTAACCCTTTTTCCAAAAAAATAAATTATATTTAGGATTAAATTTATTATTATAATTATAATTATATATATTTTTTAAAATTAAAATAAGATTATGCTTTTAAGAAAAAAAATGTTCTCATTATAGATTTTTTAATCTATTATAATCATTATGTCAAAGTCATTTGTGGTTAATTTTTATAGGAATGCCTTCCTCATAAAAAAAGACATTTTATTATTATTTATTAAAAAAATAATATCTATAAAAAAGGATATTTTATTATTATCTACTTTTAGTCAAAATATCTCTTAATATTATTTATTTTATTAGAATATTATATCTTTTTTAAATTTCTTAAAAAATAAAAGAAAAAATATTGAAAAAGAAAGAACCGACTTTATTTGTGTTATAATGTCTTAGGATGCTAATCAATTTTGCATATACATTTGTTCCTTTTTTCAATTTTTAGCACTTCCCATGTTATCAATTTTCCACTGATAAAATTTTACAATACTGATTTATTTACAATGTTCGCATTTAAGTGGTGTCTCGGAATTACTTTTTTGATAGATGTACTTCTATAAAATCTTCTTCTCATTAAATTTTTCAATAATTAGTAGAGTAACTTGTCCACCATAGTTTCTTAGTACTTGTCACCTTGCTCCAATTATGTTGTCCTATGAAATTGGAATGTTTCTTAATGGTCTGATATGCCATAAATAAATATACTGATAATTGAAGGAATGTCCATTATGAAATTTACAAAATTAAAATTTAGTGATGCAAGAAACATATTTTTTGGTAATATATAGTGGTAAATAATGATGAGTAATAATGTTTGAATTCCTTATTTGGAGTTATTATTGAATGGGGAAATGCAATTTTCCTACATCCATGTTAGAAGAATTTTGAAAGAGAATTTTTTTTTGAAATAGGTAGAATTTCATCATTTTGATAGTTAAATTTAATCAGCTTTCCTTGAAATAACCTATCATTTTGGTATATAAAGCCACTAATGTGAAGTTGCTTTGCAAGTCACCTAAAAATAAAACTATAGACATCCAATATCTTGGCTTGTTTCAATTGTAGAAAGTACTATAAAAGTTGTAGATAACCTATTCAACACAAGACACTCATTTTAGGTTCACCTATTGGTCATGATGAGTTTGTTTAGTCTCTTCAGGGTAGATTTGCGAAACATGGAAACATCAATTGAACTACACTATAGGCACCAAAAATTCAAAACTATTATAATTGGAAATCCAATGATCGAATCTATTACTATGGTCACTGGACTTTGCAATGGTGGTACTGGTGGTCTTTTTAGTGTCCTTTAAGTTTTTGTTGTTGTTTGGGTGGACCTAAGGCCTAAACTTTTTATCTCTATGATTTCTGAATAAATCTTTACCCTTTTTCTAAAAAAAAAATTATATTTGAGATTAATTTTATTATATAATTCTATAAATTATTATAAATTAAAATAAAATTATATTTTTAAGAAAAATATATATTTTCATTATTAAATTTGTATTATATTATAATAATTATGTAATGCCCCGCCAGGAAACCTCGAAGGGATTAAGCCATAACACAAGAATAGAGTGCAAATTTTTTTTTTTTAAAGTTACAACACATAAGATGCAACAAGATATCAAAGATTCAGATTACATAGCGGAAGACATCAACTAACACCTAAAGAGTTTCCCAACGAGATTACTTAATTTCACAATTCACTTAACTCACACAATTAATCCAAAAGCTGAATATCTTAATAACGAGATAATTCATATTCAGGATAATTTCTTTCAGAAGATGGAAATATAAATCCCAAGCGAAGATCCATCATTAAGATCCATTCATAATCTTCATTCAAGCTTTTCATTTAAAATTACAAACCATACATCTAACATTCTAATACACTAGGATTTCATCATAACATAAGAGATCTTTCCAAGCATATATAAATTCCTTAACAACAACTGAGTATAATTCATTACTCTAAGTTACATTCTTTCATATTCCAACTTATTGCATTTCAAAAGACGATTACATACTAGCATCTACAATAAATCTCATCTAAATCACTTACGCATTCGATCAACATGGCATTCAAGAAAGAACTGAATATAAGCATTTATAGTTAATTCCAATTATCCACTTAACCATTCTAACATAGGTTAATCATACATGATAAAGCTAAATAAAGGAAATATAAGAGAATACACCACATAACACCATAATGATCTCGGAGTTCACCCCTAAGGGGCTACATCTCCGGGTCTACTCAACTGCAAGACCCCTCTGATAAATAATAAAGGTTAAGAATACAAGAGGTTACACCATTACAATCCAACCATCAAGGCGATACATAAACAATATACAAACGACCACACCGGTCAATAAATACATAAACGATCCCTGAGAAGAACAGGATCCAGCTGAACATAATCAAGCTGATACAAGAGTCCAGAAGAGCATCCATAAAACTGAGCCATCACCACCCAAGGTCTAACATGAAATCGATACACACAAGGGCAGAGACAAAAGGACGACTCACAAAGGTACTCCTAACAGGACAAACGACAACACACTAGCGAACGTAGGGACAAGTGTCATCACACAACCTGGTATGGTTACCATGGCAAGTCTTTATAGGTCCCGGTCCATACACTGGGTTACCCTAGAAACCTAATCCGAGCTTCCGGCCCATCCAAGCCTCATGTGGACCCACACATCCTCTCGCGAAGACAAGGAAGATGGTTTGCCATTTCAGGCCTTCTCACAGCATGTCGAGTCTATGATAGCACTCGTCTCATGTGTGAGGCACATTTATCTTACTTAGAGATTACATTCTAATCTATTTAGGTTATCACTTATTAGACTCACTTTCGACGGGTTACCTAGCAGCCACTTTGGGCGCGACCCCCAATCGAAAGCCACTTTCCCATACGACACTAGACTATACTCGGACGAACTCAAAACCAAGGAATACACATGGTCAGATGAACGGAGTTCAAGAAGAGAGAAACAATCATCTGGTCAAACATGACTCAAGGGTAATCACTTACTAACGGTACTCTAACTAGAGACCTGACCAACAACGGTCAACCACAATCGTCATTCGACTCACACACAAGGAGGATATGATCAAAATGACACTACCACAATACAACCGTCAACTCGGAATCGAGGACTGAAATAGGTACCCCAAGTCAAGCCATACGATAGGGTCCTATCAAACAAAGCACTCTTGCCATTTCATAATTAAAGGCAAATACAGAAATTAAACTTGCAAGGCAATAATCAGAAAAGACAATATTTCCTCAAATTGATTTAACATTACAAGTCGATCAAGTTTTCTACAAGATCTAAATCAGCTTACAGTTATCTACCTCAACTAGGGATAAGTTGTTCTTGGTTTTCTAACTCCTAAGGTTCAAAGCATCGAACAGGCAAATTAAGCCATAATGAGTTTTTAACCAAATCATATTAATAAACCTCAGACAACCATTAATCAACTAAAATAAGATATTTAATCTCCAATCAAAACGTCATTAACATACTGGTCTAAAATCAATCTCTACAGATTCATAATTTTCGATCCCAGATGTACCATACGGATCACAGAAATATAAATATAAAGGAAATTCAATTGTAGATACTCATTTCCAAACGCACATGAGATAAACTTATTAATCCAAGATTGGACCAAAGTATAGCCAATTACTATTCGATGACGAAATTATCAATATTAGAACTTAATTAGACAAGTGCATAAGCCACAAAATGGAAATTGAATAATAATTAATTTATAGATTCCATTATAAAATTAATTAATACCCAAATCAACATTTATTAGGACATTGCCACCATAGTCATAATTAAAAAAAACTAAAACTTACATTAAAATTCACTTACATTAAAATGATATAAATATCATATGCATTTTTTTAATACTAAAAAAAAAATACATAAAAAAAAAACCAATTTAAAACTATGCTCTTTTATTAAAAAGAAACGCATTTACAAACCCCAGGCGAGGGCGGGCCGTGCCCTAGCCGCAGCGCCGGGGAACCACTCGTGGGCAGTGCTCACGGTGGTGCCCGCAGGTGCCGTGGTGCCCTACGGCCACCGCGGCCCCTGCGGCCACCGCCGTGAGCCGCAACCGCCACGACCACACACACTAGGGCGGAGAACCAAGGAAAACGGGGGAACAAGCGGGGGACGCGCGGGGGAAGGGGGGAGGAGCGGGTGGAGCTCCGCTCCCCGCCCTCCAACCCCAAAACCCAGTTTAAAACAAACACGCCCAGCTCGGTTCCGAACAAATACGCACAGTCGGTATACAATATATATATTTTTGATTCAATACAAAGTTCAGAAATTAACACAAACGCCCAGCACCCAATATGATAAAAAAAAAAATTCAGTTTACTAAGAATTCGGTTTAAACAACTGAGATTGATATCACATTTTCTTGATGGGTTTTCTCATTCTTCACAAACGTCCAAGGGTTTCAAACACCCAAAAAGAATGGAGGAAATACACACCCAAATTAAAATCTCCAACCAAATTCATAATGGACAGTCAAATTGATTTTCAATCACAAATTCATTTCTTTCAACCAGAACAGAAAATTCTATTGGCAACAAGAAATCAATTCAGAATCCTACCTTCATACGCAATCCTGGATTAGCTGAAGGAGAGCCCACCTGCCAGATTCAGCAAAACTGCCTCTTCTCCAAAAACCCCCAAATTTCCTCTCCAAAATTTCTTCCAACCAAAATCTTTCCAAAAATGTCCATCCCTCCAAATTTCCCCAAATTTGGGTTATATGGAAGAGTTGACCCAAAAATTCCATTTTTGGAATTAAAAATCTTTATTTACAAATAATTCTCAAAATTTAATTCTTTTAACTATTAACAACAATTTAACTTGCCTTCCAAATCCAAAATCGATTTCCTCATTTAACTGAAATTTAATCTTTCAAATCAAATAAGCCAACAGAACACAATTAACTCTATGGCGATAAAATATAAAACTTTCTTTTCGACAGCATATATAAATGCATTTAATATTTAAAATCAATCATTTAATCGAATTTACTCCCAATTTAAAATAGGCAATTCATTAACAACGAAGATCACATAACGAATACCCGATTACTTTAGTCCATTAATCTCTAATGCACAAACACATATTTAATCAAAATAATTACTAAGGACTAATAAATCAAATTAACCATGCACACCAAGCATGCAAACTGAGAAGGTCAACCAAACAGATGACTCACAAACCCAAACAAAAAGGGATTACCGACGACGACTGGCGATGCTCACTTGAGCATGACTAAGGTTGACTAGACCACCTAATCCGACTCTAAGGATTAAAAAAGGTACACTCCAACCTGTACATCCAGGTGAAGATGAACTTCGCACTCATGCGGCGTTGTACCTGAAATTTCCTACAACCAAGAGTCATACATGCATACATATATAAAATTTTAATGAAAGCGTTAGCTCAATATTGATACCACGAAATAGGTACACTAAATAACTTGCATACAACTAGTGAGAAAACCACATCAATAGCTATGCGTTAAATCAACATCTGACTATAACATAATATTACGATAAACTAATCAAGGTTAGACCAAGGTTAGAAATAGATTAGGGCAGGGGTACTACAAATTATGTCAAAGTCATAGGTGGTTTATTTATATAGGAATGCCTTCCTCATTAGAAACTGCATTTTAATATTTTTTATTAGAAAAATAATATGCATTAAAAAATATATTTTATTATTATCTACTTTTAGTCAAAATATCTCTTAATATTATTTAGTAATCGACTTTATTTGTGTTATGAGGTCTTAGGATGCTAATAAATTTTGCATATACATTTGTTCCCTTTTTCTATTTTTAGCAATTCCAGTGTTATCAATTTTTCACCGATAAAATTTAATAATACTAATTTATTTACAATATTCTCATTTAAGTGTAATTTGGGAATTATTTTTTTGACAGAGGTACTTCTATAAAATCTTCTTCTCATTCAAATTTTCAACAATTACTAGCCACAAAGCAAGAGTAACTTGTCCAATAGGGTTTCTTAGTACTTGTCACTGACTCCAATTATGTTATCCTATAAAATTGGAATGTTGCTTAATGATCTGAAATGCCATTGATAACTAAACTGATAATTGTAGCAAAGTCTATTATCAAATTTATAAAATTAAAATTTAGCACGATGCAAGAAATATATTTTTTGGTAATACATAGAGATAAAGAATGATGACTAATAAAGCTTGAATTTCTTATCCAAAGTTATTATTGAATGGGGAAATGCAATTTTCCTGCATCAATGTTAGAATTATTTTCAAAGAGAATTATTTTATTGAAATAGGTAGAATTTCATCATTTTGATAGTAAAATTTTATTAGGTTTCCTTGAAATAACCTATCATTTTTGTATCTAAATCTAGTAATGTGAAGTCTCTCTACAAGTCACTTAAAAATGAAACTGTAGACATCCAATATCTTGGCTTGTTTCAATTGTAGAAACTACTACAAAAGTTGTAGATAACCTATTCAGCATAAAACACTCATTCTACGTTCACCTATGGGTAATTTGATGAGTTTGTTTAGTTTCTTCATGGTAGATTTACAAAACATGGAAACATCCATTGAACTACACTATAGGCACAAAATATAAAAAAACTATTATCATTGGAAATCCGACAGCCGGATCTATTTCTATGGTCACTGGACTTTGCAGTGGTGATGTTGGTGGTCTTTTTAGGATTCTTTTAGTTTTTGTTACTGTCTTGGTGGGCCTAAGGCCCGAACTTTTTATCTATGTGATTTCTGAATAAATCTTTACCCCTTTTTCAAAAAAAAAACTATATTTGAGATTAATTTTATTATTACAATTATAATTATATAAATTTTTTAAATTAAAATAAGATTATGCTTTTAAGAAAAAAATATATTTTCATTATTAAAGTTGTATTATATTATAATCATTATGTCAAGGTCATAGGTGGTTTATTTATACAAGAATTCCTTCCTTAGTAAAAATTGCAGTTTAATATTATTTATTAAAAAAATAATACACATAAAAAATATATATTTTATTATTATCTACTTTTATTCAAAACATCTCTTTTTTTTTTTTTTGATAAAAGTGGATGAACCACTGAAATTATATTATATATTTATATTTTTTACATGGTGTCTGGTTTAATAAGCACTGAAGGGAAAGAACCAGTAAGAAAACCCTTCAGTATTTCTCAAGAAAAAAAAAGCCTATCTACCCATTACAAAAGCCCATAGGCAACCCAAATACAACCCCTGATTAAATCATCAATCGCATTAGATATAAAGGAAGCTTGAAAAAAGCTTGTAGGAATTAGTGAAGAAGATAGCATCCCAAAATGAATCCACCATGTCCTAAACAAAATCAGTGCCATTACCCCAAAGAAACCAAATTGTCTATGCGCCACATGAATCCAAGGCCCTACAGAGAACAAAACACATAGCTAGAAGGCAACCAAGTAAAAGCAGTCCTGACAACACAAAAATGGTTAGCAAACATATGCCCATCCATATAATAAGTAGAGAAGGATGGAGAAAACCCTCAGAAATCAGGGTGAGGCCAATCCATAAAATAGTCCAAAGAAAAATCCATAACAACAACAACAAGATAAGGAGCCATCTGCACCACCAAATAAATTGCACTTTCCAGTTCCTCAGAAAAGGCCACCAACCACCAATTTTGCCAAGAAATCTCCAAAACATGCAGAGCATTGTGTAATAGAAAGAAAAAACAAAAAAGAATAAATGCCATACCTGCACACCGTCCGAAATATAACAAAGAAAAGGATAACTGCTGTATGATTATCTTATCATCATAAGAGAAAATGCCGAGCAAGAGACCTCATACCAAAAGATGAAAATTCCCTCATATCTTTACAATAGACCCAATCATTAAAGCAACTACCTAAACAGTAGGGTACCCACGGAGTGAAATAATTCAACAAAAGGACCAGCTCTACTTAATGTGAAATGAAAGCTCATGGCAAAGTTACCACATCTAACCACACAGAGAAATGATTACCAAAAAAGTAGAATATCAAACTCAATGTATTTTAACAAAATCCAACCATGAAAATTAATGATTAACATAAAAGATCCAATACCAAAGAAGTCCCCAAGATGTCCAAGGAAACCAAGGTATCCATCTATCATGATGATAATCCCATAAGCCCAACATGAAGCTTCATGGGACAAGTCAATGCCAAGCAAGAAGCCCAATAAATACCAAAACTGCCAGCCGATCATAAGGTATCCCTCTTATGACCATATAGGAAAATAATTACACAAGAACCCATACAATCTCACTCTTATAAGTTGCCAAACAACTTGGCACAAAGCTGAAAAATAAAGAAAGACCAAAGACAATCTCTGAACTAACAAAAGAAGAACGAAGATATCCAACAACAGAGGTATCCATAATATTCAAAAAATCAGCCATAGAAAAAAACATGATAATCAACCCAAATCCCATTAACTATCAAATAAGTGTTTGCTGAGCATAAATTGCCCCTCCAACCTCCATACTAAATTAAGGAGCTACTACCAGAAATAGCTATAACAGAAATGTTGTCATAAGGCAAGACACCATCCCCCCTATAACCATACAAGGAAGTAGAACACCCCACAAAGCAAGGAGATGGGAGAGGTCAATCAAACAAAAAGCAAATCCAAAAAATAGAAACCACAACAAACTCTCTCCTTAATGAGGAGATTCTCCGAATAAATGTCAATAGCAAAGATATTGCCCCGAAGGCCAACACCCTCATTATAGGCACTTACGAAAGAATAACCACACCAAGAATAGGGAATGAAGGAAGTTTCTGAATGGAAGGTCTTTTAAGAGAGAAGTTTCATGCAAGAGATAGGAAAGTCCAAAGGGGCAAGTTCTATATGATCAACACCCTCAACAACAACCTTGTTTGCAAGAAAATCTGCGAAAACGTTAATTTCTCTAAAACAGCGAGAAATAGAGAAAGTGGAAAAACCATTTAGTTGGAGGAGAATGTGCTCTAAAAAATACTGCAAGTGCCAAGAGAGACACTGTTTGCTAGCAACCACCTAAAAGACTAGCATTAAATCACCTTCAATAACAATATCCTTAATGTTTAAAGAAAGAGCAAGATCAAGTCCAAAGGATAAAGCCTGAAACTCAGCCACATTATTAGTGCCATGACCAATATATTTACCCACTACTTTGATGATCTTTGAAGAGTGATAAAAAATAATTACCCCAATCCCAGACCTCCCTGGATTGCCCTTAGAGGCCCCATCAAACTGAAGTTTGAATGAAGGGAAAGGAGGAGGACTCCATTTAGCCATCTTGCGCTTAAGAAGCGAAGAAAATCCATCTGTTATAACCCCATGGGAAGGCATCAAATGAAGTGAAGACCATCGCCAAGTAACCCAATTATCCCAATGAGAAAAGGACCTAAGATGATCTAAATTTCTATGAATGAAAGCAAGCACCACTTCACTAATGGAAGCTTGAATTTTACCAATTATGTCTGCCAAAGTCGCAGATTTATGTTTGAAGATTCTTGAATTCCTTTCAAGCCAAAGATTCCAAATCAACAGAGATGGAGCGACAACCCAAAGAGATGAATAGATCAAAGAGGGAAACAACAAGGGCTAGGACATAAATTGTGAAAGTAGATTTGAATAGAGAGAAGAAGACCATCCTAACATATCAAACAACCAATACCAACACTCAGAGGCAAAAGGACATAGCAGGAAAAGGTGATCCACCGATTCCATACAATAACCACAAAAAACACAAGGAAAAACTGTTGTAATCCCAAGCCTATCCAATTGCATTCCAGTAAGGACTTTATCTTGGACTACCAACCAAGCAAAAGCCCCTGCCTTTGGAAGACAAGCAGGATGCCAGAAAAGCTTAGTAGGACAACAAGATGGCAAAGGGGCCTGAACCAAAGAATTGTACCCCTCTTTTATCGAATAGGAGCCTGCAACATTTTTAACCCAAACCAAAGAGTCCTCCTTGATATGGAAAACTAAAGGTCTTTTATGAAGTTCTTCTACAAAAGCTAAAATAATATCATTATTAATAGACAAGGGAGGGATATCCTTTCATTTAGCCACTAAACATGGACTTGAGGTGACAATGTTAAAATAATTTGCAACAAAAGGCCCCCAAAGATTTGATAGAATATCTAGTAAAGGGGGCCAGTCACGAATATCTAAGAGAGAAGGATGCCCATTCCAAACTTCATCCCAAAAATGGGCCTTTTTCCCATTATGGAGAACACAAGATAAATATGGTAAGACCACCTCCCTATAGGAAATCAAAAAATTCTAGAACGCAGAACCCTTTGGAAGGGATGTTGTAGTAAAAATCCTTTCTCTGGATGCTCCCCCTAAATACTTGGCAAGCATGACAGAAGCCCATTTACTCTAGGGGTTTGCATATAACTTCCAAATCAATTTTGCCCCCAATGCTTTATTCTGGATAACTAGGCCACGGATACCCACACCCCCCAGCTCCTTGGGATGACAAATTTTATCCCAAGCAAGAAGAGGGATCTTCTTTTTTCCTCTTAAGTTATCACTCCAAAGGAAGGTCCTGAGGGAAACCTTAATCTTCTTAATGAATTGAGAAGGAGCCTGCAGGATAGACATCAAATATGTAGGAATGGCACTCAAAAATGATTTGATTAGAAGGATCTTACTAGCCATTGTTAGCCACTTATGATTCCAGGAGGAAATTCTTGAGGTTATAGAATGGACTACTTTATTGCAAAAGGAGGTCTTATCTAGTCCCAAAAAGAAATAAATGCCCAAGTACATACAGGGAAAGGTCCCAACTTGAAAGCTCCAAAAGCGGGCAAGATTGTCCCGAACTAAAGTGGGGACATTCACAAAAAAGACTTTGGACTTTTGATTGTTAACCTTTTGACCAGAAAAGGCAGTGTAATCAAAAATAATTTTCTTAATAACTTGAGCTTCCCTTATAGAGGCCACCCCAAACAAAAGCGTATCATCAACAAATAAGTAATGTGATTGTGAAGAAGGGAGGCCATCCACTCTAATACCTGAACATAGACCTAATGCCGTAGCATTAGATATAGCCCTACTTAATGCTTTTGCTAAAAGAATAAACAAAAAAGGGGATAGAGGATATCCTTGCCTAATTCCCCAGGAGGAAGCAAAAAAACCCGAGGGAGAACCATTAATCAAAACTAAAAAGCGGGCAGAGGATATACATGAAAAGACCCACTTAACCCAAGTATGCAAAAACCCTAAACGATACAAGACCACCACCAGGGATTACCAATTAACATGATCATAGGCTTTAAGCATGTCTAGTTTAAGAATCATTGCTGAAACCTTTTGCTGAGATATGGAGTGCAGGATTTGGTGCACTACAATGGCACCTTCAGGAGTTTCCCATCTAGGCACAAACCCACCCTTCTCCAAAGAAATTATCCGACGAAGAAGTTTAGATTGCCTAACCAAAATTGCCTTAGTAAAGATTTTATATAAGGTGGTACACAAGGCAATTGGACAAAAGTCTAAAAAAGAGGTAGGATTATCTACTTTCAGAATAATAGCAATAAAAGTAGTATTAATTTCTCTTAGGATCGACCTATTCCTTCTAGACTCCTCCAAGGCTAGCAACACATCTTTTCCTATAAAGTCCCAACATTTCTGAAAGAATAATGCCATAAATGCATCCGGACCCGAAGCCTTTTCTGGATGCATGGAAAAGACTATCTCTTTCAATTCAGCCAATGAAAAGGGGGCCTTAAGCAACCTATTGTCCTCTTAAGAAACTAAAGGGGGGATCAAATTTACAAACTCATCATCTACCACCACCGGCGCCACTGAAAGCAGAGACTTAAAGAACCTAACAACTTCGATGGCTATATCATCCTCATCTATAGAGTGTTACCATTAGAGTCAATAATACAAGAGATTTGATTGCGAAGTCTCTTGAGCTTAGAAGAGGAGTGAAAGAATTTAGTATTTCGATCGCCTTCAAAAATCCAAAGATCCCTAGACTTCTATCTCTAATAAGATTCTTCCCTAGCCAAGGTCTCACTCAACTGCATGTTCAACAACTTTAGCTTATCATACATTGCAGAAGACATCCCTGAAGCAACAATGCTTTCATTAAGCTTCTCAATTTCCTCCTGAATCTTGGCCTTTTCACCAAAAATATTCTTAAAATGCATCACATTCCAATCCTTTATCCTTGACTTTAAAAATCCCAATTTCTTAAAAAGCTGGAACATCTGAGACCCAGGAAAAAATGGAGCTGAATACCACCAATGTTTTAAGGAAGGAAAAAATGATTGGTCCCTAAACCACATTGGCTCAACCTTGAAAGGTAACTTTCTAGAAGCCCTATCCTCAAAAATAGAAAACTGAATAGGGAAATGATCAGAGCCAGTAAAGGGGAGAATTGAGGACACAAAATCCTATCTCAAATTGAACCAATTATCCGAAACCATAAAACGATCCAGCCTTTCCGAAATTTGACAAAAGTCCTTTCGCATGTTAGTCCATGTAAATGACCCATTAAGAGGTTTACAATCAACCAAATTCAAGGAGTGAATGAAGTTGCAAAAGTTTGACATAGCATGTTTATTAGGGATGATTCCCCCAGCCTTTTCATCCATACTAGTAATTGCATTAAAATCTCCCCCAAAAATCAGAAAAACATTTTGTAGAGGAGTAGCAAGAGAAACTAAAGAAATTCCAAAGTGTTCTTTTTTCTAGAACCCTCGATGGACCATAAACATTAAATAACTAGAATTTTAAATTTGACAGCCTACTCTTAACTAGCCCAAGCATCCAATTGGATGAGGAAGCAATTAATGAGAAATGTACAGTAGAATCTTTCCAAAGAACTGCCAGCCCACTTGAAGAACTAGAAGAGGGAGATCAGCAAAAATTCCAAACCTTCCAAGAAGAAAATAACCTATCAGTCGAAGAAACATTTAGCTTAGTTTCTTGTAACAACACCAAATCACACTTCATTAAGTCTAATTGTGACTTAATCAAGCATCATTTGTTAGGGGTGTTTAAGCCCCTAACATTCTAGGATATAATCCTCATTGGGCCTGAGGGGAAGCATTAGCTCCCCTCAAAATATTCAAAGATACTGGAGAAACCAATCCTACCAAAAAAACCTTATGCAGACTTCATTTAGAAGCTAAGGCTCTTGTGAGAGGTGGACTAAAGGGTTTATTTGATCTTTTCTTTCTAGAAGTCTCTAAAGAAGAAAGAATAGTTCATTGAATTCCCACATCGATTTCTAATTTAGTCTTAGTATGCTTGGGCTTGCAACCCCTTTTCCCTGGAGTAGACAAGGGTGAGGTAGGGAGAAGAGGGGTTTGAAACAAAGGAAGCCCAAGAGTGACCGCCATAGGTGCCTTATCCACCTTAACCTCCTCCTTTTTTGAGACCAAGGGAGTGAGAGATGACACAAGACCTGAAGCCACCAAAGTCATCCATATTGAGAAGCTCAAATGAGTTATTGGTGGGAAAAGTAGCCAAATCATTCTCCAAAGTACCCAGATCAATCGAAATCAAAGAAATTACCTTATTAGCTAAAGGGGAATTAAGAGATACCTTATTATTATTAACAATATCCTATACCTGAGCAAGGAGATGCTCATCTGGAATAACATCAACCTCCACGGGTTTGTCACTATCTATCAAAACCTCAGGGATTCATGTTTCAGCCTCTAATAAAATACCCACATCTGGAACAATATCACCACCCATGGTTTTATTCAAAACATCAGGGATTCAGGACTCAGCCCTTAAAATATTACCTAACTCAACCACAGGCTCATAATACACTCTCGTATTTGTAGTGTCATTAGGATTTTTTAGAGGGGGAGCATTCGACAGACCAATCCTTGGGGAAGGAACGGAGTTTGTAGGAGCCATTGCTGAAACCCTAGAAGTGAAGGTCTTCTTCAAGGGGGAAGGAGGATTAGCAGTAGCACCAATAAATTGGTCTTTATTCCAAGTAAAAGTTTCCACATTCTCATCAAAAGGAGATTCAATTCCCCTCGAACCAAAATGAATGGATTTCATATGAAAGAACAAAGGAGAATCCATAGTTACTACAAAGCAACCAAAATCCCCATAATCCCTGACCATATTTTGATGCCATAAACCAAACGAAGACCGAATGTTACAAAACTTTAGCGGGGAGATTTTAGGGGAAGTTAAAACACAAATTTTGATAACCAACACCCCATCCTCAAACATAGAACATGACAACAAAAATTTACCTAGTGAATCCCCAATTTTTGTTAATATATCAGATTCAATGAATTCAGATGGTAAAAGAGGAAGTTTAAACCACTTTGGAACCTGTTTTGGGCCAGCCCTAGAAGCCACTAGAAAGGGGTTCCAGCTTTCCACAAAAATCAAGTTTTTTCCAAGCCAAAAAAATGGAGTGCTTGAAGCCTTATCTCTAGCAGATGCAGGATCAAACAAAATAAGAAACAAGCTTGTAGAGAGAACATGGAAGTACAAAGTTCCATACTTGTGTGCATGAAGTTTATAATTAAGCTTGGATAGAGGAATAGAATCACCCCACACCTAAATCACAACTGCCAAAGCCTAAAGATCATGAGCCTTCTTCCCCCAAATGGCATCTGAGGCATCAATCAACAGAATCGGGATCAGAGTAGGCTGAGAGGGCAATTCCAAATTCTACAAATGAGCTCCTAAATCCCTTGAAATTGGTTGCAAATTCACAGAGGCATTCGGTAGGTCAATCTGAGCCTTATTACCAGAAACCCTAACATTCCATTTTTGCCTGCCCTTTTGCCATTTCCCTAGATTGTGATCCTGATTATGATACCAATAAAAACCCTTTGAAATATGCAGAAGAAGGGAAATCATGTTGGGATGTTTTATCCTCTGTAAAGTGAGCAGGCGAGGCCAAAACATCAACCCATTTGCCATCCTAAAAAACCCATTGTGGAACATGTCCTACTCGAGAGCCAAAAGGATCTTTGGGTGGGAGCGGATCAGACACTGCCACATCTCCCCAACGCCTATTTTGTTGCATGCTGAACACCTCACTCCCGAGAGCTCGCTCACCCCAAAAATTCGCTCCCATCACTCAGTGAATATTATATCTTTTTCAAGTTTCTTAAAAAATAAAAGAAAAATATTGAAAGAAAGATCTGGCTTTATTTGTGTTATAAGGTCTTTGGATGCTAATCAATTTTGCATAAACATTTTTTCCTTTTTCCTATTTTTAGCACTTCCAGTGTTATCAATTTTCCATTGATAAAATTTTATAATACTGATTTATTTACAATGTTCGTATTTAAGTGGAGTCTGGGAATTATTTTTTTGAAAGAGGTAGTTCTATAAAATCTTCTTCTAATTTAAATTTTCAATAATTAGTAGCCACAAAGAAAGAGTATTTTGTCCACCAAAGTTTCTTAGTACTTGTTATTGGCTCCAGTTATGTTGTCCTATGAAATTGGACTATTGCTTAATGCTTTGATATGCCATTGACAACTATACTGATAATTAAAGCAATGCCTATTATCAAATTTAGAAAAATTAAAATTTAGTGATGCAAGAAACATATTTTTTGGTAATATATAGAGATAAAGAATGATGACTAATAAAGCTTGAATTCCTTATTTGGAGTTGTTATTGAATGGGGAAATTTAATTTTCCTACATCCATGTTAGAAGCATTTTGAAAGAGAATTCTTTTTTTTGAAATAGGTAGAATTTCATCATTTTGATAGATAAATTTAATCAGATTTCCTTGAAATAACCAATCATTTTGGTATCTAAAGCCACTAATTTGAAATCTCTCTACAAATCACTTAAAAATGAAACTGTAGACATCCAATATCTTGGATTGTTTCAATTGTAGAAAGTACTACAAAAGTTGTAGATAACCTTTCGGCATAAGACAATAATTCTAGGTTCACCTATGAGTCAATTGAAGAGTTTGTTTAGTCTCTTCAGGGTAGATTTGTAAAACATGGAAACATCTATTGACCTACACTATAGGCACCAAAAATACAAAACTATTATCATTGAAAATCCAACGGTCGGATCTAATGCTATGGTCACTAGACTTTGCAGTAGTTGTACTGGTTGTCTTTTTAGTATCCTTTTAGTTTTTGTTGCTGTCTCGGTGGGCCTAAGGCTTGAACTTTGTATCTCTGTAATTTCAGAATAAATATTTACCCCTTTTTCCCAAAATATAAATTATATTTGAGATTAATTTTATTATTACAATTATAATTATATAAATTATTTTAAATTAAAATAAGATTATGCTTTTAAGAAAAATATATATTTTTATTATAAAATTTGTATTATATTATAATCACTATGTCAAAGACATAGGTTGTTTATTTATAGAGGAATGCCTTCCTCATTAAAAACTACATTTTAATATTATTTTTTAGAAAAATAATACGTATAAAAATATATATTTTATTATTATCTACTTTTAGCCAAAATATCTCTTAATATTATTTATTTTATTAGAATATTATATCTTTTTTAAGTTTCTTAAAAAATAAAAGAAAAATATTGAAAATGAAAGAACCGACTTTATTTGTGTTATAAGGTCTTAGGATGCTAATCAATTTTGCAAATACATTTGTTCCTTTTTTCTATTTTTAGCAGTTCTAGTGTTATCAATATTCCACCAATAAAATTTTATAATATTGATTTATTTACAATGTTCGCATTTAAGTGCAGTCTCGAAATTATTTTTTTGATAGAGGTAGTTCTATAAAATCTTCTTCTCATTCAAATTTTAAAAAATTAGTAGTCACAAGGCAAGAGTAACTTGTCCACCAAAGTTTCTTAGTACTTGTCACTAGCTCCAATTATGTTGTCCTATGAAATTGGAATGTTGCTTAGTAGTCTGGCATGCCATCAAAATCTATACTAATAATTGAAGCAATGTCCATTATCAAATTAAAATTTAATGATGCAAGAAACATATTTTTTGGTAATATATAGAGATAAAGAATAATGAATAATAAAGCTTTAATTCCTTATCTAGAGTTATTACTAAATGGGAAAATGCAATTTTCTTGCATCCATGTTAGAAGTGTAATGCCCTGTCAGGAACCACAAAGGAAAACCACACAACTAAGCAACTAAGGGTGAAATAATTTTTTTTCTAAAGTATAAATCACATAAGCGCATTAATTACTACATTGCACAAAATAACACAAACGAAAGACTAACACAAGAATTCCTAAAGGGTTACCAACAAAGAATAAAATGAAAGGTTAAATTCCACAATTAAGATTAATCCAACTAATCATCAATTACTCATTGAACTTATAAACCATATTGACATAACAAATTCCACCATTTAAAGATTGAAAGAATAACAACATAATTTTCTCTTCAATAGAGCATTTGCACAAATCATAAAGATGACTGATAAATAACATCCAAAACTTAAGATTATATTCATCATAAAATACATGGCTTCCAATAATACATGAACAACTTAAATCAGTACCAATTACATGATTAGAGTGCAATAATTTTTTTTTTTTTAAAGTTACACCACATTAAGATACAACAAGATATCAAAGATTCAGATTACATAGCGGAAGACATCAACTAACACCTAAAGAGTTTCCCAACGAGATTACTTAAATTTCACAATTCACTTAACTCACACAATTAATCCAATAAGCTGATTATCTTAATAACGAGATAATTCTTAATCAGGATAATTTCTTTCAAAAGATGGAAATATAAATCACAAGCAAAGATTCATCCATTAAGATCTATTCATAATCTTCATTCAAGCTTTTCATTAAAAATACAAGCCATACATCTAATATTCTAACACACTAGAATTTCATCATAAACATATGGGATCTTTTCAAGCATACTTAATTTCCTTAACAACAACTGAATATATTTCATTACTCTAAGTTACATTCTTTCATATTCCAATTCATTGCATTTTAAAAGACGATCACATACATGTATCTACGATAAATCTCATCTAAACAACTTATGCATTCGATCAAAATGGCATTCAAGAAAGACTGCATATAAGCATTTAAAGTTAATTCCATTTATCCACTTATCCATTCTAACATAAGCTATTCATCCATGATAAAGTTGAATAAGGGAAACATAAGAGACTAACATCACATAACACCATAATGATCTCGGAGTTCACCCCTAAAGGGCTACATCTTCGGGTCTGCTCAACTGCAAGACGCCTCTGATAATTAATAAAGTTAGGAATACAAGAGGTTACACCATTACAATCCTGCCATCAAGGCGAAACATATACAATATACAAACAACCACATCGGCCAATTAATACATAAACTATCCCTGAAAGGAACAGGGTCCAGCTAAATATAATCAAGCTAATACAAAGGTCCATTGGAGCATCCACAAAACTGAGTCATCACCACCCAAGGTCTAACATGAAATCGATACTCACAAGGCAGAGACAAAAGGATGACCCACAAAGGTACTCCTAACAGGACAAAATGACAACACACTAGTGAACGTAGGGACAAGTGTCATCACACAACCTGGTATGGTTACCATGGCAGGTCTTCATAGGTCCCGACCCCATATGCTAGGTTACCCTGGCAACCTAATCCGAACCTCCGGCCCATCCAAGCCTCATGTGGACCCACACATCCTCTCATGAAGACAAGGATGGTGGTTTGCCATTTCAGGCCTTCTCACAACATGTCGGGTCTATGTTAGCACTCGTCCCATGTGTGAGGCAAATTATCTTACTTAGAGATTACATTCTAATCTACTGTTAGGTTATCACTTATTAGACTCACTTTCGACGGGTTACCCAGCAGCCACTTTGGGCGCAGCCCCCAATCGAAAGCCACTTTCCCATACGACACTAGACTAAACTCAGACGAACTCAAAAACCAAGGAAATAGACATGGTCAGACGAACAGAGTTCAAGAAGGGGAAAACAACCATCTGGTCAAACACGACTCAAAAGATATACACTTACTGACGGTACTCTTACTAGAGACCCGACCAACAATGGTCAACCACAATTCAACATTCGATACCCACACAAAGGATATGGCCAAATATGACACTACCACAAACAATAGTCAACTCAAGACAGAGGACTAAAATAGGTACCCAAATCAATCCATACGACAGGGTCCTATCGAACAAAACACGACTTGCCATTACATAAGCAAAAGCGAATACAAAAATTAAACTCGCATAGGTAATATTCAACAGATACAATCTTTCTCCAAATTAATCTAGACATTAAATGTCGATCAAGATTTCCGCAAGGTCTATATTAGATTGCAGTTATCTACCTCATCTAGGTATAGGTTGTTCTTGGTTTTCTAACTCACTGATGTTCATTTGCATCGAACAAACATAATAAGCCATAAGGAGTTCTTAAACCAAATTCACAAGAATATAATCTAGACAACCATTAACTAACTAATTAAGATATTTAATCTTCAATTAACATCATCATTGACGTACTGGTTCAAAATAAATCCTACATGTTTGTCTTTTCCAGAACCAATTTACACTATACAGATCAAGGAAATATACATATTTAGGGAAGCCAAATAAAGAAAATCCATTCCCAGATTAACACATTGTTTCCTTGAGCATATAAAGAAAATTACAAAAATTAACTATTAATTAATGAATATATTTAATAATCCGCGATTAATTAAATATAACAAATTAATAATTAATAACGAAATTAACAAATTAAGTATTTAATTACAAAAATTTTTGCATTAATAATAAGATAAGATTTGAATATTAATTATTGTATATTCAACCTTATACAATTAATTAATAACAAATTATCCTTGAATTATTAATTAATGCCAATATTTAATCATAATAAAAAAACTTAATTAAAATATCAAACATAATTAAAAACTTGATTTAAAATTACATTTAATAATATTAAACTATAATATATATATATATATATATATATTTTTTAAAAAACATTAAAAAAAAACGTTCCTTCTTTTTTTTATACTAAAAAAACATGAGCATGGGGGAGGGTACCCACGTGGACCCCCACGTGGCCCCCCCCCTTGGGAGTACACGCTGCATCCCATTGGGAGCACGCAGCCCCCATGGGAGCGCTGTTGTTCCCAAAGGGAGCACGCAGCTTCCCATGGGAAGCGCTGCTGCCCAATGGGCACACAGCACCCCTCCACGTGGTGGGGTACTCTCCCACGTGGTTGGGGTTTCCCATTATTAATTTTATTTTACTTTTTTTTTAAGAAAAAGATCACTATGCAACACACAGTAAAAAAAAAACAGTCTCCCAGCGACTAAAGAAAAATATATTTTTATTTTTATTCACCCATTTGCAATCTTTTAAAAAAAATACCCAAATCAGGAAAGGGAAAAATTCCTCCAAAACCAACAGCATACTGGTCAAACAAGATTGATCTTCACAAATTTAACATCTAATCTGCCAAAACCCCCAACTAAATTTCAATTTTATTTAATTTTAAATCATTCTTAGCAAACCAGAAATTAATTTGAAAACAAAGAATGAAATCAAGGAGGGATAATTCAAGATCTTATTTCCATTCTACTCTATTAATCAATCAAACCGATTTTTCAATAACCAATTCATTTCTTTCAACCAGAACAGTAAATTCTTTTGGCAACAAGAAAACAATTTAGAATCCTACCTTCATACGCAATCCTGGTAGAGATTTACTGAAGAGCCCAACCTGCAAGCTCAAGAATTCCTCCTCCTTCCAGAATCCCCAAATTTCATCCAAAATCTTTTTCCAACCAAATATTTTCCAAAAATCTCCATCCTCAAAATTTCCCAAAATTTTAGGTTATAAGGAAGAGTTGACCAAAATTTCATTTTTTTGGAATTAAAATTTTTATTTAAAAATAATTCTCAAAATTAATTCTTTTCTAACTATATCAACAAATTAAATTGTTTTTTTTCAATTCCAAATTGATTTCCTCATTTAATTCAATTTAACCTTTCTAATTGAAAAAGCCAACAGAATACAATTAAATCTATTGCAATTAAATACAAAACTTTCTTTTTCAACAGCATATACAAAATGCATTTAATATTCAAAATCAACTATTTAATTGAACTTACTCCCAATTTAAAACGAGCAATCCAATATCAACGAAAATTGCATAACGAAATCCTGATTAATCTAGTCCATTAATCTTTAATGCACGAACACATATTTAGTCAAATAAAATACTAAGGACTAATAATCAATTTAACCATAGACACCAAGCATGCAAACCGAGAAGGTCAACCAAATAGACGACTCGCAAACCCAACCAAAAAGGGATTACCGACGGTGACTGACGATGCTCACTTGAGCATGATTAAGGTCAACTAGGGTCTTACGACCACCTAATCCAACTCTAAGGATTAAAGAGGTACACTCAAACCTGCAAATCCAGGTGAAGATGAACCTCGCACTCATGCGGCGTTGTACCTGAAATCTCCTGCAACCAAGAGTCATACATGCATATATATATAAACTTAATGAAAGCGTTAGCCCAATATTAATACCACGAAATAGGAACACTAAACAACTTGCATACAACTAGTGTGAAAACCACATCAACAACTATGCATTAAATCAAACATCTGACTATAATCATTGTATTAAGATAAACTAACCAAGATTAGAAATTGATTAGGGCAGGGGTACTACATTCTCCCCCCCTAGGTTCCGACTTACTCCTGGAAGTCGTAAGGCTAGATGAAGAACATGTCGTACGCATCAGCCCTGAAACTCATTCAACAAAGATCAAATTGCACATAGAAATATTTCCATAATCAAATGAAATATTATTGCAAAATCCTTTACAAACGCCATTATCCATTGGCAAGCTACATCTAAATTCATACATTTCTTATAACATTCTAGAAATTATCCACAATCATACCAGGGAAACAAGAATTTTCTCCCTTTCATTACACCAAATTAAAGCATTTACAAAGAGGTAACCAACAATTACCATAATCATCTATCAAACATGACAAGAAAACATGCCATCAAGATCAATTTCCTTTCACCAATACATCTTTATCATAAAATTTTATTGAATAGAACTAGCTTTAAATATCAATTTCTACAACCAATTTAACTTTCATGAAATAAGAGCAACAAAATAACTAAATTGATTACAATTGCCAGGCATATAAAAACCTTTCTAATGACTATGTCCCATAACATAGTGACAAGTTAACACAATTTACTCCATGATACAAATAATAACCATCCACATAACTGGAATGCATAACTCAAAAGGCCACATGTGAGCATGTCTAATGCTCGGTCAAAGATAACATGCATGATCAACATCTCTATGCCTGATCTCAGAACAACAATATGATCACAAATATCCAATAACTCACTCAAAGGCTTGATGGTGTTAGGCACACCATAGCGGTGCTACCTTCCATACAAGACCTTTGTGAATATCCCTTGTTGAGCAAGGTGGTTAGCCTCCAAGAGATAGTCACCACACATAGGTAGGTAGTGGGTCCTAGCTGCAACACAACCTCACATACCCCCATCCTCAAGGTTCCCTACATCTACTTCCTCACACACACTCTACCAAATCCGTATCATACGTCTTTGGAGAGGAATTTCACATTTCAACACAAGACCAGCATACGAAAACAATAAGGATAAACCAGTTTAGCCACCAAAGTACAGACGAATAAAGATAATAAATCATCAATTCCAACAGTAAGACAAGAAAATAATCCAGAATTTCAACACCAATTCAAAGTGCAAAAGATCACAAGATCGTGGCTAAACCTTCAAAGTCAAAGTAAAATAAATTGCTGATCCCCAAAGAAATAATAAGAATATCACAACTACACATAACATCACTATGTGACTAACATCTAGCCACCAACGAGGAAGGAGGGAACAACTGACTAGCTATTGCAGTAGCTCATCATGTGGTGCGACATAGTCACACTACCCACATGGCATGGCGGTGTGCACCTCGACATCACCCCGCATCACGTCGTCACGTGGTATGGCAATACCCCAAGCGGAGAACGCACGCAATGGGTGTATCCTGCATGGTAGTGTACCTCACGGAAATAGCATGTGCAGGTCACATCCCGCATAGCGATGTATCTAGAAGGATACTCGCCGTAAGTCAGGGGTATACATGACTCGGGTCCACCCACATGCCCACCAACACGTACTAACTGGCAGCACAAGTGAATAAACCTACCTTTCATGAAGACAAGGCAAAGGATCCTCCAAATTACACCATCACTCTGCTCAAGAATCACCATCCAAATGCTCAAATAAAGGAGAGGAATAGGCTGTCACATATAAACCTATAAAATAGATTCATCAAAAGGGAAAATATTGAGTACACCTTTGATACAGTTTAATAGTACAACTATATCATTCCTCGAAGTAGAGAAGCTAAAGTCACTTCGCGCCGACATTACTCGCATGCCAATCCATACTATTCAAGGAATGGTTACTTCAAATACTACCCCTTAACATACTAAGTTACCCACAACCTGAGGTTTGGTACTCAGTAGGGAAACAAATAAGCAACATCACATAAACAGTATGGTTTCTCATACTCATAAGCAACATATCCTCCATGGTTGATTACTTCACCAATCCATGGCACATATAATAAGTACTGGTTTCTTACAATACACACAATTACACCAGTACTGGTTTAGTCACATTTACGGGGAGTACTTTTCAGTACGCTAACATCTATACAAGGAAGATTTTAATTATGCTTTCTACATAAATAACTGAATCAAGTTTACTCTAGATACAAGTATTGAAATTATTAACAATTCACAATTACATAAGGAAATAACATCATTCCTATATCTTTCTCAAATTTCACTAAGCATCCGTAACTAAATTACTAGCTAAGCAAATTCTTTTCTGAAGCTTGAGACTTTCATCTTTCAATATGAAGCCAAAATGCAATAGTACAATTTCACATGTTTTATAAACATTCTATTTAAATCAATGCGTTCCTTAATACCATTTCTAAAAATCTTATAATTAGGCAAAGAGAAGGGAAAGAGAGTTTGATAACCAAACTATTTCCTACAAAGACACAAGATCAATCAAGATCACACTATAATATAAAATTTCTCACTATAAGCCTATCATTTAATTACACAGTTTTCATTTCACTACCGTTAGAAGGATGACAATCAGCCTAACAAAACATTTCCAATAATTATGGTTGCAACAGGAGGTTCTAGTTTTTCCAAACAAAACAGAGATCAAGACAGGCAATCCTTTTCGATAATACCAGACCTCTTGAGAACACTCTCTTATAATAATACAATACAGACACATGTCATAATTTTGCAACCTATTATAGAAATCACATTACGATCAAAAGGTAAGCAAGGAGCTATTACCCAAATAAAACATATTAATGCATGCACATCAAACAAGCTTTTCATTCGCACTTTCTAAACACATCAAGGTAATTACATATGCCCAAAAGCAAGTTCAATGGAGCATTGCTAAAATAAATCTTCAATGAAACTGGTTTAATGAAACACATAAAACAATCTTTCGGGGAACACATTAATACACTTTCGAAGCTACTATAACATGTTCCAATTTATACATCTTTTACAAACAAAGCAGTTGTCACATAATTCAACTATTCACATATTAATGCACCATACTAAGATAGAATTTAGTTATGCTACTCCTACAAATACACATGGAGAATTCTTTAAACGTACACATACAATTTTCTCCCAATAACAAAAATAAATTTTTAAACCCATAGCCCTTTAATAATCGAAAAGCATAAGCGTCATAAGGCTCACACAAGGGTTCAAGAAGTCACACCCTTTTCTCTCTTGCAAACAAGAAAACTCGAATCAAAGATAATTACACATATCCTAATCATTTTAATTTCTAGAAAGAGAGAGAGGAATGGTGATGATCATTTAATTTTCTACAAAATAAGCATTCAATAATTGCCATACTAGTCCTTCAAGTGGACAACACTAAGCTAGATCATAATCTTAAACAAACACAATTCGCACTTTCAGATTCAAGACAAGCACGGACCAACCCAAATGGATTAGTCTAAAGAGTACAACATTCAAAAAGGAAGGTACATACGACTCTCTTTCAAAATATGAGTAATCGTAGACCCTGACATCAATAAGCACACAATGCACATATAAACACTCATAAACACCAACATCAAGAAGGTGAAAACAAGGTGTGAACACACACACGTTACACACAAGCTAAGGTCTGCTCAATCACTCACATGCAAAAGGAGGACAAGCATAAACATAAGGTCGATACACCTCACACCAATAGAGGGCACACGCGACACTAGAGATCCCAGTGTTTGCAACTTGGGCTCTGATACCAAATGTAATGCCCCGCCAGGAAACCCTGAAGGGATAAGCCAAAATACAAGATTAGAGTGCAATAATTTTTTTTTTTTTTAAAGTTACACCACATTAAGATACAACAAGATATCAAAGATTCAGATTAAATAACGGAAGACATCAACTAACACCTAAAGAGTTTCCCAACGAGATTACTTAAATTTCACAATTCACTTAACTCACACAATTAATCCAATAAGCTGATTATCTTAATAACGAGATAATTCTTAATCAGGATAATTTCTTTCAAAAGATGGAAATATAAATCACAAGCAAAGATTCATCCATTAAGATCTATTCATAATCTTCATTCAAGCTTTTCATTAAAAATACAAGCCATACATCAAATATTCTAACACACTAGAATTTCATCATAAACATATGAGATCTTTTCAAGCATACTTAATTTCCTTAACAACAACTGAATATATTTCATTACTCTAAGTTACATTCTTTCATATTCCAATTTATTGCATTTTAAAAGATGATTACATACATGTATCTACGATAAATCTCATCTAAACCACTTATGCATTCGATCAAAATGGCATTCAAGAAAGACTTCATATAAGCATTTAAAGTTAATTCCATTTATCCACTTATCCATTCTAACATAAGCTATTCATCCATGATAAAGTTGAATAAGGGAAACATAAGAGACTAACATCACATAACACCATAATGATCTCGGAGTTCACCCCTAAAGGGCTACATCTCCAGGTCTGCTCAACTGCAAGACCCCTCTGATAATTAATAAAGTTAGGAATACAAGAGGTTACACCATTACAATCCTACCATCAAGGCGAAACATATACAATATACAAACGACCACATCGGTCAATTAATACATAAACGATCCCTGAAAGGAACAGGGTCTAGCTGAACATAATCAAGCTAATACAAAGGTCCATTGGATCATCCACAAAACTGAGTCATCACCACCCAAGGTCTAACATGAAATCGATACTCACAAGGGCAGAGACAAAAGGACGACCCACAAAGGTACTCCTAACAGGACAAAACGACAACACACTAGTGAACGTAGGGACAAGTGTCATCACACAACCTGGTATGGTTACCATGGCAGGTCTTCATAGGTCCCGACCCCATATGCTGGGTTACCCTGGCAACCTAATCCGAACCTCCGGCCCATCCAAGCCTCATGTGGACCCACACATCCTCTCATGAAGACAAGGATGGTGGTTTGCCATTTCAGGCCTTCTCACAACATGTCGGGTCTATGTTAGCACTCGTCCCATGTGTGAGGCAAATTATCTTACTTAGAGATTACATTCTAATCTACTGTTAGGTTATCACTTATTAGACTCACTTTCGACGGGTTACCCAGCAGCCACTTTGGGCATGACCCCCAATCGAAAGCCACTTTCCCATACGACACTAGACTAAACTCAGACGAACTCAAAAACCAAGGAAATAGACATGGTCAGACGAACAGAGTTCAAGAAGGGGAAAACAACCATCTGGTCAAACACGACTCAAAAGATATACACTTACTGACGGTACTCTTACTAGAGACCCGACCAACAATGGTCAACCACAATTCAACATTCGATACCCACACAAAGGATATGGCCAAATATGACCCTACCACAAACAACAGTCAACTCAGGACAGAGGACTAAAACAGGTACCCAAATCAATCCATACGACAGGGTCCTATCGAACAAAACACGACTTGCCATTACATAAGAAAAAGCGAATACAGAAATTAAACTCGCACAGGTAATATTCAACATATACAATCTTTCTCCAAATTAATCTAGACATTAAATGTCGATCAAGATTTCCGCAAGGTCTATATTAGATTGCAGTTATCTACCTCATCTAGGTATAGGTTGTTCTCGGTTTTCTAACTCACTGATGTTCATTTGCATCGAACAAACATAATAAGCCATAAGGAGTTCTTAAACCAAATTCACAAGAATATAATCTAAACAACCATTAACTAACTAATTAAGATATTTAATCTTCAATTAACATCATCATTGACGTACTGGTTCAAAATAAATCCTACATGTTTGTCTTTTCCAGAACCAATTTACACTATACAGATCAAGGAAATATACATATTTAGGGAAGCCAAATAAAGAATATCCATTCCCAGATTAACACATTGTTTCCTTGAGCATATAAAGAAAATTACAAAAATTAACTATTAATTAATGAATATATTTAATAATCCATGATTAATTAAATATAACAAATTAATAATTAATAACGAAATTAACAAATTAAGTATTTAATTACAAAAAAAATTGCATTAATAATAAGATAAGATTTGAATATTAATTATTGTATATTCAACTTTATACAATTAATTAATAACAAATTATCCTTGAATCATTAATTAATGCCAATATTTAATCATAATAAAAAAACTTAATTAAAATATCAAACATAATTAAAAACTTAATTTAAAATTACATTTAATAATATTAAACTATAATATATTTTTATTTTTATTTTTAGAAAAAAAAACATTAAAAAAAAATGTTTCTTCTTTTTTTTATACTAAAAAAACATAAGCATGGGGGAGGGTACCCACATGGACCCCCACATGGGCCCCCCCCTTGGGAGTACACGCTGCATCCCATTGGGAGCACGCAACCCCCATGGGAGCGCTGCTGTTCCCAAAGGGAGCACGCAGCTTCCCATGGGAAGCGCTGCTGCCCAATGGGCACGCAGCACCCCTCCACATGGTGGGGTACTCTCCCACGTGGTTGGGGTTTCCCATTATTAATTTTATTTTACTTTTTTTAAAAAAAAAAATCACTGTGCAACACACAGTAAAAAAAAAATAGTCTCCTAGAGACTAAAGAAAAATATATTTTTATTTTTATTCACCCATTTGCAATCTTTTTAAAAAAATACCCAGATGAGGAAAGGGAAAAATTCCTCCAAAACCAACAGCATACTGGTCAAACAAGATTGATCTTCACAAATTTAACATCTAATCTGCCAAAACCCCCAACTAAATTTCAATTTTATTTAATTTTAAATCATTCTTAGCAAACCAAAAATTAATTTGAAAACAAAGAATGAAATCAAGGAGGGATAATTCAAGATCTTATTTCCATTATACTGTATTAATCAATCAAACCAATTTTTCAATAACCAATTCATTTCTTTCAACCAGAACAGTAAATTCTTTTGGCAACAAGAAAACAATTTAGAATCCTACCTTCATACGCAATCTTGGTAGAGATTTACTGAAGTGCCCAACCTGCAAGCTCAAGAATTCCTCCTCCTTCCAGAATCCCCAAATTTCATCCAAAATCTTTTTCCAACCAAATATTTTCCAAAAATCTCCATCCTCAAAATTTCCCAAAATTTTAGGTTATAAGGAAATGTTGACCGAAATTTCATTTTTTTGGAATTAAAATTTTTATTTAAAAATAATTCTCAAAATTGATTCTTTTCTAACTATATCAACAAATTAAATTGTTTTTTTTCAATTCCAAATTGATTTCCCCATTTAATTCAATTTAACCTTTCTAATTTAAAAAGCCAACAAAATACAATTAAATCTATTGCAATTAAATACAAAACTTTCTTTTTCAACAACATATACAAAATGCATTTAATATTCAAAATCAACTATTTAATTGAACTTACTCCCAATTTAAAACGAGCAATCCAATATCAACGAAAATCGCATAACGAAATCCCGATTAATCTAGTCCATTAATCTTTAATGCACGAACACATATTTAGTCAAATAAAATACTAAGGACTAATAATCAATTTAACCATACACACCAAGCACGCAAATCGAGAAGGTCAACCAAACAGACGGCTCGCAAACCCAACCAAAAAGGGATTACCGATGGCGACTGACGATGCTCACTTGAGCATGATTAAGGTCAACTAGGGTCTTACGACCACCTAATCCAACTCTAAGGATTAAAGAGGTACACTCAAACCTGCAAATCCAGGTGAAGATGAACCTCGCACTCATGCGGCGTTGTACCTGAAATCTCCTGCAACCAAGAGTCATACATGCATATATATATAAACTTAATGAAAGCGTTAGCCCGATATTAATACCATGAAATAGGAACACTAAACAACTTGCATACAACTAGTGTGAAAACCACATCAACAGCTATGTATTAAATCAAACATCTGACTATAATCATTGTATTAAGATAAACTAACCAAGATTAGAAATTGATTAGGGCAGGGGTACTACATAGGAAAGATGACCGATTGACAATTTTCACATGAGTGTAACTACAATTCAAGTTAGGGTCCAACAACTATCTCCTCCACTCCCATTAGACGAATAAGGCACACTCAGACCTTTGAAACCGAGTGGAGTCGATACCTCGTACCTACCTGAAACTTGTACCTACAATGTCCTCCATCAACGAACCACATGTACATATAGAAAAATATATAAATAGAAATGGCACATACATCGATGAAGGAGAATCATGATGTTCCCTGTCTCATCAAAGTGAGAGAAGGAAAATCACCCCCTCACATCCCATACACTTGTAAACATGAAACATATAAATAACACATCACACATATAATGTAAATGTGTCAGTCCATGTCAGTAATCCATAAAAATCAGATTTAACATAAGTACTAAAACACTGCATGAAAGCATACACCACATATCAAGTTAAAGCATGAAATAACATCGCATAAAGTTTAAATAAAGTATAACAGTAATGTATCCATCAACAATCAACTGAAGTCAAACATAAGTCCAAAAAGAGTATTATTGAGAAGGGGTACTACAAGAAGCATTTTGAAAGAGAATTTTTTTTTCAAAATAGGTAAAATTTCATCATTTTGAAAGTTAAATTTTATCAGCTTTCCATGAAATAACCTATCATTTTGGTATCTAAAGCCACTAATGTGAAGTCACTCGAAAAGTCACTTACAAATGAAATTGTAGACATCCAATATCTTGGCTTGTTACAAAACTTGTAGATAACCTATTCGGCATAAGACACTCATTCTAGGTTCACCTATGGGTCAATTGATGAGTCTGTTTAGTCTCTTCAAGGTAGATTTGCAAAACATGGAAACATCCACTGAACTACACTATAGGCACCAAAAATACAAAACTATTATCATTGGAAATCCGATGGTCAGATCTATTGTTATGGTCACTGGGCTTTGTAGTGGTGGTGTTGGTGGTCTTGTTAGGATCCTTTTATCTTTTGTTATTGTCTCGATAGGCCTAAGGCTTGAACTTTGTATCTCTGTGATTTCTGAATAAATCTTTACCCCTTTTTCCAAATAATATAAATTATATTTGAGATTAGTTTTATTATTATAATTATATAAATTTTTTAAATTAAAATAAGATTATGCTTTTAAGAAAAAAATATATTTTCATTATTAAATTTGTATTATATTATAATCATTATGTCAAAGTGATAGGTGGTTTATTTATATAGGAATGCCTTACTCATAAAAAAAGGTAGTTTAATATTATTTATTAGAAAAATAATATGCATAAAAAATATATATTTTATTATTATCTACTTTTAGTCAAAATATCTCTTAATAATATTTATTTTATTAGAATATTATATCTTTTTCAAGTTTCTAAAAAAATAAAAGAAAAAATATTGAAAAAGGAAAAACTGGCTTTATTTGTGTTATAAGATCTTAGGATGCTAATCAATTTTGCATATACATTTGTTCCTTTTTCCTATTTTTAGCACTTCTAGTGTTATCAATTTTCCACCGATAAAATTTTATAATACTGATTTATTTACAATGTTCGCATTTAAGTGGAGTCTCAGAATAATTTTTTTGATAGAGGTACTACTATAAAATCTTCTTCTCATTAAAATTTTCAACAATTAGTAGCCACAAAGCAATATTAACTTGTCGACCAAAGTTTCTTAGTACTTCTCACCGGCTCCAATTATGTTGTCCTATGAAATTGGAATGTTGCTTAATGGTCTGATATGCCATCGATAACTATACTGGTAATTGAAGCAATGTCCATTATCAAATTTACAAAATTAAAATTTAGTGATGCAAGAAACATATTTTTTGGTAATATATAGAGATAAAGAACGATGACTAATAAAGCTTGAATTCCTTATTCGGAGTTATTATTGAATGGAGAAATGCAATTTTCCTTCATCCATGTTAGAAGTATTTTGAAAGAGAATTCTTTTTTTGAAATATTTAGAATTTCATTATTTTGATAGTTAAATTTAATTAGCTTTCCATGAAATAACCTATCATTTTGGTATCTAAAGCCACTAATGTGAAGTCACTCTAGAAGTCACTTAAAAATGAAACTATAGACATCCAATATCTTGGATTGTTTCAATTGTAAAAAGTACAACAAAACTTGTAGATAACCTATTCGGCATAAGACACTCATTCTAGGTTCACCTACTATCTATTGATGAGTTTGTTTAGTCTCTTCAGGATATATTTGCAAAACATGGAAACCTCTATTGACCTACACTATAGGCACCAGAAATACAAAACTATTATCACTGGAAATCCGATGGCTGGATCTATTGCTATGGTCATTGGACTTTGCAGTAGTGGTATTGGTGGTCTTTATAGTATCCTTTTAGTTTTTGTTGTTGTCTCGGTGGGACTAAGGCTTGAACTTTGTATCTCTGCTATTTTTGAATAAATATTTACCCCTTTTTCCAAAAAAAATAAAATTATATTTGAGATTAATTCTATTATTATAATTATAATTATTTTAAATTAAAATAAGACTGCTTTTAAGGAAAATATGTAATTTCATTATAAAATTTGTATTATATTTTAATCATTATGTCAAAGACATAGATTGTTTATTTATATAGGAATGCCTTCCTCATTAAAAACTTCAATTAAATATTATTTATTAGAAAAATATTACGCATAAAAAATATATTTTATTATTATCTACTTTTAGTCAAAATATCTCTTAATATTATTTATTTTATTAGAATATTATATCTTTTTTAAGTTTCATAAAAAAATAAAAGAAAAAATATTGAAAAATAAAGAACCGGGTTTATTTGTGTTATAAGGTCTTAGGATGCTGATGAATTTTACAAATACATTTGTTCCTTTTTTCTATTTTTAGCACCTCTAGTGTTATGAATTTTCCATGTAGTACCCCTACCCTAATCAGATTTTAATCTTGGTTAGTTATCATGTAATCAAGTTATAGTCAGAGGTTTTAATTAATGTGCGTACCTGTTAATGTGGTTGTCACATCAATTCGTATGTAACTTTATTTTTCTCCTGAATTGTGCTATTAATCTTGGGCTAACACTCATATATATATATATATATATATGCATGTGTGATTCATGGTTGCTGGAGATTGCAGGTACAATACTACATGGGTGTGAGGTTCGACACCATCTGGATTCACAGGTTTGAGTGCTCCTCATTAACCCTTAGAAATTAGATTAGGTGGTCAGGATACCCTCATTTGACCCTAGTAGTGCTCATGTGAGCATTGTCAGTCATCTATCAGTATTCCTTTGGTTGCGTATGCAGGTCATCTATTTGTTTGGCCTTCGTGGATTGCGTGTTTTGTGTGTGGTTAAATTGAGTAATTAGTCCTTAGTATTTAAATTGATTAAATCTATGTTTGCACATTAAAGATTAAGGCACTAAATTAAATAGGGTTCCTTTATGCAATTAATCATTAATTTGAATTGCTCAATTTAAATTAGAAGTTAAATTAAATGATTAATTTACTTAGATATCCTTTTCGAAAATATTTTTAAAATTTAAATGTTAAGTTGTGTTGATTTGGAAAATTAGAAATTAAATGAGGAAGAGGCATTTTGATTTTTTGAAATTAGGAATAAATTGTGCAAAAGAATTTTTTATTTTAGAAAGGAGATTTTTGGTCAAAAAAACAAAAAACTTTGCATTTAACCTAGGGTTTGAAAATATTTTTGGGAGGATTATTTTTGGAAAATATTCTTGGGAAAAATATTTTTGGGAGAATGGAAAATTTGGGGATTTTGGAGGAGAAGAGATTTTTGGAGCTTGCAGGTTGGGCTCTCCTTCAATCTTTCTAGGATTGCTGAACCAGGTAGGCCTCTGGTTTATTTCATTGGCTTCTTTTTTTTAAAGAAATTGTTTTGGATTTTGAAGAAATCTGTTTGTGAAGATTAAAAAAAAAATAAAAAAAATCTCTCATCCGTTTGGGAAAAATGAAATAGTTGTAATTTTATCTCCAATCCAAACCCTTCTTGTTTTGTTTTCCATCTCAAGTTTAGATTTTGGTTTCTCACGTGGTTTAAAAATAAAACAAATTGGGTTGGCTAGTTATAATGAAAATTTGTTAAAATTCCAAATAAATGCTTTCAAATTCAAGCTTTAATCAGAGAAATCTGTTTGTTTTGGATAAATGGATGTTAATTAATCTTATTTTGTCAATATGGTGTTTGTTTTAGAGAAATTTTCCTTTTCCTGGATCTGGGTATTCTGAAATTGCAAATATTAGGAAAACACATAGTTTTCTGGAAAAATTATTTTAAGTCTCTACTGAGACTTTGTTTTTTTTTTAATGTGAGCTATTTTCTTAATAGTAAATATTGAAAGAAATTATAAATTAAAAAATTAAAAAAATTAAACATTAAAAATAATAGTTTTACCCCCCATGTAGTAGGGTTTCCCCAATGACGTGGAGGGGTAGCTCTGCTCCCTCGGGTAGCATCGCTACCTTTGGGTAGCAGCGCTACCAATTGGTAGCAGCAACTGTCATCTAGCAACCTCCACCTTACGTGGAGAGAAGGTGGGGCCCGTAGTGAAGCTGCGTTTTGTATTAAATAGTTTTTTAATATAGTTTTTAATTATTTATTAATTATTATTAATATATATTTTATTAATGAAAATTAATATATATATATATATATATATATATTAATTAATATTTAATTTGAAATTTGTGTATTATTAATTATTAATTGTCTATATTTTATTAATCATGGATTAATAAATATATATTAATTAATATTTAATTTTGGAATCTATCTTAATGAGGAGGTATCTTTTTGGAAAATTATAAAATATTATTTTAATTGGAAATTTTTTGAAATAAAATATATTTATTATTTGGTAATTTTTAAATAATATATTATTTAGGAATATATTATTTGAGGAATTGAATGATAATAGGTCATCTGGAAATTTTAGAAATGAAATACTATAGTATTTGGGTAATTGAAAAATGAAATATTTATCATTGGATATTTTGAAAATTTAAATGATATACTATTGGAATTATTGGAAATTTAATAATGTATCGTTTGGAAAATTGGTAAGTTAATGATATTTTCATTTAGTAAAATAAATGGTTTAGTTTTTTTTTTTCCCTCTGTATTGAGAAATAGACAAATGGTACTATTGCAATTGTGGCATTGTATTCACCTTGTAATGGTGATTTTTTTGTTAAGGTATTTTGAAATCTTAGATCATTTAGAAAACTTGATCGACTTTTATTGTTTAAATCAATAGGAAAGAAGATTGTCTTTTCCGGTTATTGCCTATGCAAGTTTAATATCTGTATTCACTTTTGCTTAAGTAATGGGAAGACCTTGTTTTGTTTGATAGGATCCTGCCATTTGGTTGGTTTGGGGTACCTATTTCTGTCCTCGATTTTGAGTTTGACTGTTGTCTTATGATGGTGTTGTAACTGGGCATGTCCTTTATGCGAGTGTCGATTGATGATTTGTGGTTGGCCATACTGTTTAGGTCTCTAGTTAGAGTACCATCAGTTAGTGCACCTCATATGAAGTCATGTTTGACTAAATGGTTGTTTCCTCCATTTTGAACTCTGTTTGCTTGACCTAGTGTATGTCTGGGTTTAGGAGTTCGTTGAGTATGGTCTAGTGTCATATGGGAAAGTGGATTTCGATTGGGGGTTGCACCCAAAGTGGCTACTAGGTAACCCATCGAAAGTGCGTCTAATAAGTGATAACCTAATAGTATATTAGAGAGTTAGTTAATGAATCACTAAGTAAGATAATTGTGCCTCACACACGTGATGAGTGCTAATATAGACTCCACATTTAGTGACAAGGTCTGAAATGGCAAACCATCATCCTTGTCTTCACTAAAGGATGTGTGGGTCCACATGAGGCTTGGATGGGCTACAGGTTTGTATTAGGTTGCCAGGGTAAACCAATGGATGGGGTCGAAACCTATGAAGACCTGCCTTGGTAACCATACCAGGTTGTGTGATGACACTTGTCCCTTATGATCGCTACTGTGTTGTTGTGTTGTATTGATAGGAGCACTTTTGTGGAGTCATCATGTTGCTTATGCCCTTGTGAGAACATGATATTATGCTAGACCTTGGGTTGCGATGACTTAGTTTCACGGATGCTCCAGTGGACCTTTGTATTTGCTTCTATTGTGTTCAGTTGGATCCTTTCCAATTTAGGGATCATTTATGTATTTATTTGAGGGTCAGTGCAAGAAGATGAGTCCACTTTTTGGCCAAAAACTGGAAGTGTTTTCCCTGATTTTCAGATTTTGTCTCATTTGAGCTTAAATTTTGAAACACTTAGAGATTGAATCTTGGAAAAAGTGAGTAATATAAAAGATAGCCCTCTAAGTGTAGTTTCCAAATATATAATTTATTTTAATACCCACATAATAAAAAATAACTTTTTAAATGGAGTTCTGAAAACTATGTTTTAAAAATGCCTGTTTCAGGACCATACCATGCATGTGTACGACCCACACTTTTTGACACAATTAAAATTATTTTCTCAAACCGTTTTGGGAAATGGTTTGTAACACACTGAAGATTGATGAGAATATTTTTTTGTATTTTTTTTTCTAATATTTTTTTTTTAATTAATTTTTTAATGGCCGTAATTATCTTTTTAAAAATTTGACGTGTACGACCCACATAATTTGATGTAAACTTAACATTTTTTGATTTTTTTTTTTTTTAAATACAAAAGAATTTTGTGTAGATTGATGACATATAATTTTTTTTCCAAAATTCTTTAAAATAAAAAAGTTATTAAATTAACAAAATTAGTTAATATTTCAAATTTATGGACCCGATTTAGTATAAATTAAATGAAAAATAGTTAAAATAATCAATTTTTAAATAAATTTACATATTTAGAATCTAGACAGTATAATCTGAAATGGGTTTTAATTTCGTATAAAAATTCTCTAATTAGAGGCACGTAAACTATTTCTGAAGTTCATATTTGTGCTTTCATTCATGGAGATTTGAATTTGCAGGTCCATGTCTCAGGTGTGGCCATCCCAGGCCTATCCCGGGCCTAATCCCGAGCCAAGTGGCGGGTTGTGGAATCAACTTCAACAAAACGGGCCCCCGTTTTCAAACAAGGGCGGATTGTGGAAAAAAAGAAAAAATGCCATTTAGAAACGGGGGCCCGCTTTTAAACAAAACGGGGGCCCGTTTTTAGAAACGGGCCCCCATTTTTTAAAACGGGCCCCCGTTTCTTAAAACGGGCCCCCGTTTTGTTTAAAAGCGGGCCCCCATTTTATAACAAAACGGGGGCCCGTTTTTAAACAAAACGGGCCCCTGTTACCTTTCGGCTCGGGAGCCCGAAGCACAAACGGGCCCCCGTTTTTTGAAAATGGGCCCCCGTTTATAAGAGCGCATTTTCCAATGCACGGACTTCCGCGAATTTGTGACTCATTACCTTGCACTTGCCCTTGACTAATGTGGTTGTTGTATATTGGTTATGTTCGCCTTGATGGCAGGATTGTAAATGATGTGAACCTTATATTTTCTTAACTTATTTAATGATCAAAGGGATCTTGCATTTGAGCAGACCCGGAGATGTAGCCCTCTAGGGGTGAACTTCGATATCAATTTGGTGTTATGTGATGCTTATGTTCTTATGTTTTCCTATTTAGTTTTAGCATGTATGGATGGCATGATGTTAGAATGTATAAAGTGGATAAGATGACAGTAATCATAAATGCATGTATGCAGTTGTCTTTTAAATGTAGTAAATTGGATCATGAAAGAATGTAGATTTGAATAATGGGATATATTCAGTTATTGTTAGGGAAATTAAGTATGCATGGAAATGTCTCATTAGTTTATGATGAAATTAAAGTGTGTTATGAAATTAGATGCATGACTTAAATTTTAATGAAAAGTTTGAATGAAAAGTATAGATAAATCTTAATGGATGAACCTTATCTTGTGATCTATATTTTTCATCTCACTGAAAGAAATTATCCTTGTTTAAGAATTATCTCGTTATTAAAATAATCAACTTCTTGGATTAATTAGCGTGAGTTAAGTTAAATGTGGAATTAAGTAATCATGTTGGGAAGCCCTTTAGGTGTTAGTTGAAGTCTTCCATTGTGTAATCTGAACTTTGATATCTCATTGTATCTTAATGTTGTGTTTAATTTTAAAAAAAATAAAAAAATCATTGCACTCCATTTGTGTATTTTAGCTTTATCCTTTCGGGGTTTCCTGGCGGGGCATTACATTTGCTATCAGAGCCAAGTTCCAAACACTAGGATATTTGGTGTCACTTGTGCCCTTAGTTGGTGTGAGGTGTATAGACCTTATGTTGTATGTTTGTCCTCCTTTGTACGTGTGTGATTGAGCAGACCTTGACTTGTGTGTAATGTGTGTGTTCACACCTTGTTTTCACCTTCTTGATGTTGGTGCATTGGAGTGATTATATGTGCTTTGTTTGCTTATTGATGTCTTGGTCTATGATTACTCTTATTCAGAAATAAAGTCATATGTACCTTCCTTAATGATATTGTACTCTTTAGATTAATCCATTTGGGTTGGTCAATGCTTGTGTTGAATTTGAAAGTACATAATGTGCTTGTTTTAAAATTATGATCTAGCTTAGTGTTATCCACTTGAAGGACTTGTATGGTAGATGTTAATGCTTATGGTGTAGAAAATTGAATGATTATCACACTTCCTCCTCTTTCTCTCTAGAAACTAAAATGTTTGTGATATGTGTAATTATCTCCTATGTGAATTTTCTCATTGCGAGAGAAAGGTTGCGACTTCTTTAAACCCTTGTGTGAGCCTTATGACGCTTCTATGTTTTAGATAATAAAGGGGCTATGGGTTTGAAGGTTCATATTGGTTATTGGGAGAAAACTGTATGTTTACATTTAAGGATTCTCCATGTTTTTTGTAGGAGTAACATGGTTAAATTCTATCTTAAGGTGCATTAATATGCGAATAGTTGTTATGTGAAACTGCTTTGTTGATAAAAGATGTATAAAAAAGGGAACATGTTATAGTGGCAAAGAGAGTGTGTTAATGTGTCCCATGAAAGATTGCTTATGTGTTTCATTAAACTAGTTTGATTGAGGATCTATTTTAACAATCCTCCATCAAACTTTCTTTTGCATATATAATTGACTTATTATGATTAGAAAGTGCAAATGAAAGGCTTGTTTGATGTGGATGCATAACATGTATTCTTTGGTTGATAGCTCGTCGTTTACCTTCTTATGATATTTTGACTCTCAATGATAGGTTAGATTATGATATGTTTTTGTATTGAATTAAGAATAGTGAGTGTTCTCAAGAGGTCTTGCATTATCAAAAAGATTTCCTATTTTGATCTCTATTGTTTGAAAAACTAGAACATTCTATTGTAACCATAGTAATTGGAGATGTCATGTTAGGCTGATTGGCATTCTTCTAAAATGGTAACAAAATGAAAACCATACCATTAAGATGATAGGCTTATAGTGAGAAATTTTATAATGTAGTGTAATCTTGTTGATCTTGTGTCTATATATGAAATAGTTTGGTTATCAAACTCTCTTTCCCTTCTCTTTTCCTAGATTATAAGATTTTTTTTTTTTTTGAAATGCTACTAAAGGATGCATTGATTTAAATGGAATGTTTATAAAATATGTGAAACGGTATTTTTGCATTTGGCTTCATACTAAAAGATGAATGTTTTTTCACTTTGGAAAAGAAATTTGCATAATTAGTAATGTAGTTATGAATGCTTAGTGAAATTAGAGAAAGATATAGGAATGATGTTATTTCTTTATGTAATGGTGAATTGTTAAGAATTTCAGTACTTGTACTTGTATCTAGAATAACCTTTATTCAGTTATTCTTGTGAAAAGCATAATTAAAACCTTCCTTGAGTAGATGATATCATACTAAAAATTACTCCCCATAAATGTGACTAAACCAGTGCTGGTGCTTTATTTGTGTATTGTACGAAACCCGTTCTTGCTTTATGTGCCCATGGGATGGTGAAGTAATTAACCATGGAGGATATGTTTACTTATGAGTATGGGAAACCATACTGTTTATGTGATGTTGCTTAATTGTTACCCTACTAAGTACCAAACCTAGGGTTGTTGGTAATTTAATATGTTAAGGGGTAGTATTAGAAGTTACCATTCCTTGAATAGTATGGATTGGTGTACGAGTAATGTTGGGATGAAGCGACTTTAGCTTATCTATTTTGAGGAAAAATATAGTTAAAGAATAAAACTGTATTCTATGTGTACTCAATACTTTCCCCTTTTGATGAATCTATTTATAAGGTTTATGTGTGCAACCTATCCCTCTCCTTTATTTGAGCATATTTGTGGCAGTTCTTGAGCATAGTATTGATCTATCTTGGAGGATCTTTTTCCTTGTCTTCATGAAAGGTAGGTTTAATCCACATGAGCTGCCAGTTAGTAGGTGTTTTCATGGACATGTGGGTGGACCTTAGTCATGTATACCTTTGGCTTATGACGCGTATCCTGAGAGGTACGTCACTATGTAGTATGTGACCAGCGCATACCTTTTTTTGCGAGGTACACTGCCATGTCAGATACGTCCATTGCATGCCATTTTCCACTTGGAGTATTTCCATGCCATGCTAAGACATGATGCGATATGTATTAGCCATTGCCATGTGGCCTACTGACTAGTTTAGGGTAGATCCATGCCGCATGATGACGTGATGTGAGGTGATGTCAATGTGCACACTACCATGCCATGGCGATGTCTGACTAGGCCGCACCACATGATGAGCTACTGTGATAGCTATATGATTGTTTCCTCCTTCCTCATTGGTGGCTAGATTCTAGTCACATAGTGATGTTATGTGCAATTGTAATATTCTTATTTATTTCTTTGGGGACCAGCAATTTATTCTATTTTGACTTTAAAGGTTTAGCCATGCTCTTGCAATCTTTATCTTACTTGATTTGGTGTTGCAAATTTTAGATTAATTTTTTGCCTTACTATTGGAATTAATGGTTTATTATCTTTATTCATTTGTACTTTGGTGGCTAAAATAGTTTATCCTTGTTTTCATATGCTGGTCTTGTGTTGAAATGTTAATTCCTCTCCAAGAACGTAGGAGAAGGTCTTGGTTGAGTGTATACGAGCAAGTAGATGTAGGGAACCTTGAGGATGGGGGTATGTGAGGCTATGATACAACTAGGATCCACTACCTACCTATGTGTAGTGACTATCTCTTGGAGGCTAACCACCTTACGCAACAAGGGATGTTCATGAGGGTCTTGTATGGAAGGTAGCAGTGCTATGGTGTGCCATAGCACCGTCAATCCCTTGAGTGAGATGTTGGATATTTATGATTATGTTATTGTTCTAAGATCAAGCATAGAGATGTTGATCATGCATGTTATCTTTGACCAAGCATTAGACATGCTCACATTTGGCCTTTTGAATTGTGCATTCCAGTTATGTGGATGGTTATTATGTGTAATGATGGAGTAAAATTGTGTTATCTTGTCACTATGTTATGGGACATAGTCATTGGAAAGGTTCTTATATGCCTACCAAGTGTAAGCAATTGTGTTCTATATGTTGCTCTTATTTCATGAAAGTTAACTTGGTTGTAGAATTTGATATTTGAAGCTAGTTCTATGCGATAAAGTTTTATGAAAAAGTTGGATTGGTAAAGGAAATTGATCATGATGGCATGTTATCTTGTCATATTGGTAGATGAGTATGGTAATTGTTGTTTACCTCTTTTTATGCTTTAATTTGGTGTGATGAAAGGAAGAAAATTCTTGTTTCTCTACTATGACTATAGATAGTTCCTAGAATATTTTAAGAAATGTATCGATTTAGATGTATCTTGCCAATGGATAATGGCAGTCATAGAGGATTTTGCAATTATATTTCATTTATTTGTGGAAATATTCCTATGTGCAATTTGATATTTGTTGAATGAGTTTCAGGGCTAATTAGTGTGACATGTTCTCCGGCTTACGAATTCCAAGAGTAAGTTAGAATCTAGGGGGGAGAATGTAGTACCCCTGCCCTAATCAAATTTTAATCTTGGTTAGTTATCATGTAATCAAGTTATAGTCAGAAAGTTTTCATTAATGTGTGTACCTGTTAATGTGGTTGTCACATCAATTCGTATGTGAGTTTATTTTTATCCTAAATTGTGTTATTAATCTCGGGCTAACACTCTTATTAAATATATATATATATATACATATATGCATGTGTGATTCATGGTTGCAGGAGATTGCAGGTACAGTACCGCATGGGTGCAAGGTTCGACTCCATTTGGGTTCACAAGTTTGAGTGCTCCTCATTAACCCTTAGAAATTGGATTAGGTGGTCAGGAGACCCTCATTTGACCATAGTCGTGCTCACGTGAGTGTTGTCAATCATCTGTCAATATTCTTTTTTTTGGGTATGCAGGTCATCTATTTGTTTGGGCTTCATGGATTGCATGTTTTGTGTGTGGTTAAATTGAGTAATTAGTCCTTAGTATTTAAATTGATTAAATTTGTGTTTATGCATTAAAGACTAAGGGACTAAATTAAATAGGGTTCCTTTATTCGATTAATCGTTAATTTGAATTGCTCAATTAAAATTAGGAGTAAGTTCAATTAAATGATTAATTTTAATTGATTAATTTACTTAGATATTCTTTTGGAAAGGAAAGATTTAAATTAATTTGAAATAGAATTAATTTAATCTCTTTGCCTTTTAAAAATAGAAAGGTTGGTTTTAATTATTTAAAGAAAATAAATTTTAATTAGAAAAGAAAGTTAATATATATTTGATAAAGTGCGAAAGATTAATTTGGGGATTTTATTTTCAATAAAAAAATATATTGCCCTCATAATATTTTTAAAATTTAAATGTTAAGTTGTGTTAATTTGGAAAATTAGAAATTAAATGAGGAAGAGGCATTTTGATTTTTCAAAATTAGAAATAAATTGTGTAAAAGTATTATTTATTTTAGAAAGGAGATTTTTGGTAAAAAAAAATTTAAAAATTTGCATTTAACCTAAGGTTTGAAAATATTTTAGGGAGGATTATTTTTGGAAAAGATTCCAGGGAAAAATATTTTTGGGAGAATGGAAAATTTGGGGATTTTGGAGGAGAAGAGATTTTTGGAGCTTGCAAGTTGGGCTCTCCTTCAATCTTGCTAGGATTGTTGAACTAGGTAGGCCTCTGGTTTATTTCATTGGCTTCTTTGTTTTAAAGAAATTGTTTTTGATTTTAAAGAAATCTGTTTGTGAAGATTAAAAATAAAAAAAATAAAAATCTCTCATCTGTTTGGGAAAAATGAAGCAGTTGTAATTTTATCTCCAATCCAAACCCTTCTTGTTTTGTTTTCCATCTCAAGTTTAGATTTTGGTTGGTTAGGTTGATTTAAAATTAAAAAATTTGGGTTGGCTGGTTATAATGAAAATTTGTTAAAATTCCAAATAAATGCTTTCAAATTCAAGCTTTAATCAGGGATATCTGCTTGTGTTGGATAAATGGATGTTAATCAATCTGATTTTGCCAATATGGTGTTTGTTTTAGAGAAATTTTCCCTTTCCTAGATCTAGGTATTCTAAAATTGCAAATATTAGGAAAACTCATAGTTTCCTAGAAAAGTTATTTTAAGTCTTGCTGAGGCTTTGTTTTTTTTGAATGTGAGCTATTTTCTTAATAGTAAATATTGAAAAAAATTATTAAAAAAAAAAATTGTTTTACCCCCCACATGTCAAGGTTTCCCCCACCACGTGGAGGGGTAGCTCTGCTCCCTCGGGCAACATTGCTACCTTTGGGTAGTAGCACTACCAAAGGGTAGTGATTGCTACCTTAGGGTCGCAACCCTACCTAAGGGTAGCGCCTGCTACCATTGGGTAGCAGACGCTACTAGCCTCCACATTATGTGAAGAGAAGGTGGGCGCCACAGTGAAGCTACATTTTGTATTAAAAAGTTTTTTTTAATATAGTTTTTAATTATTATTAATATATATTTTATTAATGAAAATTAATATATATATATTAATTAATATTTAATTTGAAATTTATGTATTATTAATTATTAATTGTTTATATTTTATTAATCATGGATTAATAAATGTATATTAATTAATATTTAATTTTTGAATTTGTCTTAATGTGGAGGTATCTTTTTGGAAAAAGATAAAATATTATTTTAATTAGAAGATTTTTGAAATAAAATATATTATTCAGGAGTATATTATTTGAGGAATTGAATGATAATAGGTCATCTGGAAATTTTAGAAATGAAATACTATAGTATTTGGGTAATTGAAAATGAAATATTTTATCATTGGTTATTTTGAAAATTTAAATGATATACTATTGAAATTATAGGAAATTTAATAATGTATCATTTGGAAAATTGGTAAGTTAATGATATTTTCATTTAGTAAAATAAATGGTTTAGTTTATGTTTTTCCTCTATATTGAGAAATAGACAAGTGGTACTATTGCAATTGTGGTCTTGTATTCACCTTGTAATGGTGATTTTTCTGTTAAGGTATTTTGAAAACTTAGATCATTTAGAAAACTTGATTGACTTTTATTGTTTAAATCAATAGGAAAGAAGATTGTCTTTTCTGATTATTGCCTATGCAAGTTTAATTTTTGTATTCGCTTTTGATTAAGTAATGGCAAGACCTTGTTTTATTTGATAGGACCCTGCCGTTTGGTTGGTTTGGGGTACCTATTTCTATCCTTGATTTCGAGTTTGACTATTGTCTTGTGATGGTGTTGTAACTGCGCATGTCCTTTATGTGGGTGTTGAATGATGATTTGTGGTTCGCCATAGCTATTCAGGTCTCTAGTTAGAGTAATGTCAGTCAGTGTACCTCATATGAAGTCGTGTTTGACCAAATGGTTGTTTCCTCCATTTTGAACTCTGTTTGCTTGACCTAGTGTATGTCTGTGTTTAGGAGTTCATTGACTATGTTCTAGTGTCGCATGGGAAAGTAGCTTTCGATTGGGGACCACGCCCAAGGTGGCTGTTGGGTAACCCATCGAAAGTGCATCTAATAAGTGATAACCTAATAGTATATTATAGAGTTAGTTAATGAATCACTAAGTAAGATAATTATGCCCCACACATGGGATGAGTGCTAACACAAACTCAGCATGTAGTGAGAAGGCCTAAAATGGAAAACCATCATCCTTGTCTTCACGAAAGGATGTGCGGGTCCACATGAGGCTTGGATGGGATGGAGGTTCAGATTAGGTTGCCAAGGTAAACCATTGGATAGGGCTAGAACCTATGAAGACCTGCCTTGGTAGGTGTGATGACACTTGTCCCTTATGCTCGCTAGTGTGTTGTTGTATTGTCTTTATAGGAGCACTTTTGTGGAGTCATCCTATTGCTTATGCCCTTGTGAGAACTTGATATCATACTAGACAATGTGTTGCGATGATTTAGTTTCATAGATGCTCTAGTTGACCTTTGTATTTTCTTCTATTATGTTCAGTTGGATCCTTTCTGATTCAGGGATCATTTATGTATTTATTTGACCGATGTGGTCGTTGTATATTGGTTATGTTTGCCTTGATGGCAGGATTGTAAATGATGTGAACCTTATGTATTCTTAACTTATTTAATGATCAGAGGGGTCTTGTAGTTGACCAGACCTAGAGATGTAGACCTCTAGGGGTGAACTCTGATATCAATTTGGTGTTATATGATGCTTATGTTCTTTTGTTTTCCTGTTTAGTTTTAACATGTATGGATGGCATTATATTAGAATGTATAAAGCGGATAAGATGAGAGTAATCGTAAATGCATGTATGCAGTCATCTTTTAAATGCAGTAAATTGGATCATGAAAGAATGTAGATTAGAATAATGGAATATATTCAGTTATTGTTAAGCAAATTAAGCATGCATGGAAAGATCTCATTAGTTTATGATGAAATTAAAGTGTGTTATAAAATTAGATGCATGACTTAAAGTTTAATGAAAAGTTTGAATGAAGGGTATAGATAAATCTTAATGGATGAACCTTATCTTGTGATCTATATTTTTCATCTCACTGAAAGTAATTATCCTTGTTTAAGAATGATCTCGTTATTAAGATAATCAGCTTATTGGATTAATTAGCATGAGTTAAGTTAAATGTGGAATTAAGTAATCACATTGGCAAACCCTTTAGGTGTTAGTTGAAGTCTTTTGCTGTGTGATCTAAACTTTGATATCTCGTTGTATCTTAATGTTGTGTTTAATTTTTAAAAAAAAATTTATTGCACTCCATTTGTGTGTTTTAGCTTTATCCCTTCGAGGTTTCCTGGCGGGGCTTTACATTTGTTATCAGAGCCAAGATGCAAACACTGGGATCTCTGGTGTTGCTTGTGCCCTTAGGTGGTGTGAGGTGTATAGACCTTATGTTGTATGTTTGTCCTCCTGTGTATGTGTGTGATTGAGCAAACCTTAACTTGTGTGTAACGTGTGTGTTCACACCTTGTTTTTACCTTTTGGATGTTGGTGCTTTGGAGTGATTATATGTGCATTGTTTGCTTATTGATGTCTTGTTCTACGATTACTCTTATTCATAAAGAAAGTCATATGTACCTTCCTTATTGATTGTTGTACTCCTTAGACTAATCCATTTGGGTTGGTTAGTGCTTGTCTTGAATTTGAAAGTACAAAATGTGCTTGTTTTAAAATTATGATCTAGCTTAGTGTTGTCCACTTGAAGGACTTGTATGGTAGATGTTAATGCTTATGGTGTAGCAAATTGAATGATTATTATCCTTCCTCCTCTTTCTCTCTAGAAACTAAAATGTTTGTGATATGTGTAATTATCTCCTATGTGAATTTTCTCATTACGAGAGAAAGGTTACAACTTCTTGAACCCTTGTGTGAGCCTTATGACGCTTCTGTGTTTTAGATAATAAAGGGGCTATGGGTTTGAAGGTTCATATTGGTTATTGGGAGAAAACTGTATGTTTACATTTAAGGATTATCCATGTGTTTTGTAGGAGTAACATGGTTAAATTCTATCTTAAGGTGCATTAATATGTGAATAGTTGCTATGTGAAATTGCTTTGTTGATAAAAGATGTATAAAATGGGGAACATGTTATAGTGGCAAAGAGAGTGTGTTAATGTGTCCCATGAAAGATTGCTTATGTGTTTCATTAAACCAGTTTGATTGAGGATCTATTTTAACAATGCTCCATCAAACTTGTATTTGCATATATATAATTGACTTATTATGATTAGAAAATGCAAATGAAAGGCTTGTTTGATGCATGCATAACATGTATTTTTTGGTTGATAGCTCCTCGTTTACCTTCTTATCGTATTTTGATTTTGAATGATAGGTTGTAGATTATGATATGTTTTTGTATTGAATTAAGAATAGTGATTGTTCTCAAGAGGTCTTGCATTATCGAAAAGATTTCCTGTTTTGATCTCTGTTGTTTGAAAAACTAGAACATTTTGTTGTAACCATAGTAATTGGAGATGTCATGTTAAGTTGATTGGCATTCTTCTAAAATGGTAACAAAATGAAAACCATACCATTAAGATGATAGGCTTATAGTGAGAAATTTTATAATGTAGTGTAATCTTGTTGATCTTGTGTCTATATATGAAATAGTCTAGTTATCAAACACTATCTCCATTCTCTTTGCCTAGATTATAAGATTTTTTTTTTTGAAATGCTACTAAAGGATGCATTGATTTAAATGGAATGTTTATAAAATATATGAAATGGTATTTTTGCATTTGGCTTCATACTGAAAGATGAAATTTTTTCGCTTTGGAAAAGAAATTTGCATAATTAGTAATATTGTTATGAATGCTTAGTGAAATTAGAGAAAAATATAGGAATGATGTTATTTCCTTATGTCATTGTGAATTGTTAAGAATTTCAGTACTTGTATCCAGAAAAAACTTTATTCAGTTATTCCTATGAAAAGCATAATTAAAACCTTCCTTGAGTAGATGATAGCATACTAAAAAGTACTCCCCATAAATGTGACTAAACAAGTACTGGTGCTTTCTTTGTGTATTGTAAGAAACCCATGCTTTCTTTATGTGCACATGGGATGGTGAAGTAATCAACCATGGAGGATATGTTTACTTATGAGTATGGGAAACCATACTATTTATGTGATGTTTCTTAATTGTTACCCTACTAAGTACCAAACCTCAGGTTGTGGGTAATTCAATATGTTAAGGGGTATTATTAGAAGTCACCTTTCCTTGACTAGTATGGATCAGCATACAAGTAATGTCAGTGTGAAGCGACTTTAGCTTCTCTATTTTGAGGAAAAATATGGTTAAATAATGAAATTGTACTCTACGTGTACTCAATACTTTCCCTTTTTGATGAATATATTTATAAGGTTTATGTGTGCAACCTATCCCTCTCCTTTATTTGAGCATATTGATGGCAGTTCTTGAGCATAGTATTGATGTATCTTGGAGGATATTTTTCCTTGTCTTCATGAAAGGTAGGTTTTGTCCACATGAGCTGCCAATTAGTAGGTGTTGGTGGATATGTGGGTGGACCTTAGTCATGTATAACTCTAGCTTACAATGAGTATCCTAAGAGGTATGTTGCTATGCAGTATGTGACTGGTGTGTGCCTTTTTCTGTGAGGTACACTGCCATGTGGGATACATCTATTGTGTGCCTTTTTCTGCTTGGAGTATTGCCATGCCGTGCTGAGACATGATGTGGGATGTAGTAGACATTTCCATGCAGCCTATCGACTAGTTTAGGCTAGAGCCATGTCGCGTGATGACATGATGTGGAGTGATGCTCAAGTGCACACTGCCATGCCATGCGAATGTATGACTAGGCCACACCACATGATGAGCTACTGTGATAGCTATACGATTGTTTCCTCCTTCCTCATTGGTGGCTAGATGCTAGTCACATAGTGATGTTATGTGCAATTGTTATATTCTTATTTATTTCTTTGGGGATGAGCAATTTATTCTTTTTTGACTTTGAAGGTTTAGCCACGCTCTTGCAATCTTTTTGTTACTTTATTTGGTGTTGCAAATTCTGGATTATTTTCTTACCTTACTATTGGAATTGATGGTTTATTATCTTTATTTATTTGTACTTTGGTGGCTAAAATAGTTTATCCTTGTTTTCATATGCTGGTCTTGTGTTGAAATGTGAACATAGGAGACAGACTTGGTTGAGTGTATACGAGGAAGTAGACGTAGGGAACCTTGAGGATGGGGGTATGTGAGGTTGTGATACAGCTAGGATCCACTACCTACCTATGTGTGGTGACTATCTCTTAGAGGCTAACCACCTTACGCAATAAGGGATGTTCACGAGGGTCTTGTATGGAAGGTAGCACCGCTATGGTGTGCCCTAGCACTGTCAAGCCCTTGAGTGAGATGTTGGATATTTATGATCATGTTATTGTTCTGAGATCAGGCATAGAGATGTTGATCATGCATGTTATCTTTGACTGAGCATTAGACATGCTCACATGTGGCCTTTTGAGTTGTGCATTCCAGTTATGTGGATGGTTATTATGTGTAATCATGGAGTAAAATTGTGTTATCTTTTCACTATGTTATGGGACATAGTCATTGGAAAGGTTCTTATATGCCTTGCAAGTGTAAGAAATTGTGTTCTATATGTTGCTCTTATATCATGAAAGTTAACTTGGTTTTAGAATTTGATATTTGAAGCTAGTTGTATGCGATAAAGTTTTATGAAAAAGATGGATTGGTAAAGGAAATTGATCATGATGGCATGTTTTCTTGTCATATTGGTAGATGAGTATGGTAATTGTTGTTTACCTCTTTTTATGCTTAAATTTGTTGTGATGAAAGGGAGAAAATTCTTGTTTCTCTGCTATGATTATAGATAGTTCCTAGAACATTTTAAGAAATATATGGATTTAGATGTATCTTGCCAATGGATAATGGCATTCATAGAGGATTTAGCAATTATGTTTCAGTTATTTATGAAAAGATTCCTATGTGGAATCTGATATTTGTTGAATGAGTTTTAGGGCTAATACGTGTGACATGTTCTCCAGCTAGCCTTACGACTTATAGGAGTTAGTCAGAATCTAGGGGGAGAATGCAGTACCCCTGCCCTAATCAGAATTTAATCTTGGTTAGTTATCATGTAATCAAGTTATAGTCAGAGGTTTTAATTAATGTGCGTACCTATTAATGTGGTTGTCACGTCAATTCATATGTAAGTTTATTTTTCTCCTGAATTGTGCTATTAATCTCAGGCTAACACTCTTATTAAATATATATATATACATATATGCATGTGTGATTCATGGTTGCAGGAGATTGTTGGTACAGTACCACATGGGTGCGAGGTTTGACTCCATCTGGGTTCACAAGTTTGAGTGCTCCTCATTAACCCTTAGAAATTGGATTAGGTGGTTGGGAGACCCTCAGTTGACCATAGTCGTGCTCACGTTAGCGTTGTCAGTCATCTGCCAGTATTCCTTTGGTTGGGTATGTAGGTCATCTATTTGTTTGGGCTTCGTGGATTACGTGTGGTAAAATTGAGTAATTAGTTCTTATTATTTAAATTGATTAAATATGTGTTTGCACATTAAAGATTAAGGGACTAAATTAAATAGGGTTCCTTTATGCAGTTAATCGTTCATTTGAATTGCTCAATTTAAATTAGGAGTAAGTTCAATTAAATGATTAATTTTAATTGATTAATTTACTTAGATATGCTTTTGGAAAGGAAAGATTTAAATTAATTTGAAATAGAGTTAATTTAATCTCTTTACCTTTTAAAAATAGAAATGTTGATTTTAATTAGAAAAGCAAGTTAATATATATTTGATAAAGTGTGAAAGATTAATTTGGGGATTTTATTTTAAATAAAAATATATATTGCCCTCATAATATTATTGAAATTTAAATGTTAAGTTGTGTTAATTTTTAGAATTAGAAATTAAATGAGGAAGAGGCATTTTGATTTTTCAAAATTAGAAATAAATTGTGTAAAAGTATTTTTTATTTTAGAAAGGAGATTTTTGGTCAAAAAAAAAATAAAAACTTTGCATTAAACCTAGGGTTTGAAAATAGTTTTGGGAGGATTATTTTTGGAAAAAATTCCGGGGAAAAATATTTTGGGGAGAATGGAGAATTTGGGGATTTTGGAGGAGAACAGATTTTTGGAGCTTGCAGGTTGGGCTCTCCTTCAATCTTGCCAGGATTGTTGAACCAGGTAGGCCTCTACTTTATTTTATTGGCTTCTTTGTTTTAAAGAAAATGTTTTGGATTTTGAAGAAATCTGTTTGTGAAGATTAAAAATAAAAAATAAAAAAATATCTCATCCCTTTGGGAAAAATGAAACAGTTGTAGTTTTATCTCCAATCCAAACCCTTCTTATTTTTTTTTCCATATTAAGTTTAGATTTTGGTTGCTTAGGTTGTTTTAAAATTAAAAAAAATTGGGTTGGCTGGTTACAATGAAAATTTATTAAAATTCCAAATAAATGCTTTCAAATTTAGGCTTTAATCAGAGAAATCTGTTTGTGTTGGGTAAATGGATGTTAATCAATCTTATTTTGCCAATATGGTGTTTGTGTTAGAGAAATCTTCCCTTTCATAGATCTGGGTATTCTTCAATTGCAAATATTAGGAAAATTCATAGTTTTCTGGAAAAATTATTTTAAGTCTTTGCTGAGACTGTGTTTTTTTTGAATGTGAGCTATTTTCTTAATAGTAAATATTGAAAGAACTTAAAAAAAAAAAATAGATTTACCCCCCACGTGGCAGGGTTTCCCCCACCACGTGGAGGGGTAGCTCTACTCACTTGGGAAGCATTTCTACCTTTGGAAGTGACTGCTGTAATGCCCCGCTAGGAAACCCCGAAGGGATTAAGCCATAACACAAGAATAGGGTGCAATAATTTTTATTTTTTTTTTAAATTACACCACATAAGATACAACAAGATAACAAAGATTCAGATTACAAAGTGGAAGACAACAACTAACTCCTAAAGAGTTTCCCAATGAGATTACTTAAATCACAATTCAATTAACTCACACAATTAATCCAATAAGCTGATTATCTTAATAACGAGATAATTCATATTCAGGATAATTTCTTTCAGAAGATGGAAATATAAATCCCAAGCGAAGATCCATCATTAAGATCCATTCATAATCTTCATTCAAGCTTTTCATTTAAAATTACAAACCATACATCTAACATTCTAATACACTAGGATTTCATCATAACATAAGAGATCTTTCCAAGCATATTTAAATTCCTTAACAACAACTGAGTATAATCCATTGCTCTAAGATACATTCTTTCATACTCCAATTTATTGCATTTCAAAAGATGATTACAACCATGCATCTACGATAAATCTCATCTAAACCACTTAAGCATTCGGTCAACATGGCATTCAAGAAGGGACTGAATATAAGCATTTAAAGTTAATTCCATTTACCCACTTAACCATTCTAGCATAAGCTAATCATACATGATAAAGCTGAATAAAGGAAACATAAGAGAAAAACATCCCATAACACCAAAATGATCTCGGAGTTCACCCCTAAAGGGCTACATCTCCGGGTCTGCTCAACTGCAAGACCCCTCTGATAAATAATAAAGTTAAGAATACAAGAGGTTACACCAATGACAATCCAGCCATCAAGGCGAAATATAAACAATATACAAATGACCACATCAGTCAATTAATACATAAACGATCCCTGAAAAGAACAGGATCCAGCTGAACATAATCAAAGCTAATATAAAGGTCCAGAAGAGCATCCATAAAACTGAGCCATCACCACCCAAGGACTAACATGAAACCGATACTCACAAGGGCGGAGACAAAAGGATGACCCACAAAGGTACTCCTAACAGGACAAAACGACAACACACTAGCGAACGCAGGGACAAGTGTCATCACACAACCTGGTATGGATACCATGGCAAGTCTTCATAGGTCCCGGCCCCATACACTGGGTCACCCTGGCAACCTAATCCGAGCTTCCGGCCCATCCAAGCCTCATGTGGACCCACACATGCTCTCGTAAAGATAAGGATGGTAGTTTGCCATTTCAGGCCTTCTCACAGCATGTCGAATCTATGATAGCACTCGTCAAATGTGTGAGGCACATTATCTTATTTAGAGATTACATTCTAATCTACTTAAAGGTTATCACTTATTAGACTCACTTTCGATGGGTTACCCAGCAGCCACTTTGGGCGCGGCCCCCAATCGAAAGCCACTTTCCCATATGACACTAGGCTATACTCAGACGAACTCACCACCAAGGAATAGGCATGGTCAAACGAACAGAGTTCAAGAAGAGAGAAACAATCATCTGGTCAAACACAACTCAAGGGTAATCACTTACTGACGGCACTCTAATTAGAGACCCGACCAACAACGGTCAACCACAATCATCATTCGACTCACACACAAGGAGGATATGATCAAAACGACACTACCACAATACAACAGTCAACTCGGAATCGAGGACTGAAACAGGTACCCCAAGTCAATCCGTACGACAGGGTCCTACTAAACAAAGCAAAACATGCCATTTCATAATCAAAAGCGAATACAGAAATTAAACTCGCATAGGCAATAATCAGAAAAGACAATATTCAACAGATACAATCTTTCTGAACTGATCTAAACATTAAAAGTCGATCAAGTTTTCTACAAGATCTAAATCAGATTATAGCTATCTACCTCATCTAGGGATAAGTTGTTCTCGGTTTTCTAACTCTCTAAGGTTCAAAGCATTAAACAGACATATAAAGCCATAAAGAGTTTTTAAACCAATTCATATTAATAAAACTCAGACAACCATTAATCAATTAAACAAGGTATTTAATCTCCGACAAAACATCATTAACATACTGGTCTAAAATCGACCTCTACAGTTTCGTATTATTTCTCAAGCCCAGATACATTATACGGATTGCAGAAATATAAATGCAGAAAGAGAATCTAAATGGAGATAATCATTTCCAAAGCATATCGTTTAAATTCAAATACCCAACGACAAATATTTCACTACTTCTCAATTACTCAAAAGATATGTTCTAAGATAATATTTAACAACATCAATTAGTAATTACATCGTATTTCAACGATCTTCCAATAACATATTATTCTCTATTTTGTTTTTAAACAATACTACCTTAATTAGCCAACTTCCCTAATCAGCTAGAAGGTAAGATATCAATTTATTAGCCAAGATCAATAAGAATATAAATAACAATATTCAATTGCGAAATTATCAGTTTTAGAACTTAATTAGGAAGGGAACATAAGTCATGAGATGACATTGAATAATGATTAACCAATAAACTCCATTATGAAATTAATCAATATCAACTAGCATTTGCCACTATTATGCCGCCTTTAATCATAATTAAGAAGCTAATTAAACTTAACATTAAAACAACTCTCATTAAAATGATATAATATCATATGCATTTTTTTAATACTAAAAAAAAAATGATTTTATAAACTACGTTTAACACAAAACGCATTTAAAAAAAAATGAGGCGAGGGCGGGCCATGCCCTAACCCTAGCGCCATTCAACACCTCCCGCAGGGAAGACCCATGTGGGCGGTGCCACTGCGGTGCCCGCAGGTCCGCGGCCCTGCGGCCACCGCAGTGTGCCGCGGCCAGAGCCTTAAACACCAGCGAGGGGGGGGAGGGGGAAACAGGGGGAACGAGCGGGGGAGAGGGGAGGAGGAGTGGGTGGAGCTCCGCTCCCCGCCCTCCACCCCAACCAAGGGTTTCGATAAAAATAATTTCACCCAGCTCGGTACAACAAAATAACGCACAGCTCGGTTCGAAATATATATATATATATTTTTTTTACACACAGTTCGGAAACAATAAAAATCCAAAACGCCCACCGCCAATATGATAAAAAATTCCGGTTTACTATGAATTTGGTTTAAATGAACTGCGATTGAATTCACATTTTCTTGATGGTTTTCTCATCATTTACAAACATCCAAGGGTTTCAAACACCCAAAAAGAATGGAGGAAATACACACCCCAATTAAAATCTCTAGCCAAACTCATAATGGACAATCAAATTGATTTTTCAATAACAAATTCATTCCTTTCAACCAGAACAGTAAACTCTTTTGGCAACAAGAAAACAATTCAGAATCCTACCTTCATACGCAATCCTGGAATAGCTGAAGGAGAGCCCACCTGCCGGATCCCGCATCATTCCTTCCCAAAACCCCCAATTTCATTCCAAATTTTCTTTCCAACCCAAAAATTCTCCAAAATGTCCATCCTCTAAATCTCCCCAAATTTTGGGTTATATGAAAGAGTTGACCAAAAATTCCATTTTTGGAATTAAAATCTTTATTTACAAATAATTCACAAAATTAATCCTTTTCTAACTATAGCAACACATTAACTTTCTTTCCAAATCCAAAATCGATTTTCTCATTTAATCAAATCTAGCCTTTCTAATTTCAGAAGCCAACAGAATACAATTAAGTCTATTGCGATCAAATATAAAACTTTCTTTTTTAACAGCATATATAAATGCATTTAATAGTCAAAATCAGTCATTTAATCGAACTTACTCCCAATTTAAAACAAGCAATTCATTAACAACGAAAATCGCATAACGAATTCTCGATTAATTTAATCCATTAATCTCTAATGCACAAATACTTATTTAATCAAGATAATTACTAAGGACTAATTAATCAATTTAACCATGCACACCAAGCATGCAAATCGAGAAGGTCGACCAAACAGTCGACTCGCAAACCCAAACAAAAAGGGATTACCGACGACAACTGACGATGCTCACTTGAGCACGACGAAGGTCAACTAGGGTCTTACGACCACCTAATCCAACTCTAAGGATTAAAGAGGTACACTCAAACCTGCAAATCCAGGTGAAGACGAACCTCGCACTCAAGCGGCATTGTACCTGAAATTTCCTGCAACCAAGAGTCATACATGCATACATATATAATAACTTAATGAAAGCGTTAGCCCGATATTAATACCACGACATAGGAACACCGAATAACTTGCATACAACTAGTGTGAAAACCACATCAATAGCTATGCGTTAAATCAACATCTGACTATGACATTATATTAAGATAAATTAATCAAAATTAAACCAAGATTAGAGATTGATTAGGGTAGGGGTACTACATTCTCCCCCCCTAGGTTCCAACTTACTCCTGGAAGTCGTAAGGCTAGATGGAGAACATGTCGTACGCATCAGCCCTGAAACTCATTCAACAAAGATCAAATTGCACATAGAAATCTTTCCATAATCAAATGAAATATTATTGCAAAATCCTTTACAACCGCCATTATCCATTGGCAAGATACCTCTAAATCCATACATTCCTTAAAATATTCTAGGAATTATCCACAATCATAGCAGAGAAACAAGAATTTTCTTCCTTTCATTACACCAAATTAAAGCATTACAAGGAGGTAAACAACAATTACCATAATCATCTATCAAACATGACCAAAAAACATGCCATCAAGATCAATTTCCTTTACCAATCCATCTTAATCATAAAATTTTATTGAATAGAACTAGCTTAAATATCAATTTCTACAACCAAATTAACTTTCAACAAATAAGAGCAACATAAATAACTCAATTGTTTACACTTGCCAGGCATAAGAAAACTTTTCTAATGACTATGTCCCATAACATAGTGACAAGTTAACACAATTTACTCCATGATACAAATAATAACCATCCACATAACTGGAATGCATAACAGAAAAGGCCACATGTGAGCATGTCTAATGCTCGGTCAAAGGTAACATGCACGATCAACATCTCTATGCCTGATCTCAGAACAACAATAAGATCATAAATATCCAATATCTCACTCAAGGGCTCAATGGTGCTCGGCACACCATAGCGGTGCTACCTTCCATACAAGATCCTTGTGAATATCCCTTGTTGAACAAGGTGGTTAGCCTCTAAGAGATAGTCACCACACATAGGTAGGTAGTGGGTACTAGCTACATCACAGCCTCACATACCCCCCATCCTCACGGTTCCCTACATCAACTTCCTCGCACACACTCTACCAATTCCGTATCATACGTCCTTGGAGAGGAATTTCACATCTCGACACAAGACCAGCATCCGAAAACAATAAGGATAAACCAGTTTAGCCACCAAAGTACAGATGAATAGAGATAATAAATCATCAATTCCAATAGTAAGGCAAGAAAATAATCCGGAATTTCAACACCAAATCAAAAGTGCAAAAGATCACAAGATCGTGGCCAAACCTTCAAAGTCAAGGTAAAATAAATTGCTGATCCCCAAGGAAATAATAAGAATATCACAACTGCACATAACATCACTGTGTGACTAACATCTAGCCACCAACGAGGAAGGAAGGAACAATTGACTAGCTATTGCAGTAGCTCATCATGTGGTGCGACATAGTCACACTACCCACATGGCATGGCGGTGTGCACCTCGACATCACCCCGCATTACGTCATCACGTGGCATGGCAATACCCCAAGTGGAGAACACACACAATGGACGTATCCCGCATGGTAGTGCACCTCGTGGAATAAGCACGCACAGGTCACATCCCGCATAGCGACGTATCTAGAAGGATACTCACCGTAAGTCAGAGGTATACATGACTATGGTCCACCCACATGCCCACCAACACAAACTAACTGGCAGCACATGTGAATAAACCTACCTTTCATGAAGACAAGGCAAAGGATCCTCCAAACTATACCATCACTATACACAAGAATCACCATCGAAATGCTCAAATAAAGGAAGAGAATAGGCTGACACACATAAACCTATAAATAGATTCATCAAAGGGAAAGTATTGAGTACACCTTGATACAGTTTAGCAGTACAACTATATCATTCCTCAAAGTAGAGAAGCTAGAGTCGCTTCGCACCGACATTACTCGTACGCCAATCCATACTATTCAAGGAACGGTCGCTTCGAATACTACCCCTTAACATACTGAGTTACCCACAACCCGAGGTTTGGTACTCAATAGGGAAACAAATAAGCAACATCACATAAACAGTATGGTTTCCCATACTCATAAGCAACATACCCTCCATGGTTGATTACTTCACCAATCCATGGGCACCCATAATAAGCACTGGTTTCTTACAATACACACAAATACACCAGTACTGGTTTAGTCACATTTACGGGGAGTACTTTTCAGTACGCTAACATCTATTCAAGGAAGATTTCAATTATGCTTTCAATATAAATAACTGAATCAAGTTTACTCTAGATTCAAGTACTGAAATTATTAACAATTCACAATTACATAAGGAATTAACATCATTCCTACAGCTTTCTCGAATCTCAATAAGCATTCATAACTAAATTACTAGCTAAGAAAATTCACTTCTAAAGCTTAAGACTTTCATCTATCACTATGAAGCCCAAAATGCAATAGTACAATTTCACATGTTTTATAAACATTCTATTTAAAGCAATGCACTCTTTAATATCATTTCTAAAAATTCTTAGGATTAGACAAGGAGAAGGGAAAGAGAGTTTGATAACCAAACTATTTCCTACAAAACACGCAAGATCAAACAAGATCACGCTACATTATACATTTTCTCACTATAAGCCTATCATTTAATTATACAGTTTTCATTTCACTACCGTTTAAAGGATGACAATCAGTCTCACAAAACATTTCCAATAGTTATGGTTGCAACAGGAGGTTCTAGTTTTCCAAACAAAACAGAGATCAAGAGAAGCAATCTTTTCGATAATGCAAGACCTTATAAGAACACTCACTTATAATAATACAACATAGACACATGTCAAAATTTGCAACCTACTAGAGCAGATCACATTACGATCAAAGGTAAGCAAGGAGCTATTACCCAATTAAAACATATTAATGCATGCACATCAAACAAGCTTTTCATTCGCACTTTCTAAACACATTAAGGTAATTACATATACCCAAAAGCGAGTTCAATGGAGCATTTGCTAAAATAATCTTCAATCAAACTGGTTAATGAAACACATAAAACAATCTTGCGGAAAAACACATTAATATTCTCTCGAAGCTATAATAACACGCTCCTTTTAATACTTCTTCTACAAACCAAGCAGTTTCACATAATTCCACTATTCGCATAGTAATGCACCTTACTAATATAGAATTTAATCATGCTACTCCTACAAAATACACATGGAGAATTCTTTAAACATACTCATACAGTTTTCTCCCATTCACCCAAAATAAATTTTCAAACCCATAGCCCCCTTTAATAATCTAAAAACATAAGCGACATAAGGCTCACACAAGGGTTCAAGAAGTCACAACCTTTTTCTCTTGCAAACAACAAACTCAAATCAAAGATAATTACACATATCCTAATCATTTTAATTTCCAGAAAGAGAGAGAGAAATGGTGATAATCATTTAATTTTCTACAAAATAAGCATTCAATAATTGCCATACAAGTCCTTCAAGTGGACAACACTAAGCTAGATCATAAACTTAAACAAGCACGATATGCACTTTCAGATTCAAGACAAGCACGGACCAACCCAAATGGATTAGTCTAAAGAGTACAACACTCAATAAAGGAAGGTACATACGACTCTCTTTCAGAATAAGAGTAATCGTAGACTCAGACATTAATAAGCACGCAATGCACATATAAGCACTCAAACACCAACATCAAGAAGGCGAAAACAAGGTGTAAACACACACGTTACACACCAGCTAAGGTCTGCTCAATCACTCACATGAAAAGGAGGACAAGCATACACATAAGGTCGATACACCTCACACAAATAGAGGGCACACGCGACACCAGAGATCCCAATGTTTGCAACATGGGCTCTGATACCAAATGTAATGCCCCGCCAGGAAACCCCGAAGGGATTAAGCCATAACACAAGAATAGGGTGCAATAATTTTTTTTTTTTTTTTAAATTACACCACATAAGATACAACAAGATAACAAAGATTCAGATTACAAAGCGGAAGACAACAACTAACTCCTAAAGAGTTTCTCAACGAGATTACTTAAATCACAATTCAATTAACTCACACAATTAATCCAATAAGCTGATTATCTTAATAACGAGATAATTCATATTCAGGATAATTTCTTTCAGAAGATGGAAATATAAATCCCAAGCGAAGATCCATCATTAACATCCATTCATAATCTTTATTCAAGCTTTTCATTTAAAATTACAAACCATACATCTAACATTCTAATACACTAGTATTTCATCATAACATAAGAGATCTTTCCAAGCATATTTAAATTCCTTAACAACAACTGAGTATAATCCATTGCTCTAAGATACATTCTTTCATACTCCAATTTATTGCATTTCAAAAGATGATTACAACCATGCATCTACGATAAATCTCATCTAAACCACTTAAGCATTCGGTCAACATGGCATTCAAGAAGGGACTGAATATAAGCATTTAAAGTTAATTCCATTTACCCACTTAACCATTCTAGCATAAGCTAATCATACATGATAAAGCTGAATAAAGGAAACATAAGAGAAAAACATCCCATAACACCAAAATGATCTCGGAGTTCACCCCTAAAGGGCTACATCTCCAGGTTTGCTCAACTGCAAGACCCCTCTGATAAATAATAAAGTTAAGAATACAAGAGGTTACACCAATGACAATCCGACCATCAAGGTGAAATATAAACAATATACAAACGACCGCATCGGTCAATTAATACATAAACGATCCCTGAAAAGAACAGGATCCAGCTGAACATAATCAAAGCTAATATAAAGGTCCAGAAGAGCATCCATAAAAATGAGCCATCACCACCCAAGGACTAACATGAAACCAATACTCACAAGGGCGGAGACAAAAGGATGACCCACAAAGGTACTCCTAACAGGACAAAACGACAACACACTAGCGAACGCAGGGACAAGTGTCATCACACAACCTGGTATGGATACCATGGCAAGTCTTCATAGGTCCCAGCCCCATACACTGGGTCACCCTGGCAACCTAATCCGAGCTTCCGGCCCATCCAAGCCTCATGTGGACCCACACATCCTCTCATAAACATAAGGATGGTAGTTTGCCATTTCAGGCCTTCTCACAGCATGTCGAATCTATGATAGCACTCGTCCCATGTGTGAGGCACATTATCTTATTTAGAGATTACATTCTAATCTACTTAAAGGTTATCACTTATTAGACTCACTTTCGACGGGTTACCCAGCAGCCACTTTGGGCACGGCCCCCAATTGAAAGCCACTTTCCCATACGACACTAGGCTATACTCAGACGAACTCACCACCAAGGAATAGGCATGGTCAAACAAATGGAGTTCAAGAAGAGAGAAACAATCATCTGGTCAAACACGACTCAAGGGTAATCACTTACTGACGGTACTCTAATTAGAGACCCGACCAACAACGGTCAACCACAATCATCATTCGACTCACACACAAGGAGGATATGATCAAAACGACACTACCACAATACAATAGTCAACTCGGAATCGAGGATTGAAACAGGTACCCCAAGTCAATCCGTACGATAGGGTCCTACTAAACAAAGCAAAACATGCCATTTCATAATCAAAAGCGAATACAGAAATTAAACTCGCATAGGCAATAATCAGAAAAGACAATATTCAACAGATACAATCTTTCCGAACTAATCTAAACATTAAAAGTCGATCAAGTTTTCTACAAGATCTAAATCAGATTATAGCTATCTACCTCATCTAGGGATAAGTTGTTCTCGGTTTTCTAACTCTCTAAGGTTCAAAGCATTAAACAGACATATAAAGCCATAAAGAGTTTTTAAACCAATTCATATTAATAAAACTCAGACAACCATTAATCAATTAAACAAGGTATTTAATCTCCGAAAAAACATCATTAACATACTGGTCTAAAACTGACCTCTACAGTTTCGTATTATTTCTCAAGCCCAGATGCATTATACGGATTACGGAAATATAAATGCAGAAAGAGAATCTAAATGGAGATAATCATTTCCAAAGCATATCATTTAAATTCAAATACCCAACGATAAATATTTCACTACTTCTCAATTACTCAAAAGATATGTTCTAAGATAATATTTAACAACATCAATAGTAATTACATCGTATTTCAACGATCTTCCAATAACATATTATTCTCTATTTTGTTTTTAAACAATACTACCTTAATTAGCCAACTTCCCTAATCAGCTAGAAGGTAAGATATCAATTTATTAGCCAAGATCAATAAGAATATAAACAACAATATTCAATTGCTAGTGTGTTGTTTTGTTGTCTTGATAGGAGCACTTTTGTGGAGTCATCCTATTTCTTATGCCCTTGTGAGAACCTGATATCATGCTAGACCTTGGGTTGTGATGACTTAGTTTCATGGATGCTCTAGTGGACCTTTGTATTTGCTTCTATTATGTTCAGTTGGATCCTTTTCAATTTAGGGGTCATTTATGTATTTATTTGACCGATGTGGTCATTGTATATTGGTTATGTTTACCTTGATGGCAGGATTGTAAATGATGTGAGCCTTATGTATTCTTAACTTATTTAATGATCAAAAGGGTCTTGCAGTTGAGCAGACCCGGAGATGTAGCCCTCTAGGGGTGAACTCCGATATCAATTTGGTGTTATGTGATGCTTATGTTCTTATGTTTTCTTGTTTAGTTTTAGCATGTATGGATGGCATTATGTTAGAATGTATAAAAGCAGCTAATATGAGAGTAATTGTAAATGCATGTATGCAGTCATCTTTTAAATGTAGTAAATTGGATCATGAAAGAATGTAGATTAGAATAATGGGATATATTCAATTATTCTTAAGGAAATTAAGCATGCATGGAAAGATTTATCTATACCCTTCATTCAAACTTGTCATTTAAATTGAAGTCATGCATCTAATTTTATAACACACTTTAATTTAGCCCTTTGTCTTCAGGTAAGGGCCCCTCTTGGTAGGGTCCCTTCCCTTAAGCCATCAGGTCAGGTCCTCCCCCCGCTTGACTTTGTCTTCGTTAGTTAAGTCTCCCCTAAGGGGGATACTTAACAAACTCAGTACTTCAGTCAAGCCTACCTCTACATTCTTTGTTTTTCCTTCCTATCCTTCCTTTGTAGTTCGGGCTTTCTTCCCTTGCACCTTTTGGGGCTCCGGGGGAAAGCCCTCCTCAGAGAAAGTATAGTAAGGAAAAAAGAACTACTCCTACCCTTTTTCTTAAGGTTAGGGCCCCTCTTGGGAGGGTCCCTTACCTGAAGCCATCAAGGTAGGCCGACTAGAAAAAGGGATGAGAGACAAGTTTGTCTTTCTCTTGGCTGGTATAAGTTTCTATCCTGCCCTTCGTCTTCAGGTAAGGGCCCCTCTTTGGAGAGTCCCTTCCCTTCAGCCATCAGGTCAAGGAAAGAGACAAGAGATGAGAGACAAGTTGATCTCTATTGGATGGAAGGAACAAAGGGATGAGGGACAAGCGCAACCTACCCGGATGAGGGAAAAGTTCTTTTTCTTGGCTGGAAGGAAGGGACGAGGGACCCCACCTACCCGGACAAGGGAAAAGTTGTTTGATTCTTATTGGAAGGAAGGGACAAGGGGAAAGTTTTCTTTCTTGGCCTACCCATACCCCAGGCCCCGTTACCAGGCCCCACCCACCAAGACAAGTTTTTTGATTCTTATTGGCTGGAAGGAAGGGACGAGGGACGAGGGACAAGTTGTTCTCTATTGGCTGGAAGGGGCAAGTTGATATCCTGCCCTTCATGTTCAGGTCAGGGTCCCTCTTGGGAGGGTCCCTTCCCTTCAGCCGTCAGGGCAGGGAAAACACTAAATTGGGCGACAATTGAATTACATATTAATATTCATGCAATAATTCTAATTAGAATTTGCTAATAGGAAGGGCAAGGGCCAAGTTATTTTTATTGGCTGGAAGGGACGAGGCCCACCCAGAGTGCTCTACTAAGGAACACCCCTACAACAGAGGTCACCTTATAATAACACTCATTACTCTTAAATAAAAATCAAGGAAAAGGGACAAGAGTTTCTTTCTTCCTTCTAGCTCAGGTAGGCACACCTATATTTTTCCCTCTATCAAAGATAAGGGTAAATTTGAGGTATTGGGTTCGAGTCCCATCTGATTCTTTGTTAGATTTATATATCTAATGCAACTCCTCAATCGGAACCCCGTAGAGGATAGATATATATTAGCCTTTATGAGCAACAACCCTAGGGATAGATGGGTCGAGTATCGGTTCTCGCTCATAACAACTCTTGCTATACCCAGGTATACTTAATGGGATAATACGGTAGAAGGGACCTACGCTCTAGTTTGCAATCAAAAGACATCTATCTGTTAATTGACCCTCCGGGTGGATTAAAGAGCTCAATTGGCTTTCTCTCTAGAGTAGGGGGTACCAGCTATACCCAAAGGTACATGGGCAGTAAGTGGACATAGGCAAACGAGCAGGAGGGGAAGTTGTCAACGCACTTTCCCCTCCCAGGCAAACTCTTCGGTATTCTACGTATCTCCCTTGCACTAAATAGTTTGAAGTGGAGTTAAGCATCTGTTAGTTCTATTGTTAGCAGTGGGAGGGATAACATCATCTCACAAGGGATGAGGATTATAGTTGCAGCTATTAGAGTTGGTTTTTCTAGAGTAGTTATGATAAGTAGGTTAGAGATGAAGTAGTGATTATCAAACTATGACCTCTACAATTATCATAACTACTTCGAGGAGGAATAATCATTAATGATTCTTAGAACAACTACTTCCTTCTCAACCTCTCTTATCTATAGGCTCATGAGATAAAGAGATGAAGAATGACGAGGCCTAACCAATACCCCTCCTTTGGAAGTCGGGGTATTTGGCCTCAGGAATAATAGAAATATTTTATTCTCCTAATATTAGCTAGATATAATAATTCTATTCTCATAATATTCAAGAGATATCAACTTATATTATCATTGCCTACCTAAACATACAGACTTTCAGATGAGTAACTTGACCCACTCTTCTAGAGTCTATCAAACTAAGAGAATTGGGCTCTCTGCTAGCTCATACGGGTGAATGAAATGTGTGGTATCCCCTTGGGTGTGTTAGTTCCCAAGTTGAGGGTATGGTTCTCAGCCATAGAGCATTAGATACTCATAGAAACCCTTCATCCCGAAGGACCACAGTCCTGTATGGCATCATTGTTCCTGGACTAAGGAGTTTGAGCTACTCTCTGGGCATATACCATTGGCATTCATAAACAGTGGTGAGCTAAGTACTCCTAGTACTCCCATGATTCCGTTCCCGTACGAGAGTGCCCCCCAAATCATCCACTGTAGCGGTTGGGTCCCTAGTCTGACCCTTGGACTGCCCCGGGTCTAAATTATCCTCCCAAATCCTAATAGGGAATAATTTTCCTCCCTAATAGAATAGATCCTAATAGGGAAGAATTCTCCTCCCTACTAGCACTAAGTTGCGGGTCACCTCTATGTTCCTGCCATGAACCAACAAATACCACCCCTAGGGAAATTGTAGGGGGGCAAGAGCTCTATCCCTTAGCTCAGCTTTAAGATCTTTGTCAGCTAGCCAATGATAATTCAGTTGCCCTCTAGGGGAAAGCACATTGATATAATTGTTAAAGTCTATAGTAGTACGGACTACTAGAGCACAGGTTCCCGTTCAAGACTTGGTAGCTTCTTTAGATGAAATTTCCCTATACAATGGTAGACCTATCTCACCCAGTGAGCTTAGTTGGTATATATATGTCACATGTCTTTATTTCTTTATAGGCCTTATGATAGGGTAGGAGACACTAAATTGGTGAAAAGAGACAAGTCGTAGAACTCGAAATGTGCTCGCCCCGCCACTTTTCCACCCCCCTCATACAATGGCCACAATTGAAGGTATGGTCACTAAGCTGCTAATTTAGTTAACGAGCATGGGGTCTACCTAATATACAAATAATCAGTATGGTAAGCATCACACCTAGATGATCCTAGCAAGGCCCCGGCACATAGGCTTGGGTAACGAAAGCAGGATCTGCTACACACGCTCTATGGAAACAAAGAGTCTCTCATCTCACAGTTTTAATAAGCACACGAAAGGTTTGGAGAGAGACGGATCGTTGAGACGGATAGACAGATGATAAAGATGGATAGATGAATTGAGAGATGGATACAAATTAGGATAGATGGATACAAATTAGGATAGATAGATACAGATTAGGATAGATGGATTGAGAGATGACCCTACTTGTAGCCCAATTAATATGTAACATGCATTTCCCCATCCTGATACAGAAATGGGGAAATAGTTATAGCTGTGTAATCTAAACTTTGATATCTTGTTGTATCTTAATGCTGTGTTTAATTTAATTTAATTTTTTTAAAAATTATTGCACTCCATTTGTGTGTTTTACCTTTATCCCTTCAGGGTTTCCTGGCAGGGCATTAGATTTTCCATCGAAAATTTTATAATATTGATTTATTTACAATGTTCGCATTTAATTGCAGTCTCGATATTATTTTTTTGATAGAGGTAGTTCTATAAAATCTTATTCTCATTCAAATTTTCAAAAATTTAGTAGTCACAAAGCCATAGTAACTTGTCCACCAAAGTTTCTTAGTACTTGTTACCAGCTCCAATTATGTTATCCTATATAATTGGAATGTTTCTTGGTAGTCTGGTATGCCATCAATAACTATACTGATAATTGAAGCAATATCCATTATCAAATTAAATTTAGTGATGGAAGAAACATATTTTTGGTAATATATAGAGATAAAGAATGATGACTAATAAAGTTTTATTTTCTTATCTAGAGTTATTACAGAATGGGGAAATGCAATTTTCCTGCATCCATGTTAGAAGCATTTTGAAAGAGAATTCTTTTTTTGAAATAGGTAGAGTTTCATCATTTTGATAGGTAAATTTTATCAGCTTTCCTTGAAATAACCTATCGTTTTGGTATCTAAAGCCACTAATGTGAAGTCGCTCTACAAGTTAATTAAAAATGAAACTGTAGACATCCAATTTCTTGGCTTGCTTCAAAGATAGAAAGTACTACAAAACTTGTAGATAACCTATTCGGCATAAGACACTCATTCTAGTTTCACCTATGGGTCAAATGATGAGTTTGTTTAGTCTCTTCAGGGTAGACTTACAAAACATGGAAACATCCATTGAAATACACTATAGGCAACAAAAATACAAAACTATTATCATTGGAAATCTGACAATTGGATCTATTGCTATGGTCATTGGACTTTGCAGTGGTGGTGCTGGTGGTCTTTTTAGGATCCTTTTAGTTTTTGTTGCTGCCTTGGTGGGCCTAAGGCCTGAAAATTTGTGTCTCTGTGATTTCTGAATAAACCTTTAACCCTTTTTCCAAAAAACTAAATTATATTTGAGATTAATTTTATTATTATAATTATAATTATATAAATTTTTTAAATTAAAATAAGATTACGCTTTTAAGAAAAATATATTTTTTCACTATAAAATTTGTATTATATTATAATCATTATGTCAAAGTCATTGGTGGTTTATTTATATAGGAATGCCTTCCTCATAAAAAAATTCATTTTAATATTATTTATTAGAAAAATAATATGCATAAACAAATATATTTTATTATTATCTAATTTTAGTCAAAATATCTCTTATTATTTATTTTATTAGAATATTATATCTTTTTTAAGTTTCTTAAAAAATAAAAGAAAAAATATTTAAAAAGAAAGAATCGGCTTTATTTGTGTTATGAGGTCTTAGGATGCTAATCAATTTTTCATATACATTTGTTCCTTTTTTCTATTTTTAGCACTTCCAGTGTTATCAATTTTCCACTGATAAAATTTAATAATACTGATTTATTTTTAATGTTCGCATTTAAGTGGAGTATGGGAATTTTTTTTTGAAAGAGGTACTTCTATAAAATCTTCTTCTCATTAAAATTTTCAACAATTAGTAGCCATAGAGAAAGAGTAGCTTGTCCACCAAAGTTTCGTGGTACTTGTCACCGGCTCCAATTATGTTGTGTAATGCCCTGCCAGGAACCTCGAAGGAAAACCCACAACAAGGGTGAAACATTTTTTTTTTAAAAGTATAAACATAATAAGTGCATTAAACATAGAATGCATGATAACGCTAGCAGAAAGGTTACACCAGAATTCCTTAAGGGTTACCAAGGAAGAATTAAAACCAAAAGATAAATTCCACAATTAAGGTTAATCCAATAATCCATCATTAACTTAATGATCACAAGAAGGCATATGCAATAACAGATCACACCATTGAAAGATTTAAAGGATACAATATAATTTGTCTTCAATAAGAATTTACTAATACATAAGAAAGCTGATAAAAACATCACAAACAAAGGATTACATTGCTCTTCCAATACATGGTTTCTCAATATACATTTAAAGTTATAACTTAACCAAATAAAAGGTTACAAAAGATCATGATGCAATGACCACGTAAGTCTCCCAATAACAATAATCTCCAAACATGAGATAAGCTTGAGCTACAATCCACAGAAACACCTGCGAAGCCAATCCTCGCATGAAGGTATGAACAAGAACATCTGATGGGAAGTGGCACTACCACCTGACTATGTAATTCCCAAAATGGAATCACCCCACCATGCTAGGAGATAGCTGATGACCCTCAAGCAAGCAAAAGAATGACATTGTTAGCAGAACAATATGACTCCATAATAATTCAGGTGACTCAACATCACAAATAAACAAGTGAACCTAAATAGAGAGTTTCATCGCATATCTTATGATGGTTACCATGGTCGGCCTCCATAGGTCCAAACCCCCATCCTGGGTTATCTTGGTAACCTTTCCCGAACCTCTAGCTCCAACTAAGTCTCATGCAGACCCTACCAGCCTTTCATGAAGACTAGGTGGTTGGTTTGCCATTCTAGGCCTTCTCACTACATTATGAGCCCTGTACAAGCACTCACCTATGCGTGAGGTACAATGTCTTATTTAATGTTATGAACTACCCACCTAATCAATTAATTAGATTATCACTTCATTATCTAACTTTCGATGGGTTATCCTGCCAACCACTTTGGGCGTGGCCCCCACTTTGAAAGCCACTCTCTCAAAGGACACTAAAAAAATATGGTCAATCCACAAGGACACTATGGCGAAGTAGACAACCATAACACCACTATCCAAAAACAAGTGGTCAAAACAAGGACATACTGACTCTTGGTTAACCATAAGGAAAAGACACTACATGGTTAAGACAATGAAGTCATCATATATCACTTGGTCAAAGGCACCAAATATGCCACCACAAGATGACTGAACCATAGACCAGAAAAACACCATATAACTCTTGCAAGGAAAGTTAATTTCACTAAGTTTGCAGTTACACAATCTTTGAGAAGATTAGAAACATAACCACTTGCAACATCATTAATTGAAAATTAAATAAAACACTCTATTATGATATTAACCTCTATTCAATTTCCAAATCATTATTCCCTCAAGAATGAAATTCACATCAAATATTCAAGCGAATAAAACATGAATTCCTAACAGGCATTTAATTCATTTCCAGAATATATTCAAATTAACCAATTTGAATTTCTAATTCATGCCTTGATTTCCATTGATAAATTTATTAATCCACATAATAAAAATCACTTGAAAATCACTATTTTATTTAACATAAAAAATCCACTTAAAAATATTTCATTTAATAAAAATTAAATTCATAGCTTATAGGAATTTGTACCGCTAAGGGTACAAGGTCACATAGGGGCCAAGGCCAACCCGCAGTAGTGCTGTTGTCGACTGGTAGCAGGCCTACTGACTCATAGTGCTACTCCTGACCGATAGCAACCGCTACCGACCGGTAGCAGCCACTACCGACTAGTAGCACTGCTACCAATTGGTAGCAGTCCTATTGACCAGTAGTGTTGCTACCACCGGTACAACCGCTATCAACCTGTAGCAGTGCTACCAATCAGTAGTGGTCCTATTGATCGATAGTGTTGCTACCGATTGGTAGCAGTCCTACCGACCGGTAGTGCCAACCGGTAGTGCTGCTACTGTGTAGCAGAACTACCGGTAGTACTGCGTAGCAGAACTACCGGTAGTACTGCTACCTACAGGTAGCAGAGACTACCGACCCACATAATGGGATTAGCCCACCATAGGTAAGGTAAAGTCCACAAATAAAATAATTACTTGCTTTCCAAAGCATTTAAAATCAACATGCCATGAAACTGTTTAAACATGAAAATGATTCATTCCCTGATCTTTTCACGGGCACACACACACAATGCCAAGATCCAAATTTCAAAGTGATATTTACCAACAAGGTAAATGGTGAAATAAAATCACACAAGAACGCAATAGATAATAATTTAGGAAGAAATGGAAGAGGTAATTTCTAGAAGTTGATTTCAAGAACAAAAACATACAACAAATAGAGAAATTAACCATTTCTTTCCTATAAGCAATCATATGATATAAGCTTCCCAAAATCAATAATAACAGGCATTTCTTTTTCCATTCCAATCATTCCACAAGAATTTATAAATATATTTTCTTTTTTTAACACACAGGAAGCAACCGAAATAATCAAATTTAAATTTCAAACAAGAAGAGGTTATCCAACCTTGAAGCAAACTAGCAAGCAAAATGATGGAAGAATCCCAGTCCTTGCAAACCAAATCGAATTCCAGCTCCTCTTTCAGAATGGTTTTCAAAATTTCTCTCCAAAAATTCTGCCTCTCTCATTCCCATGAATTTCCAGGAATATATGGGGCAAATAATTTCAACCTAAACCTTCTAGGCTGAAGTTTTCTCCACCAATCAGATTAATTTATTTAAAAAGTAAATAGCAATCAGATTTTCTCTTTTCCAAAAACAATTATTTTTCAAATAAAAAAAAAAAATAGAACAGTCAAATGGAAAGGTAAAAGGAAAAGCTTTTATTAAATTTTCTATTTCCAAAATACTTACTTTCAACATAAGCATTTAACATTTAAATGGCTAGGCAAATATTTATTTCCTTCCCCAAAATATATTAATGCAACTTTACACAATGAAATAAGCCATTTAACCATTTAATCTAGCAAATCATTAATTTAATTAAATCAATAATCTTAGAGCATAATAATTAACTAATTATGCCAACATAAGATAGCATCATCCATTCAATTAAATCCTTCAGATGAACGAAAGCACGCAAAATGAAGAATGATCAAATGATGACTAACAAATGACCAAACCAAAGCACTATGACGCGCATACCAGCCAGATGGGAAAGACAACTGATTGACAACACTCACACGAGTGTAACTGTGGGTCACGTTAGGGTCCAACAACTATCTCCTCCACTCCCATCAGACATATAAGGCACGCTCAGACCTATGAAACCAAGTGGAGTCAATACCCCATACCTACCCGATACTTGTACTTGCAATGACACTCACATTGATGAAGGAGAATCCTGACGCTCCTTGTCTCATCGGAGTGAGTGAAGGAAAATCAGCCCCTCGCATCCCAATACACATGCAAACATGCAACACATAAATAATGCATTGTGCATATTAGGTAAGAGTGTTAGTCCATGATAATAATCCATAAAATAACATTAATCATAAGCACTAAGATACTGCATAAAATCATACACCACAAATCCAGATAAAGCATGAAATAACATCACATAAAATCTGAATCAATATACAATAATGTTCCATTGAAGTTAATAAAAAACATACAAAAAGAGTCTGATCAAGGAGGGGTACTACATGTTTTCCTATGAGATTAGAGTGTACTATACATTTAGTTTTTTCCTCTTTATTGTAGTATTGAGGAAATGTAATATTTTACTCTTGGTGTCACTATAGGTGAGATAACAAATGGATGATCACATGAAGCTTATTTTAAAAAATATTTAATATTCACTTAGCTTTCTATTAATTGTGGACTAATATATATATATATATACACACACACACACACGACACACACACCGATGAAGGAGAATCATGACGCTCCCTATCTCATAGGAGTGAGTGAAGGAAAATCATCCCCTTGCATCCCAATACACATGTAAACATGCAACACATAAATAACGCATAGCACATATAAGATAAGAGTGTCAGTCCATGATAATGATCCATAAAATAAAATTAATCATAAGCATTGAGATACTGCATAAAATCATACACAACAAATCTAGATAAAGCTTGAAATAACATCGTATAAAACCTGAATCAATATACAATAATGTTCTACTGAAGTTAATAAAAAACATACAAAAAGAGTCTGATCAAGGAGGGGTACTACATCCTCCCCCCCAAGCCTAGGCTTACTCTTGGAAGCCTAAACCAGATAAGAATAAAGCTCTCTCATCTTCACTGCATCTTCCCATGTCACTGAGGTCTCATCACTTGGGTCCCATAGGACCCTTACGTGCTCGATGGTACGACCCCTGAGGGTCAAATCCTGACACTAAAGAATGCACACGGGCTCCATGGAAAGCTGCCCATCCTTGACCTGCAAAGCATTCCAATCAAGAACATGAGTCATATCAGAATGATAAGGTCAAAGATCATAAACATGAAAGACATCATGGATGTGGGATAGACTCGATGGCAAGGCAAGATGGTAGGCAATAGGTCCTATCCTCTCAAGGATCTCAAAAGGGCCTACAAAAAGAGGCGCCAACTTAGAACCCTTTCCATAATGGATCAGACTCTTCTGTGGATGCACTCTCAATAACACATGGTTGCCAACAAAAAAATGATGATCTACTCTATGGGCATCGACATACTTCTTCTGCCTATCCTTAGCAGCAACCAAATGCCCATGAATCTGATCAACCTACAGCTCCATCTCATGAAGCAAATCTGGTCCTAAACGCACCCTATCCTCCAACTGATCCCAGCTCAAAGGAGTATGGAAAGGATCACCATACAAAGCCTAGAAGGGAGACATGCCTATAGAGATGTGATATCCGTTGTTATAAGAAAGCTCCACAAGGAAAAGATATTCCTTCTACCATGACTGTTGGTCCATAACATACATGCAAAGTATGTCCTCCAAAACCTGATTCACACGCTTAGTCTGACCATCGGTCTCTGGGTAGTAAGCTAAACTAAAGTTCAATTGGGTTCCCAATGCATGCTGAAGTGAGGTCCACAAGGCTAAAGTAAAGACAAGATCTCTATCAGAAATGATCTGCCTTGGGATCCCATGCAACCTCACCACATCTTCCAAGAAGACTGGTGCCACCACTGTTGCTGTATAAGAAGATCAAATAGGAACAAAATGAGCAACTTTGGTCAATCTATCAATAATGACCATGATGGCATCATGAAAACATGAGGAAATAGACAACCCCACAATGAAATCCATGGAAATAATATCCCATTTCCAATCCGATATCAAATTTAGCCGTAATAGCCTTGCAGGGTGCTGATGCTCCGCCTTCACCCACTGACATTTAAGAATTTTGATACAAAATCAACAATGTGACATTTCATACCAGCCCAATGATATATCTGTCTAAGGTCTACGTGCATTTTCTTGACACGAGGGTGTGCCAAGTAAGGTGCATGATGGGCCTCAGTCATGATCAAAACATGAAGACCCTCCAAAGGAGGTACATAGATCTGTCCAAGATGTCAAAGAAGACCATCTGACTCAAGAGTATATCTAGAATATTTACCCTCTAATAGCCTTCCTGTAATGCCCTGCCAGGAAACCCCTAAGGGTTTAAGTTAAAAACACTCAAATAGAGTGTAAATATTTTTTTTTTCTTATAATAATAATAATTGCGAACGTTAATAATAAGTTACAACATTAAGATAATTTGGAGTTATCTGAAACTTAGGTAACACAACGGAAGGCTATACGAACCTAAGGAGTTTCCCAACGCGATTACGTACCCTTACACTTAACTCATCTCCCGACAATTGATCCAATTAAGTTGGATATCTTAATTACGAGGTAATGCATAAGACATGGACATATATAAGTTCGATAAATTGACATCTTAGAATTTTAGGAAGCGTTCATTTACTTTGGGTGGATAGGAGGCCATTGTGAGGTTATTTACTCAATGCACTTTAAAACATAATTAAACTAAGAGGCCACCCATAAGGTTCAATGCGACTAATATCATGAAGTTCATTCATTTGGGTTTAAGGTAACCACCCACAATTGTTATCATCCTTTATAATTAAAAGTATGGTTAATAAGATGTGATTCTTTCATTAAGGATTAAACTACCATTAATAGAGCGAGGTTCCTTCATTTGAGTTTAAGCCTAACCAACTAATGAGTCTAAGTTCTTTTATGGAGGATAAGATGCAAGAAGCCATAGAGTTCATTCATTGAAGCTTTAATAGTGCTAATAGATGGACTCAATTCATTAGGGTGGATATGTATTAGGAACACATGAGTTCATCCTTTAAATTAAAATATAGTTAGCAAGATGACATTCATTTTTATAGGATTAAAATATAAGTTCATAGTGACGTTCTTTCATTAGGATTAGAATATAACTATCTTATTGCATGTCACTCTTTTTAGTTAAATGCAGTTAATATGAAGAGATACTTTTACTAAGATTAAGATATAAACAACTATACGAATACTTCCCTTTTCAGTTCAATTTAACAATCATAAAGAGAATCTTTTATTAGGGTTATAATTATGGATAAATAGTTGAGTTCACCCAATTTTCAAGTTAATTTTGGTAAGGATTATTTGTTAAGATTAAAACATAAATAACTAAACAAATTCATCCAATATAGTGTAGTATGATTAACATGGCGATACTCATTTAAGAAGATAAAAAGTAAATACCTATATGATGTTCATCCCTTAGATTTCAACTTAGAAATTACAACATTAATTCTAACTTCGTTACCCATTCACATTCGTTCGATTTACCAACTTATATCAAGCTAAAACAATAATGGTAACCTAGAGAGATTCTTTCCACTATTACTACTTTTACTTAACATAAACAAAATATTTTTTTTCCATAATCATAATTTACAATGTTTTATGAACCTGATTACTACATTTATCAAGATGAATAATTTTATGCACTTTGATTTAGTTGCATTTAATTCTCGTTATACACATACAAGATACAACCATACATGATAACTTAAAGTATAAAATAAAGGAAGCTAAAACATCGCATAACACAGATATGATCTCAGAGTTCACCCCTAAAGGGCTACATCTCTGGGTTTGCTCAACTGCAAGACCCCTCTGGCATTTAATATAGTTAAGATTACATAATTTACATGTCTTTTACATCTCTGCCCTTTAGGCGAACACATACACTATACAACATCTACCTCGATTGATTATTACATAGTGATCCCTTTTAGAAGCGGGTCAAATTGAATCATAAAAAAAAACACAAACATAGATTCTCTTGTTTGACGGTACCCTAAATAGGGGCTTGACCGACTTATGACCAAACACTGGCATATCAAATCTTACCATTACATAACCAAATTCGATTATAGAAATTTAAATCTGCATAGGCATTATCCGGTAGAGGTATTCGTTTACCATATCATTTTAACCATTAATGTCGATCAAGTTTATGAATTTGCTAAATTAACTTTTATTTAAAAATTCACATTAATCCACCATTAGTACTTAGTCCATGTTAATAATATGTATTAACCCAAGTTTGACGTTATCAATATGAAATTAATAACTTGTATTAAAGCATGGATTTACTAAGTGTTGATTATCTAAATCCAAATATTATTTAATAATCTAGGATTAAATAATATAAAAGAAATTGAATTTAAAATTAAATAATATAAAAGAAACTGAATTTAAATCTCTTAAACTAAATTTAAATTCACTTATTAATTTGATTTTTTTATTTTATTTATTTTTATATATTATATATATATATTCTTTTTAAAACAATTTATATATAATAATAAAAAAAATATAAATAAATAAAAAAACTTTTTTAATTTTCAAAAAAAAGAAAAGGGAAGGTACCCATGTGGACACCCACGTGGGCCCCCCCTTGGCAGCCCAAGCTACCATTGGTAGCACTGCTACCAAATGGTAGCAGGCCGCTACCCCTGGTAGCGCTGCTACCATTTGGTAGCAGTTCGCTACCTCTGGTAGCGCTGCTACCAACTGGTAGCAGTTGCTACCGGCTGCCTCCCAGCCATGGGGTGGTAATGAAATTTAATTTTCTTATTTTTTAAAAAAAAAAATTTCTTTTTAAAATAACAATAACAGACCAAAACAAAACTGCCAAAATGTGCAGTCAAAAAAATCTTCCCAGTCATGAAATACTCTCATAAAAATTATTTTTACTCATTGAATATATATATTTTTTTAAAATAGTATATGCAAGTATTGATAAAAAGGTAAATAACTCCCCAAAATAGTCCACACAGTCTGAAACACAGACTTAAAACATTTTCCAACAATCCCCCATTTTTTGAAAAAAAATCAGAGTCACATACACATTTTTTTTTTTTTCCAGAATGTCAAGGGTTTCAAAACAATAGAGGAAATTGTTGAATAACCCATCCATTAAGAAAATCTTTGGCACAAGGAAACTCACCTCTCTCACAAAGATCCAACAAAGCTACCCTTTTACAAATTTCTACAATAAAACTCACTCATGGACAACAATGGAGAATCTGAAAACCGAAATTGCAAGAAAACCATACAAGCCCCTTTTTTTTGGTTAAAAACAACTTCAAACAAATCGATAAAAGAGATTCCTACCTCAACAAGCTTTCCTGGAAGGATTGTTGATGATGAGCCCCCAAATCTGCTGCTGTAAAACTCCATCTTTTCCAAAATCTCCAATCTCCCTTCCAAAACCATTTTTTTTTCAAAAAGATGACCAAAGGAAAGAACCCCCAAAATATTTCAAAAACTAGGTTAAATGAGAAACCCCCTTTTTTGACCTAATTTTCAATTTCGAATTTAGGCATTTATTTTTAAAATAAAAGAAAATAAGAATGGAAATCATTCCTTTCCACTATTCAATACATCTTATTCGATTTTCTAATTAAAATTAAAATGCCTCTATTTCTTATTTAATTCTAATTTTAATTTCTCCATATTACTTTAGCCAACATTTTATATTTTGAACTATTAACAAGGGTAAGGTATTTAATTCAATTTAAATTTCCAAAAATCAATCCTTTATACTATATCAGCTTTACAATTAAAAAGAAAATAATTTCTTTTAAATAATAAAATTTACCCTTTTTCTTCCAAAATGCGAAAATGATTAATTTATTTCTATTTCCCAATGACTTTAAATCTTTCCTTTCTAAAATGCATAACTCATTGAATTTCGTTATTTTTAAAATTAACTATTAAATTAACTCACTACAACATAATAAAGTGACCCTTTTAATAAATGAATAATCTCTTGAAAGAAACCTATTTATTTTAATTCCTCAACTTTTAATGCATAAATGAACACATTATTTCAATTTAAATGCTTTAAGTTTGCTACAATTATAATTAAAGCGATCTCTTTAAATTAACGATTAATCATATAAAAGAAACTACCTATTTTAAATTTCTAAATTACTAATGCGTACATCTACTCATTAAATTGAATTAAATACTTAGGATAACAAACTCCACTTACCCCATGCATGGCACGCAAATTGAGGAAGTCCACCAAATCACATGACACGCAACCCAACAAAAAGAAAGCCCCACGAACCACACATACGATGCTCACCTGACCATGGCTAAGGCAAGATGAGAGTTTTATGACCCCCAAATCCGAATTCTGAGGACGGAGGAGGTTTACTCAAACCTGCGAATCCCGAAGGAGATGAACCTTGCCCTAGGCGGTGTTGTACCTGAAATCTCCTGCACCCATGAATCACGCAAGCATACATATACATATACATATTCAATGAAGGCGTTAGCTCGAGATTTATCACATGAGTTAGGAAACAATTACATTTACACAAGAATCGATGCAAAAGCACAATAATAGGTATGCACGATTATTTATATTATCTAAACTCCACATTGCATCATGGTTAACCTACCATTCAAGAATGCCACATAGGAAGTCAACCAAGTTCAAATAGGTTTTACAAGTCTGACTAGGGTAGGGGCATTACACTTCCAAACTCTGCCATGACTCTCTAACATCTTGATAGCAGGTGTCTTGAGGAAGAACTCCAAGAATTCTTTCACTCAACTCCACACCAAGGGACAATGTTGCAACCTCATGTCATCTATGGCTCAAAGAAACTACCACTATATTCTCTTTCCCTTGAATATAATGAACCTCAAAACCATACTCGCAGAGGAATTCCATCCATCTTCACTATTGAGCATTCAAGTTCGACTGTGTGAAAATATACTACAAACTGCGGTGATCACTATGCAACTCAAACTGATGCCCCAATAGGAAATGTCTCCATCTAACCAATGCATGCACTATAGCTACCATCTCTAAGTCATGAACTGGATAGTTCAACTCATGATCCTTGAGTTTGTGAAACCCATAGGCTACCACACGTCTATCCTGCATAAGCACCACACTTGTACCTTCTAAAGAGGTATCTGTGCACACCATGAAATCTCTGGATGGATCAGGAACTGTCAAAATCAGAGCCTTAACAAGGAGTTCCTTCAAGGTATGAAAAACAAATTCGCACTGCTTTGACCAAACAAACTTCTTCCCTTTCCTCTGAAGAGAATTAATCGGGTGGCCTATCTGAGAAAAGCTTTGCACAAAGCGATGGTAATATCTAGCCAAACCCATGAAACTTCGAACCTTAGAAACATTGGTCGGTGCTGGCCAATCAAAAATGGATTAGATCTTAGAAGGATCCATAGATATACCTTCTCCCAAAACTATATGACCAAGATAGCTCACCTTTGATTGGAAGAAATCACACTTTGCCAAATTTACAAAAAGATGATTCTCCCTCAAGCACTACAATACCTAACGCAAGTGACCCTCATGCTCTTCCATAGATCTTGAATAAATCAATATGTCATCCAAGAACACAAGGACAAAGTGGTCAAGGTAGGTGCAAAAAACCCCATTCATAAGACTCATGAATACTGAAGGCGAGTTTGTCAACCCAAATGACACCACTGTGAATTCATAGTGACCATAACGAGTACGAAACGCCATCCTATGAATGTCTACATCATGAATGCATAACTGATGATACATAGATTTTAGATCTATCTTAGAGAACACCTTGGCTTCCTTTACCTGAACAAAAAGATCATCTATCTGAGGTAATGGATATCAATTCCGGATGGTAACCTTATTCAACTATCAATAATCAATGCATAACTGAAGAGAACCATCCTTCTTCTTAACAAAGATAACCGGCGCACCCCAAGGCGAAACACTAGGACTAACAAACCCCTTGGCCAATTGTAGACACCTAAAATTGTCCTGTCTAATTAAATTATTTTAGCCTAATTCTTCTATTAATTAAATAAATCTTTATTTATTTAATTAATTCATTTATCCTCTTCTAGCCTTATTTCTCATTTAAATAAATACATTTATTTATTTAAATTATCCTTTTCCTAAATCAAATAAATACTCTTATTTATTTAATTAAACCCACTTCTTCTATTAATTAAATAAATATTTATTTATTTAATTAATTCATTAACCTTTTCTACCTATGACACATGTCATTCATCTCTTACTTCCTACACTACCTACCCTCTCATTATTTTCTTATTTTCTCTACCTACCCTTTAATCATAGCCGACCATTTATCTTTTACAACTCTCAATCTTATCCCTCCATTTCTTATAGTTTCTTCTATATAAGGAGATTCTTCCTTCATTATCAACCCCTCGATGACTACTCAACTAAACTACGCTTTCGAACTTGCATATGCAATCAAGCCTACTTGCAACCACATTTCTGTTCTTTGTTGAGCTCTTGTGCACATATAAAATCTGAGACTAAATATATCAAGCAAGATCAATGGAGATAGGAAGAATGGAGATCCAAGCCCTATTGGACATGTGATGGTATAATCTTTGTGATTTCATTTGATTTGCATTGTCTTAGGTAATCTTCATATGTTATGGTCGATCTTTGTTGTTGTTAGGCTAGCGTTTTGTGGTTGAATTCATTTAGTCTTTCAATATTGTTGTTTCTATTTTCACCATAAACATTTTGGCACACCCCATGGGACATGGATTTTTGTTAGATCTGTGTTTTTTTTGCAGGTTTTTCCTAACCATATATTGTTGTTTTATAAAACAATTTGGAGAATAACCTTGTGTAGCTAGGGTTTTGGACACAAAATCAAGATCTTGGAGATATTTGATCCGATCTCACAAATGGCTATGAATTTTTGCACCAAATTTTGTTTATAGGTCGAGAACAGTATTAACAGCTCTCAATCCAAAATTCAGAATTTTTGGAGCACATTTGCATTTTTCATGAATTTTTTATGATTTTTCATAAAAAATTAATTTTGAGAGCAAATTAGCAAACTTTTCAGATTTTCTTATATTTTTGAAAAGATATCTGATTTATACACATGATCTATTCTTTGTTATTTTAATTTTGATGCAAAATATTTCTCTAAAAATCAGATCTTTAAAAATTAGGGTTTTTCCTTATTTTGATCAGATCTCACAAACGGATTTGAATTTTGGCACCAAAATTGTTTTGCAAGTTAGAAAATGTATCAGAGGTGTTCAGTAAAAATTTCAGATTTTTTGGATCAAGGTTTTATTTTATATGAATCTGTTATGATTTTTCATAAAAAATTAATTTTGAGAGCAAATTAGTGAACTTTTTGGATTTTCTTACATTTTTTGAAATCTCTTAGAATTATACATAGGATTTGTTCTTTGTGATTTTAAATTTGATGCAACATCATTCCTCAAAAATTGGATCTTTGAAAATTAGGGTTTTGCATTCGTTTGCTCATATCTCACAAACTGTTCGGATTTTTTGGATCGATTTTGCATTTTATATGAATTTTTTATGATTTTTCATAAAAAATTAATTTTTGGAGCAAATTAGCAATTTTTTTGGATTTTCTTACATTTCTGGAAATCTCTTAAAATTTTATAGGTGGTATTTTTTTATGATGAATCAGATATTTGAATTGGTCAACAAAACACATTGTTGAAGGCCCCTATTTCACAAAGTCTTTTGGATCTAAAATTTACCTAACTTGTGTGCTTGCAGGAAGGGGTGATCATTTGAAACAATCCAAACTACTAACAAATCTTTCTTGCAGGACCTTGACAAGGATTTTCTTTTGATATTTATTGTGTGCCTTGTTTTCATAGATTATCAAACACTTCAATTGGTGCACTAAAATTGAACCAGTGTCCTTTGTGTCTTGGGCAATAGGCTCTTTTTGTTTAATCTTTAGAGAGTCTATCTCCCTATGTGGTCATTAGGACTATTAGTGAGGAGAGAACGACCCAAGTGGTAGTAAGGAAAACCCACCTCTTCCGAACCACTATAAACAACTGTATTCATGGTGAAAACTATGGATAACATGTGTTGATTAGTTCATACCGATACTATGTCTCCCCATAAACCCGTTTGATCAAATTTATTTGATCATTTGTAGGGCATAACCCCTATCGGCTAGGAGCTTTCTATATTTATAGAGATGAAAGTACTGCATGTATGGCCACACGAGTGGATGCCCTTACTAGCACCTTTTTGTTTTAGAAGCCAAAATCCTTCTGGTTGTTGGGGCAGGAGGTTTAACCTTTAGTTGCGGCCCACACTCATATGGTTCTTAGTAGAGATACAAAGTTTGCCACAGGGAGTTTTCATGGGGACTGATGCTTGGTTGCCCCAAGAAGTGAGTGTCGAGGGTGGAGCTAGTGGAGTCAAGCATCTAAGTATTCACTCTGAATAGCATAGCCTCGGGGGAAACTCCATGTGGGATCAACAACTATTGTCCTGACCAACCATAATAATTGTGCTTGTCTTATTTTGAACTATCAAACATTCAAGACCAAACATTAAAACATTGTGTCTTTTGTGTCTTCAAGTGTATGCAAAACAAATTTTACATCAAACAACACACTTTTCTTTGAGTCAATTTTGAGTCTAAACACTTGCAAACATTGAGTCTAAAGAGGGGAAAATAGATTAGAAGGTTAAATGATCAAAACATAACAAAATAAACCTGCAAAATGCTAAAATAGCATGAAAAGACCATTTTACCTTGCTATTTTACCTTCTCCTTCAGATTGAGCTTGATGAAGTGAATGCACCCCTTGATAATGCTCCACTTGATGTGCTCCTTTAATTGCTAGATGTGGATGGCTATCCAATGATGTACACAACATGAAATGGATTTCAAGAGGATGATAAGGATGAAAATGATGAAGCTACCAAGATGATTTCCTGGGCGCAAAAGGGCAGCATAAGCTTACTAGATTTCGAGATTTTTTGAATGAAAGGATGGAGCCCTATTTTATAAGAAGAGGAGAGGAAAATGAATGGCTAGGATGAATTCGAGATGAAAGGCTAAGATTTACTTGTGAGCTCACACAAGGTCCAAGAGAGAGTGTGGAGACCAAGAAATATGCCTTAAAGGCATTTCGTATCTCCACACTCGACAAGATACATTGGAGGAATTAAAAATTCTCCAAAAAAGGATATCATGGGGATTGGAGGAATAAAAAGGAATTAAAAATTCCTTGGGAGAGGGGATGCCTAGAGGAATGTGTGATTTCAAAAATCTTACATTCACCTAGGAAAAGAGCATTTAAAGCTAGTGGCTGGATGAAAAAGATAAAGAGTTGACTTTGTGGCTAATCATGATGATTAACCATCGACTCATTAGGAGAGGGATTAGAGGAAATGTTAGGTGGGATTAATATTTGTAGGAGAATTTGACTAGGAGAGAGAATGAGTGGAGGGAATAAAAAGTTAGAAGAATAATGTTAAGTGAGTTTAGGGAGTTTCTAGAAGAATTTATTAGGTTAATGATGAATTAAGAAGATGATTTGTAGGAATCATGTAGGTTAACTAATTAATTGAAATTGATTAGCTAAGATGAAGATTTGTAAGGATTTGATTTTTTTAGAAGAATAAAGGAAGGGATTGATTTATTAAATAAATCAATCATATGCTATAGTGACAATATTAATTATATTTAATTAATATTTAGAGGAATTTGAATTAACATAATTAATTAATTAATTATACAAGTAATTAAAAATAATTAAAATAATTATTTTTATGTGTCTACATTTTTCCCCTCTTTGAAATGAGGTGTGATGACACATTGATTCAAAGAATAATCTTGTTTTGATGCTGATATTGGTTTGATAGGATGCCCCAACTCTTGATTGATAGATTATGGTATGGTGATGCCCCCTTAGGAGATCAATTGAGGTATTTGATCTTTGGAGTTTTGCGAAATTGATATCTTGATAGATTTGATTTGATTCAATTGATAAGATCTAGATTCAGTCTGGTTTCAATAAGAATTCATCCTATATAAGACAAAGATGATCAAAGTGTCTGGTTTCAAGAAGGATTCATCTTGTATAAGACATGATTGATCACAATATCTAGTTTCAGGAATGATTCATCCTATATAAGACATGATCGGAGTGTCTGGTTTCAGGAAGGATACATCCTGCATAAGACATGACTGATCACAACATCTGGTTTTAGGAAGGATTCATCTTGTATAAGACATGATCAGATCACAACATCTGGTTTCTAGAAGGATTCATCCTGTATAAGACATGATTGATCACAACATCTGGATTTAGGAAGGATTCATCCTATATAAGACATGATCAGAGTGTCTAGTTTTAGGAAGGATACATCCTGTATAAGACATGATCGATCACAATGTCTGGTTTCAAGAAGGATTCATCCTGTACAAGACATGATCGATCACAACGTCTAGTTTCAGGAAGGATTCATCCTGTATAAGACATGATTGGAGTGTCTAGTTTTAGGAAGGATACATCCTGTATAAGACATAATTGATCACAATGTCTGGTTTCAGGAAGGATTCATCCTGTATAAGACATGATCAGATCACAATGTCTGGTTTCAAGAAGGATTCATCCTATATAAGACATGATTGATCACAACATCTGGTTTTAGGAAGGATTCATCCTGTATAAGACATGATTAGATCACAACGTCTAGTTTCAGGAAGGATTCATCCTATATAAGACATGATTGATCACAACATCTGGTTTTAGGAAGGATTCATCCTGTATAAGACATGATCAGAGTGTCTGATTTTAGGAAGGATACATCCTGTATAAGACATTATTGATCACAACGTCTGGTTTCAGGAAGGATTCATCCTGTATAAGACATGATTGATCACAACGTCTGGTTTCAGGAAGGATTCATCCTATATAAGACATGATCAAATCACAACGTTTGGTTTCAAGAAGGATTCATCTTGTATAAGACATGATTAGAATCAGAATTGATTATGTGAGGAAAAAATAGAGGAAGAAAAATTAGGGTGGAAGGGATAGATGAGGAACAAATATGAAGCAGTCGTGAGGTATTTGGAAAGAAGAATACGAGATGCGAGACCATGGAGGAATATGGGGGCAATTGAAAACTCCTTGGGATTATTGAGTTTGGGATTTGATGGAATGATGGTGAGATTTTGTGCACAACAAATGTGGAGAGCCAACCTAGTTTGATGTTTCCCTAAGTGACTTGCACCACTGATTATAGAAATCAGGATGCCATGAGAAACGCAGGGCGTGGACTGACTCTGTAGACAAATGGGAATTTCTTGCACACAACAATGTGAGTGTTAAGAAACACTAATACAAAGTTGTGGGTTCATGCAAGGAAAACTTCAAACACACCGATACCTCTTGTACACGAGAAGGTAAGTGTTGATAAACACTAGTACCAGGTCACCAATTTATACAAGAAGGATCCAAAACATGCCATACTATGAAATATGCCCCAGTATGCACCTATCATAACGTACCTGGATATGGAAGAACTCAGACAGTCGTAAATAGTGGCAGTCATAGGGAAAAAGATGCAAGCCTATATGAAAAGATCTAACAAAATCTAACAAATGATACCTCTTGCCAAGAGTAGAACTAGGATGGAGGATTACGTTGCTAGGTGAGGGAAGGAGTCATCCCTAGGGAAAATCTATATTGGGGAGTGGGAAATCATCTTTAGGACAAGCTATATTTAGATCTTGAAAGTCTGTGCAGATGCGGATGCCCCCAACAGGTTTGCCGATAGGTACAAATGTTTTGGGAAGAAGGAGGATTAACTCCTTGGATGGTTATGACATTGACATGATTGTCTGCAGGTTCAATCAATGCAACCTACTAAAAAATCAAAACTGATTATGTGATTAGCGTAGTCATAACCCATTGCGTTAGATGATGAGCCTTTTCCTTTATCATGATTCGGGAATGGTTCCTGGTACATTTTGAGTTTGTCATTGTTATTACCAGGTTTTGCCTTTGCTACTTCAATCTCACCTCTATCAATGAGATCTTGTTTGTAGATCTTCAGTTTCATACACTTTCATGTATCATGTCCCTTGATACGATGGTATTCACAATACTCATTTTCATTATACCATCTTGGTTTAGGTTGATTGGGGTCAAATGGGCGAGTAATTGGAAAAACCACTACAATTGCTTGGACAAGTTTTTGAAACACCACTTCAATAGGCTCAGCCAGAGGAGTGCAATCTCTTGGAATCCTGTTATTTGATTGGGGTGGTCATCCCTGGATTGAGACATTGTTGTGAGGTTTTTGGGATTGATTTTGGTTGTTGAATTGATGATTTTTGGTGGTGGATTTTGGGGGAGTGGCCATGGTTTGGACCCGCTTTGCATTAGTTATACCATCATTGACCACATTTTTGTTTTTGGACCAGAATGTTGGGTTGTTATAATAAGAGGAAGAAATTTGTGTTGATTTCTGGTAATGTTTCAAGGTTCCTTCCTCCAACAAGACACGTTCGAGGGCGAGGCCCTTATCTGTCAATTTTTGGAAGGATTTGATACATTGAGATATTAAAGGTCTTGAAAGTTCAGGCACCAAGTTCTTTTGGAATAGCTCAATTTGATGTTGTTCTGGCATGTCCCACTGGAATTTCTTGATAAGATATCGCCATCTTTGTAGGAAATTGGCGAAGGTTTCTCTAGGCCTTTGTTTTGTATTACATAAGTCCATCATAGATACATCATTACCCATGTTGTATGCATAGTGGGCCACAAATTTTTCTACCAAGTCTGGAAAAGAGATAATAAAACCTCATGGTAAAGATGAGAACCATGCCAAGGCATCTCCCGTGAGACTCTTGGGAAAGAGTCTACAAAGATAAAGGTCACTATAGGAGACTTCTTGGCATAAGATGTGGAATTCTCGGACATGGTTGCGGGGATCTCCTTTGCCTTCATACTTGGTGAATTTAGGAATCTCAAATCCTGGGGGATATGGTGCAACTGATATAGATGGGTCGTAAGGAAAAGGGAAAAACTCTTCGAACGAGTAAGTTTTCCTTTTATTAGTCCTTTGTTTCATGTCCTTGATGATATTCTTCATGTCTTGAATTTCCTTGATGAGGTCTTGTTGTGGACTTTGATATTGATGAATTGTATTTGCCCCAAGAATTAGATGAACCAAAGAAGGTGCACCACCACCAATATATTGATATGATGAGTAGGTGGGAACGTGGGATGTGATGACCGATGTCACTGGGGTTTGAGGGACAGTTGGTTGCGGTCCGCCAACTGTTGTGATGGGATTGAATACGGCCCGAATAAAATTTGTGACATTGTTGGGAGGAAGGGAAGTTTGTGGAATAGAAATATGTGGTTGAATAGAAGGAGGTGGTATAGAAGTTTGTTGGAGAATAGATGAGATCGGATTTGATAGTGGTATGGATGGTAAGGAGGAAGAAGGTGGGATGGAGACCACGGTGGGAGGTACTGTGGGTGGTATTGATTGAGCTTGGATGATTGATGGGGCTGCAATTGATTGAGTTTGAATAGTAGGTGCAACACTTTATGTAGGAGTGAGGTCTCCTTGCGGTTGTTGGGTGAGAGCAGATCCATTAAATTCAGGCGGAAGTTGAGCTCCATGTTCAAGGAGAGTTTTCAGAAGTGTAGTAGGATTGTGTTTAATAAACTTTTCCATCATCTCTTGGTTATAAGAATCTGCTAGGAAAGTTTGTACTTCCGGACAAAGTTCATCTTGGTTAACCATGTCAAGATTTTGACTTTGATCTTGATCGCTAGGTTGCCCACTTTGTGTATGATCTTGTGTGGTATCTTCATATAGGACACCAATTTCTGGCATGCCATATTGTTGTTCAACCATCTTTTTCTTTTGGGATCGAGTTGTGACCATACATGAATTTGTGATGAAAAGACTAAGGAAAAAAGTGATGAAAGAACTTAAGAAATTTGTGATGAAAAGATTTAAGAAATTTGAGGATGAAAGGACTTAAGAAATTTGTGATGAAAGGATTTAAGAAATTTGAGGATGAAAAGACTTGAGAAATTTGTGATGAAAGGATTTAAGAAATTTTTGATGAAAGGACTTAAGAAAATTGAGGATGAAAGGATTTAAGAAATTTGAGGATGATTGATGAAGAAGTTATGGTAGTGATGGTTTAGAAGAAATTTGATGACTAGGTTGTCTTTGGTATGAACATGAAGGATCGATTCAAATGGCAAGTTGTATGAAGGGATACGACCACCCTGATTTGGATGATTGTTGGTGTTTCAAAGGACAAACTTGAATATTAATGGAGATGATGGACTCTTAGCTTCTCTCTTAGGCTTCTGAAAAATGGGACAGACAGAGTTTTGATGCAATTTTGGACTTTGTGTGGGTAATGACTTGGACAATTGTTTGTGTCTTGACAAATATTTTTGCAAAGTGTTTGGGGATAGTGATGTGTTTTTAATCTACTCTTGGCAAGTATGTATCAAACAAAGCAAACATAGTGATCAAATGCATATTATATCAAAGACACTCATGCTCATATACAACATTCTTAAGGCTGACAAGGACAATAGTCATTGAATCCCAATTGGTTTCCCATCTATGCTTACCCAGAGTGGACACTTAGATGCTTGACCCCACTGGCTCCCCTCCACGGTACTCACTTCTCAGGGCAGCCAAGCATCAATTCCCATGAAAACTCTTCATGGCGAACTTTGTGTCTCTACTAAGGGTCGTAAGAATATGGGCCGCTTCAGAGGTCTGACCTCCTGCACCAATGACTAGAAGGTTTTTGGCCACTATGAACAAGGTGTTTAGTAAGTCTTCCCATTAGGAGCTACCCTTCAAAGTTGCATAAGTGCAATTGAGGTCTATAGCCCAACGAAGCACCAAGAACTAAGTAGTCACGCAAGCGTGATTGAGATCTTTAGGATCCTACTAAGCATCCAATGTGAGAGTGAACTCTCATATAGCCCCAACCATTAACCCTTTCATAGTTAATGGCCTATTTATTATAGTGAGTTGGGAACCCCAGGTCTGGGTGTACTCACTTTGGTTATTCCCTTCTTACCTTCTCAAAGAGCAAGTTGGGAGGGTAGGCCCGCTAGAGGTAAACACACAATCAAACAAGAAAAGGTTGGAGGGTCTGGATTTTTGATCATCTAGTAAGACGAAAGCATACTTTCCTACCTTTACGCTTTTCTTAAATACACAAAAGACAATGGTTCATTACATTTTAATTAATATATAGGTGCCTCATTTAAATAAATGCACAATATTTGGTTGAATCGGCTAGGCAACCTGCAAAACCACTTGATTAGTAGTTTGAAAAATGGAGTCTTCAAAAAGTGTCTTGTAAAACAACTTGATTAGTAGTTTGGAAAAATAGTCTTCAACAAGTGTCCTGCAAAACAATTTGATTAGTTTGGAAAAATAGAGTCTTCAACAAGCGTCCTGCAAAAAACAACAAAATGACAAAAATATTAATTTTTATGATTTTTTGGGAATGAATAGAAAAACATGAGTAAAAACTTTTTTACTAATGACATGTGGATTTGAAGAAAACTTTGATGGGTAAATGGGGTTTGACTAGGTTTTTGCCACTTTCCAAGGGATAGGCAAGCGAAAAATGGGGATTTTGGAGGAGAGATGAAGGAATGGGAAAATTTGTCAAAGAGGGGCAAAGAAAAAAAAGTTGGAGATGGATAATATGGGAAAAATTTGGAGGTGATTGGATAAAAGGGGAAGAAGTTATGGCAAACCCTAAAAATAGAGAAATATGAGATTTTGGGCTTCAAAAAGCAGATTTTTGGGATAAGGCCTCCAAGGAAGGAAATGTGGAAAATGGCAATGCAGAGAATCTGGTGAAGTTTGGAGGAAAATGGAGTTGAGATAAAGAAGATATGGTGAAAAAACAATTTTTTTTTTTTTAAAACTACATTTAACAGAGAAGAAACCCTAAATTTAACAGGATAAAAAAAATGTCAAAGGTCCAGATTTCTGATTGTCTAGACAGACAAGAGCATAATCTCCTACTTTCACACTTTCCTATGGTAAGACATTATATTTAAACAGAGCGGATAATAGGAAATAAATAAAAATAAAAATGCAGACTACAGTTAGCACCTAAAAATTTCAGACAGATTAAAAGAGCAGACAGTAGCACTAAACAGATAGAAAAGTGTCAAAGGTCTAGATTTCTGATTGTCTAGATAGACAAGAGCATACTCTCCTATTTTCACACTTTCATGCGGTCAAAGCATACAGTCGCGCTAAACAAAATAAAAAAGTGAAAGGTCTAGATTTCTGATTGTCTATATAGACAAGAGCATACTCTCCTACTTTCACATAGATTATAATTAAACAGAGCAGATAACAGAGCAAATAACAGATCAGATAATAGGAATTCACATTTCCACAAAAATGCTCGCGCTAATCGCAGAGCTATCATGCTGAAACAGAAACAGAAACAAAAAAAGAATAGAAACAAAAACACAATAGAAACATAAAAGAAGTTGCGCAGAAATACATAACCGCTATTCTGGAACCTGCAAAAAAAAGATTTTTTTTTTTGTAGTCACGCTATTCTGAAACCTGCGTCTCACAACTCACAAAAACCTAAAAAAACATTAGTTCTTAGAGATGTGGGTCCCACCGGATGTGCCAAAATGAAGAGGGGAAAATAGATTAGAAGGTTAAATGATCAAAACATAACAAATTAAACCTGCAAAATGCTAAAATAGCATGAAAAGACCATTTTACCTTGCTATTTTACCTTCTCCTTCAGATTGAGCTTGATGAAGTGAAGGCACCCCTTGATAATGCTCCACTTGATGTGCTCCTTTGATTACTAGATGTGGATGGCTCTCCAATGATGTGCACAATATGAAATGGATTTCAGGAGGATGATAAGGATGAAAATGATGAAGCTGCCAAGATGATTTCCTGGGCTCAAAAGGGCAGCATAAGCTTACTGGATTTCGAGATGTTTTGAATGAAAGGATGGAGCCCTATTTTGTAAGAAGAGGAGAGGAAAATGAATGGCTAGGATGAATTCGAGATGAAAGGCTAAAATTTACTTGTGAGCTCACACAAGGTCCAAGAGAGAGTGTGGAGACCAAGAAATATACCTTAAAGGCATTTCGTATCTCCACACTCGACAAGATGCATTGGAGGAATTAAAAATTCTCCAAAAAAGGATATCATGGGGATTGGAGGAATAAAAAAGAATTAAAAATTCTTTGGGAGAGGGGATGCCTAGAGGAATGTGTGATTTCGAAAATCTTACATTCACCTAAGAAAAGAGCATTTAAAACTAGTGGCTGGATGAAAAAGACAAAGAGTTGACTTTGTGGCTAATCATGATGATTAATCATTAACGACTCATTAGGAGAGGGATTAGAGGAAATGTTATATGAGATTAATATTTGTAGGAGAATTTGACTAGGAGAGAGAATGAGTGGAGGGAATAAAAAGTTAGAAGAATAATGTTAAGTGAGTTTAGGGAGTTTCTAGAAGAATTTATTAGGTTAATGATGAATTAAGAAGATGATTTGTAGGAATCATGTAGGTTAACTAATTAATTGAAATTAATTAGCTAAGAGGAAGATTTTTGAGGATTTGGTTTTTTTAGAAGAATAAAGAAAGGGATTGATTTATTAAATAAATCAATCATATGCTATAGTGACAATATTAATTATATTTAATTAATATTGAGAGGAATTTGAATTAACATAATTAATTAATTAATTATGCAAGGAATTAAAAATAATTAAAATAATTATTTTTAAGTGTCTACAGAGTCTTCATCATCATTGTGTCCTTTTGTCATGAAAAGCAGTCAAAAAATTCAGATTTGGTCACAACAACAACTTCACAAATTGGAAAAATTTACAGTCCAACAAACAAGAGCAATTAGTTTCAGAATTTTTGAGCTTCCTAAGCTATCTCTTCAGGTTTTCATCTAGCATTCAACCTATCTTTGGGTCTCACAAAGTCCATCATTGCTTTACACCTTACATTACATTCACATTTGTCTAAACTTGAGTCAAAAGGTCACTTGCTTGTCCTCATCATACTTTTTCAACACACTACATACAACAACATTTTGCTAAGTGGTCCCTCATCAAGGTCTATCAGTTTTGGGTCTCATTTGGTCTTACGTAGAGTCAAGGTCAACTTACCTCATCAAGAGAAACTATCATCTCTTTGGAAGCCACACCTACTCTACTACATACATACTTGGTCTTACACTTTGGACATTGCAAGTACACCTCAGATTCATTTACATTCCATCCAACTCTTAGTCTTCCATACTCTTTCCATTTTCATCTAGTCTCACAGATCTTGGTCAATACCTAGTTCATGGTTGAAACCCGTTCCCAAAATTCTAGGAGAAAAGCTAAAGAGGCTCAAGAGTCCGCAAACATGAGTTCCTATGAATATGACAATGATATCTTTTTCAATTCTGATCATACTACATTACCTGACATGGATGCCTATAGAAACATTCCAAATGTTGAGAACATGGACACTACAAACAACAATGATACACACAATGATAATATGGACAACTTTTTTGTACATTTAGTAGAAGTGGAAGACACCATTATGAATCCCCATTTCAATCGATTGGTTGAGGAAATAATGATGAGAGATAGACAATACTTTCTACAAGTGATGGCACAAAGTGGAGCCAAGATACCTCATGATTTTGACATGTCTCAAATAATGGAAAATATACCTTTGCAACAAACTCACTCCAACATGGATCAAAGGAGGCCTAATAGTGGAGGCAATAGAGGACCACATATGGTGCTTGAATCACCATCATCTTTGTTTCAAAAACTAGAGTTCCCATACATAGACAGTCAAGCATATGATACTCACCTTCGCAGACCATTATGGAAGTCTTATGCAGAAAAGTATACTCAATCACATACCAATGCTAAGGACCAATCACCAAAGTAATTGGATATTCAAAAGCATGCTCAAAATTTGGACACAAGGAAACCATGCATCAAATTTGGGGGCAACACATTAGAACAAACTCATGACATGCCTATAGAGTATGGTATACATGGACAAAATAGATATTCCATTCCTCATCATGACTCTATACCAAGTGGTCCATATACGCAGAATCATTATAGACCCCCTCCATATGAACATGTGTATGATCAATATCATCCATATATGCAACACGCTCCTCCTCCACCCAGTGGTTCAGGTATGGGGTATGGTCCAAGAAGTCGCTCTCCACCTAAGAATAATTTGGAACAACAAATCAAGGATTTACAAAAGAAAATGGAGGACATAAATACACTAAAGCCAACTTACACAATGAGAGACATATGTCCCTATCCATTTGACAAAAGCATTCCAATGCCTCCATTTCCTACACACTTTTTGATACCTAAGTTTGATAAGTACAGAGGAAAAGGGGATCCTAAGGCACACATAAGACAGTTTTTCATAGCTTGCATTGAAGTAGCAGAAGAAGAGACATATTTGATGAGATTATTCCCACAAAGCTTAGGTGATCAAGCTATGGAATGGTTCTCTCAACTCCCACCTGGAATTAAGTATTGGGGTGACTTAGCAGAGGCATTTATCCAACATTTCTCATACAACATAGAGATAGACATATCAGTCACTACTTTGTGCAACACCAAGCAAAGGGATGGAGAGTCTTTTTCATCATTTTTCAAAGATGGAGGAATCTAGCCAGCAGATGCTCTTGTGAAATTCCACAAAAATAAATGGTAGAGATGTTCACCCAAAATGTTAATAAAGACATTGGTTATGACCTAAGAAAATCTTGTTTGTCCACTTTTAGGGACGTCATTGAAAAAGGATTAGCAACAGAGAAGGTCCTAATTGAACAAGGAGTCATTAAGATATTCAAGGAAAACAAAGATGACTTTAAAGGAAAAGATAAGCCGAGATTTTGGAATAAAAACAAGAACACAGTCAATGATGGTGTTATGGATGCCAATACAGTGCGACCTAAAATCATTTTTTCTGGATCAAGCTCTATAAACAATAAAGTGAATACTCAAACAACTTCAAAGTCATGAAGGAAGTACACTCCATTGGGAGAACCACTTGAGTCAGTTTTCAAGAAGCTAGTGGCAAACAAGGTAATCACAGTTCCAGATTTTCCTCCATATGAACCAAAGGTCAAACCAAATTGGTGGAATGATGATAAGTATTGCAAATTTCATAAGAGCAAGGGTCATAAGATAGGAAATTGCCATCGACTGAAGAACATCATACAAGATCTTATTGATAGAGGTGACATTGAGATTGAAGGACATTCATCCAATCAAGAACATGAGATGTTTAAGGAACCATTCCCAAAGCATGACAAAGGAAAATCTAAAGCCACAGATGACCAAACCAAGTATACCAGAGCATCTTATAACTATGATTCAAGTATCAATCACATTTCAATGGACAATTATGTTTCTACCATTATCATCAAGGACAAAATGCCTAAGAAATCTACCCAAAGACCCAAGATTGTCCTAAAAGGCATTGGATCTTCTTCCGAACCTACCTCTGAATGTAATGTTACAACTCGTCGAGGTAAATTCACTTTGCAAGGTGTTCCAGCTAAAAATACCACTTCCTCATCAACCAAGCCTGAGTATGACCTTGTAGAATAGTTAGAGAAGACACCCGCACTCATCTCCATCCTTGAGCTCTTACGCATATCCCTGCACATAAAGCCATTCTTGATAAAATCTTGAGAGACACTTCTATCCCTACTAATTTGAACGTGGACCAGTTTCAAGCCATGGTGGGATACCTTTCCATTCCACACTCCCTTACATTCACAGAAGCTAGCGATGCCTTCGTAAGTCAGCCACATAACACACCTTTACACATTGAAGCCTTCATACACAAACATCAAATACAATGAGTCCTGATAGATGGAGGAGCAGGTCTAAACATTTGTACATTGAGCACTATTAAACAATTGGGATATTCTGATAAAGCTATGAATTCTACAAACAAAATTACCATCAAGGCATATGATGATGAAGAATGTTCATCCAAGGGCATAGTCACCTTACCTCTCAAAGTTGGGCTAGTTACGAAGGATGTGGTTTGTCAAGTCCTAGACCTAGATCTCACATACAATATATTACTAGGACATCCTTGGATTCATGAAATGAGGGTAGTCCCATATACATATCACCAATGCATTAAGTTTCCTCACAATGGAGTTGAGATAACAATTAATGGAGATCCTAATCCATTCATATATTGAAATAACTTGAGACCAAAAATTGAGACGATCATGCCCAGTAATCGTGAAGTTTTTCTTTCTTCTACATACATTGATCCTAAATCATTAAAACCTTTGACCTCAAAACAAGGTGAGCTTAAAGGAAAATTCCAGGACAAGGGCACGGGTGAATAAACTTTGAATCAAACCATGTACTTACAACAAGTCATGAGTTCACCAAAAGAATATGGAAGACCACATCCTAATAAGTAGGTATCTATCATTATACTCAAATGGGACCCTACTATCTTTCAAAGATGGGGTGAACTGGAAGAGGAAGACTTATACAAAATGCTTTACAAAGACCTTGAAAATGATACACAAGATCACATCAGCATACCATGTGAAAAGTATGGCAAAGGCAAAGGGTTCAAGATCCTACAAAAATTTGGGTATGATGGCAAAAGCCCTCCTGGATTAAGAAAGGAAGGCATCATTGAACCTTTACAACCTAAATTGACATTCAAAAAGGAACGCTCGAAGGGACTTGGTTTCATGACTTCTAAGGTCCACACTCAAACGACAGTAGAAGCATTACAAATCAAAGCTGCCAAAATTCAACAAGAGAATCGCTATTCCACGAACTCCAATGAATGGGAATGGGGTTCAGACAAATCTGCCAGTGACTATGAGCTCACCGAGACATTCAGAGAACCAGATGAACCCACAGAAGAAGAGGAATTTTATAGAAAATTCAAAGTTGGTCAAGAAACAACCCCGAAGGATCCCATACAGTCCTTGCCTCTAGGTCCTAGGTTGAAATCACAAAGAATGAGAACACCTGTCCCAGAATACGCTACTAGTGATGATAATTTTGATTCGTTCATGATCGAGACTGATGAGGAGAGTGCCAACGATGACCTTGATAACCACCTTGACATACCTGAATATAATTGCATCTTCACTCTTAGCCCCGCTAACTTTGAAGACATCAAAGGCCTTCCCCTTGTTCACTACCAACTTATTGACTGAGACCATGAAGGACCTGCATAGTTTGACACATTCCAAAATGATGAAGCTTTTATTGACTATCTTGGCGTACAAGATGATCTTCCCCCTAGGGACCATAAAGCGGGATACACTATAGAACTCAATAGCGTGGCATATTTTGGTGAGGGTGTCGATCCTTCCAGTCGCAAAAATATAAAAATAAAAACAAACAAAGGGTCTTATGGCAAAAACCACATTGTGGCGCTGTTTGATCCCAAAAAGTAAAAAGAAAGGACATATCTGAGGGCAAAAACCTCTCTGAGGTACCCGAAGATGGAAGGCTCAACATTCTGCCAGCATCATATGTGGAAAAGTCATCCATGTTGGTAGAGGAGACTATCAGAACAAACATTGGCATAGAAGAAGTTCCACACAACATATTCCTGGTTCAATCTTTGACAGAGTCAGAAAGGTCAAAATTCATAAGTTTCTTCACAGAATGACAAATCAACTTTGCATGGTCATATGCTAATATGCCTAGATTGGATCCGGATTTGGTAATGCATCATTTGACAGTTAAACCGAGGGCAAAACCAATGAAACAGAAATTAAGAAAGATGCATCCACAAGTGGCATTATTAGTCAAAAGCAGAGCTTGAGAAATTATTGGATGTCAGATTCATACGCCCAATTGATTATCCTGAATGGATCTCCAACTTAGTGCTTGTCAGTAAACCAGATCGTAGTATTAGAATATGTATAGATTTCAGAGACATCAATAAAGCTTGTCCTAAGGACGATTTTCCATTACCAAATATTGACTTGATTGTCGATCTCACAGCAAGTCATGCAATGTTATCTTTGATGGATGGATTCTCTGGTTATAATCAAATAAAAATCGCATCCGAGGATCAGCACAAAACAACATTCACTTGTCTTTGGGGAACTTTCTATTGGAATGTCATGCCCTTTGGGTTAAAAAATGTAGGCGCTACATATCAAAGAGCCATGACTACTATCTTTCATGATCTCATGCACGTTACTATGGAAGATTATGTTGACGACCTCTTGGGTAAATCAATAGATAGAGATACATATTGGACATACTTTTAGTCATCTTTGATCGGTTGAAAAAGTATAAAGTAAGATTAAACCCCAAGAAATGTGTCTTTGGAGTAACCTCCGAGAAGCTCCTGGGATTCATTGTATCAAAAATAGGAATCGAAGCTGATCCAGCAAAAGTCAAGGCCATCTTAGAGATGCAACCACCAAGAAATATCAGTCAACTTTGATCTTTGCAAGGGAGACTACAGTCCATATGAAGATTCATAGCACAACTTGCAGATAAGTGTAATCGTTTTCAGCACTTGCTACATAAAAACATCAAATTCAAATAGGATGATAATTGTCAATGAGCTTTCCAGAAACTCAAAGATTATCTTCTGAATCCACCAGTTTTGATTCCACCAGTTCCAGATCAACCTCTATTACTATACATATCAGCTACTTCAACAACACTGGGGGCACTCTTAGCACAACAAGTTGCTGAGGGTAAAGAAAAGGAAGTATACTATATCAGTCACACATTGGTGGGATATGAGCTTAACTAAACACCAATTGAGCGTGCATGTCTCACTGTGGTCTTTGCTTCATAGAAATTATGACATTACATGCTAACTCATAAAACTAAGTTGGTTGCAAGGATCGATCCATTGAAATACCTTCTCAATAAAGCAACACTTACTGGGTGACTAGCCAAATGGGTGATGCTCTTGAGTGAATTCGACATCGAGTATGTGGACAGAAAAGCAATAAAGGGACAAGCTATCGTAGATCAGTTAGCAGATGCTTCCATGTTAGATGATGTTCCTCTAATTTTAGAATTTCTAGATGAATCCAATTTAACAGTGTCACATGCACAGCCTTGGCAACTATACTTTGACAGCTCATACACATAGCATGGGGCAGGAGCTGGCATCCTCTTCATAACTCCTTAAGGGGATTATATACCAAAATCATATCGATTATCATTTCCCTGCACTAATAACATAGCAGAATATGAGGCATTCACAACTGGATTACGGATTGCAGTTCAGTGGAATATCCAAGAACTTCATGTTTTGGGGGATTGACAACTTGTAATTCGTCAAGCAACTAATGACTACCAAACAAAGGACGAGAAATTAATGCCCTATAAAAGAATGGTGGATGACTTGAAACAACAGTTCATGAAGATAGACTTTGAGCAGATACCAAGAGAGAAGAATAGAGCCACGGATGCCATGGCTACAATTGCCTCACTAATTGATCTACAATAGGATGAGACCCGCTATGAGTTCTTGGTGGATAACCTTTTGATTCCCTCATATGAAATCACTCCTACTGAGATGATATGTGTCGTCAGTCCTGAGTCCCAGTTATATGGTTCCATTTTCACATACCTTCGCGACAATACCCTTCCTCCTGACCTATCCAATAACCCACTTTCATTCGCCAATCTTCTTGATATGTCATTTTAGCTGATATCCTATACCGTTGAGGTCTAGATGGAACTCTTCTTAGATGTTTAGAAAGTGACGAAGCTCAGAATGAGTTACGTGAAGTACATGAAGGGATATGTGGTCCACATTCTAGTGGTCCTACCTTAGCCAAGAAACTCATGAGGATTGGATATTACTGGCCCAACATGGAAAAAGACTCATATCAGTTTGTCAAGAAATGTAAGTAGTGTCAACTTCATGGAGACCTCATCCATGCGCCAGCGCAAGAACTTCAACCAATTATGACTCCTTGGCCCTTTTGTCAGTGGGGACTCGATCTCATAGGCAAGAATCACCCTCCATCTTTCAATGGTCATAAATTCATCATCACTGCCACAAAGTATTTCACAAAATGGATCAAAGTGGTGCCTCTTACACAAGTCACTAGAAAATAAATTACTACATTCATTCTCAACTATATCATTTGTCGATATGGTATTCCTGTTTCCATCATCACTGATGTAGCATCCTAAAATTGTGACACTTGCAATTTTGACTACATTTGGGTCTTCACGATGGCGATGCAACATGGAACCTGAATGGAGACCCCGAGACTTGTTCATGACATCATAAACTGCATTTCTCAGCACCCCGGCCTGATCCTCCTTGCACCTTGCTGTCCCGGGAGGTGGGACCATGGCGCCCAACGCCTTGGTCCTTCAGGACTAGGGCGCCCAATGCCCTGGTCCCCTAGGACCATGGCGCCCAGTGCCCTAGTCCCTGGCCCTATTTTGGGCCCGGTCTCTTATGGGGCTTCGGGTCTTTAAGTTTGCAAATTGGAAAATAATGTTTCCTGATCGACCTAAGGTCGGGAAAATCAGTCTATCAGCCCTAATTGACAAGTATATAAACTACTTTTCCTCTCCTAGAAGTCGAGAAAAAGAGGAAAAACATATGTGCGCAAAAGGCAGAAGCGATATTCAAACATTCAAACATTCAAGCATTCCTTCAAGCAATTGAGCATTCTAAGTCTCCATTCAAGGCTAGGTGTTGCATTCAAGACAAGGATTCAACCATTGAAGAGGAGATCACTTACAACATATTACATACAACATACATTACACCTTCGCATGTAAGAATACAAACATTCTTACAACAAGGTATCAGTACTTGTTTACATTACAAACATTTACATTTATAGCATTCTCATTTCTTGGTTAATTCCAAAACTAGGGTTTGACCTAAAGGCAAACCCCTCATTCCTAACCCCCCAATCGTCCTCTCTTTTCTGTGTGTAGGTTGTAGGTACGCGGCTGTAATTGAAGATCTGGAATCCTTGTGCAGAGACGAATAGATCCCCCTTCGTTTCGCGAATTTTTCAGAGGACCGTGTGCACGCCGGGCGCCATCGTCCCGTCAACTTTCACTCAAATTTGCAGAACAGGACCGTCTCGACATTTTACTGCTAATTCCAGGTCCGCAGCTTCATCCCATATCCCTATCTCTATTTATAAGCGAATCTTTCCTACTTTACATGCATTCTTAGTTCAATCTTTCTATCTACATTCTTTACAAAAGAGGGTATCCTTGATGTCACAACCCTTGAAACTCATTTAGAATCCAATACTACATTGTGTGGGATTGGATCTTGTGAGTTTCAACCCCTCTTTTGAATGTAAAGTCTCTCCCAAGTGAAAACCATCAACCCTAGTGACTCTCCCTTCTCTCTCCTTGGAGTTGGGGAGGGGAGAACTACTAGGGTTCGATTTTTTCCGCTTTACATTTTGGTGAACCCGACGTGAACATCCTCAATCTGATTATTCATGGTTAGATCTGAAAAATTTGCTTCCTTAATTACATTTCCATGTTTGATCTTTTGCAAATTTTAGAGGTTGATTGCATAAAAACCCTAAAATTTTCTTTTTAGTAATTGAGCTTGTGAAATGCTTAATTGTTAATGCTTGTTTCAGATCTACCCTTCTATTGCAAATTATTAATTCATATTTGTGCTTTAATTCTGAAAATTAAGTGGTTAAGTGTCAAAACCCTAATTTTTAAAACCCTCTTGATTCAACCTTTGACTGATAATTTCACTAATCAAAACACCTCTAAATTGGCTGTAACTTTGGATTCTGCAACAAAATCACAATATCTTTCATCCCTGAAAATTTGGAAAAAAGTTGCGAGGACTGTGTGCACCCCGAGTGCCATCGTCCCCGACATTTTTTTCAAAATTTTGGGAGCTAGATCTTACTGTATTTTTCTGCTAAAATCTAGAATTTTGGCCGATTTTATCAATTCTAACACTTTCAAAATTAAAGTCAAAGTTGGTTTAGCAATTGCTTGGATTGAGGCTTCTAATCATTCAAAAATTGTTGAAATTGAAATTTGTGTCAAAATTGTGTTTCTTACAGTCCTAAATCTGAAAAGTGTGCTGGCATTTATTCGAAATTTCAGTACTTTATTCAAATTTTTGCAGTTTGTGACTTTTGAAATTAAGTGTTTAATTGCAACAACCTTGATTTCCACTTTCAAATTCGAATTTTGCATGAAATTGAGTCAATTTTTAAATTTCAAAGCTTGCATTGCTTTCAGCATTCCCTCTAAAATCATAAAATTCAAAATTTCAATTTCCCTCTCTTTTTCAAAATTCAAATTTTACATTTTTCAACAATCTTGGTAGGGTTCAATTTCGAGATTGCAACTTTAATTTGGCCTATTTACAGATCGTAAAATCACTCAATTTTTTCAGATTAGCTTTAAAATCATCATAACTTTCATCCCTGAAAATTTCGAAAAAAGTTGCGAGGACCGTGTGCACTCCGTTCGCCACGGTCCCAGACATTTTTTCTGAAATTTCAGGAGATTGTCCTGATTGTATTTAATAGCTTAAATCTAGGAGATTGGCTGATTTTATTGAAATTTGCTACCTCTAAAATTCAAAATCTTCTCTCTCTCTTTAGTGCATGAGTTTTACAACAATAAGCCCTACTTACACTATTCCCGTTAGACGAAGCCTTAGAATTAAGTCTTTCCAAGGTGTAATTACCGAGGAGATGGAACCTAATTTGAATGGCCTTTTTAACGAGGACATGGGTAATTCCTCTAATCCTCTTAATGATGAAGAAGCTCTCCATGAGGTTTCTGTAGAACAACTTTCAAAATTGGATAACCAATTTGATGATTTTCGACAATGGATGTCTCAAGAATACCTCGATAGCGAAGCTCTTTCATTAATTGAGGGTCTAAAACGTATGGTTCAAAGTGATAAGAATGGAATTGATATTTTGCGTGGTATTGCACACATTGTGGATTCGAATGTGATTCCTATGAAGAGTTGTGCCGAAACTTTGGGTTATACACAACCTCCTACTCAAGTTAATCATTCTATTCCTTTGACGACTCCTATTGCTAGTATACCTACTTTTACATCAAACATAATGACTACTTCAACACAAGATATTCCCCCTATGATCACCAGTCATGGGGGCAATCCCTCTTCTTCGATCAACCCTCTTCCTTCATTCAATCCGACTTCTTCATTCATTCCTTCAATGAGTGTCCCTATTATATCTCCACAAATGAACATGACACAAGGGGGCAAATCATTTAACCATTCCATTCCTCCTTGTAGTGTTCCTCCCTTCCAATCATCTCCTATGACTAACTATCATAGTGTCCCACCACCTTACTCTCTACCTTCTTTCAATAAAATAACACCTCCATCACAATCTAACATGTCTAATATGAACTCTTCGACTGAAGTGACCATTAACAATCTTGCACAAACTGTCTCTTCTTTGCAGCAACAAATTGCCTCTATGAATCAATCTAAGTTTAGTGTGCCCACATTTGATGTTGCGAGCCCACTTTCTCTTGACATTGTTTGAGCTATTCCCCCTAAACATGTTGAAATTCCACATTTGGAGCTTTATAATGGTAAGGGTGATCCTCTAACACATGTTAAGACCTTTCAAACAATATGTACCGATTTTGCTTATGACCAAAGGTTGCTTGCAAAACTGTTTACTAGAACATTAAGAGATAAAGCCCTACAATGGTATTGCTCGTTGCCTTCTTATTCTATTACTTCTTTCGAACAACTTGCAAATGCTTTTATTCAACAATTTCAAAACAATATAAGTCCTAAAGTTACTTTGATTGATTTAATGCATTGCAAACAAGGTGTTAAAGAAAAAGTGACTGATTTCATTGGTAGATATAAGCATTTGTATGCTCAGATTTCTTTGCCAGTACTTGACAATGATATTCAAAGAATCTTTATTTCTAATTTACAAAAAGATATTAGAGAAAAACTTCAGTTTTCTAAGTTTACTTCTTTCCAACAGTTGTGCGCAACTCTTCACAATTATCAACTGACTGTGAGCTAGATGGAACAAGCAAATCCTATGGCTCCAAGTGATAAGGGTGATAGTAGTCAACAACCATTTGGGAAGTTTAAACTGAACAGAGAGTCAATTAAATTCAATGAAAACATTATCAACAACAATGTGAATGCAGCATCAGGTGTGCCTCCTATTTCTAAGTTTTTCAAGAAAGAAAGAAAGTTTACTCCTTTGAATGAATCATTACATAGTATTATGAATAAGTTATTGGAACAAAATGTGCTTACTCTTCCTCCTATAAGGCAAATTGATCCTGCAAAGATTAATTCACCCTATTTTGATAACAAATCTTTTTGTCAATTTCATCGTCAACCTGGGCATGATACTGAAAAATGTTTTTCTTTGAAGGGTAAAATTCAAGATTTGATTGATAATAATACTATCTTTGTTTCTAGTGTGAATGATAAAGGCAAGACATCTGTAGCTCCTCCTAACCAAAATCTTCAGATTTTTACTGATCCATTGCCTTCTCATACCTCTAATGCGATTGATACTACTGATTCCTCTATCTCACCTGATGATCTTGTGTCTATGACTCCTAATGTGATTAACTTTGTGGAGCAGCAGAAAATCCCTAAAGAACCTTCCATCACATTTGATTCCAGTGAAACTATCAGGGCACCTGATGGTCCTTTATATATAGTTGCAAAAGTCAAGAATACACCTTGCCATGGAGTGCTTATTGATCCTTCTTGTATGGTTAATGTCATTACTGAAGAATTTCTTTTTACTTTGCAATTGAATCAAGTGATCTATGATGAAACAAATGTGGTTGTGAAACTATTTGATGCATTTTCTTCTCCTGCAGTTGGTTCTATTACATTACCTATCGAGGTCCATAACAAATCCCTTGATGTGGACTTTTCTATTATTCCATCATCCGAACAATTTGGTGTGAAGCTAGGCTATCCTTGGCTGTCTTCCATGAAAGCTATTACTTCTCCTATTCATAAGTGCTTGAAATTTCCCCATAATGGTGAAGTTGTTACTACCAATCATAGTCTCTTTAAACTAGCTGAAAGAACTTCTAGCATTCCTATTGATTACTTTTGGCCTAAACAATTCCAATCTCTTCCTCCGCGAAGTGATCATCTTTTCAAATCTTATCAAAAGTGGAAAAAAGATATGATCCTATCTCTAAGTGAACCTAGAACACCCAAACTTGACATTCCTATCGTTTTTGAGAAGGAAGTTATTCCTTTGAAAGATAAAACTAATGTCTTTCCTCAAGAAGATTCCCAACCCATTCCTATGAATGTGACTATGTCTATATCTAATAAAATTTCTAAAAGTAGACCTATACCTCCTCGTCATGATGGACTTGGTCTCCTTCCTAAACCAAATTTTCCTCGTTTATATGGAGCAGTTCCTCCTCCTTCCTCTTATGGAGAGAAGAGACCTTCCTCTTCTCCTATTGTTCAACCTAAGAGACCACAACCTAAACACCCAAGTGAAAAGGATGAGAACATTGCTCCTCCTCAATCTTCTCAACTTCCTACTAAGACTAGACGAAATCGTTCTGCACGTGAACGCCGACGAAAGCGTTGTCTTAGAGCTCAGGCAGCTGCTTCTCAAACTTTGCAATCCCCAAAAACACCTTCAGCTAGTATTATTCCATTTTCTCCTCAGCCGAAAATTGAGCCAAAATCTCCTAAACATAAGATGCATGATGGTCTTGATCCTATGCGAGTTAAAGATCCTATTTTTATAAATCTTGATGATGATATAGATGAAAATGTTATTCATGATGAAAATGTTATTCCTGTTCATTCTGATAGTGAATATGAATATGTTGATGTTGATAACCATTTATCTAATGCATTTTTCCTAGCTCCTAGACAAGAACAACGTGGCTCGGAACATGACATAGCCCTTGTTTGGATCTTGTGATAGCTCCATCTGCTGTGTTGGATGTTCCTTCTCTAGCGTGTTTCCTACCTTCCTGAAATATTGATCAGCAAGATCGGGCGGTAGATGACGTGCTAGACTAGTACATTAGTATAGAAGACTCTCTCCTGCTCTCTTGATCTCTTTTGTTATTTCTTCTAGGTGTTATTCTCATTCCTCTATTTGTTGTCCTTAGTGTTGTCTACTTGAGGACGATGCAAACCATTGAGATCTCTTTTGGTCTCTCTCATGTTGACTCAAAAGACACGTGTTCCCTTCTTCTAGGTGACCTTCCTTGATTGGGGAATGAAGAACAATTATGCATACATACATATGATATACATGAATTATCATACAGCATACTGACCCTGAGGAAAGCGAAGTCACCTTGTGCTTTGTGTTTTGTGTTTATTATCCTTGGGCTTATCTCACACTTGGGGGATAAATCCTTGTGATAACGTGCTCCTTTCCCTTCTCATTTCTTATATGTATCACTACCTTAAAGCAATCACCCCCGGTGAGGCATGTGCGATCGCTTTAACGTAGGGGGGCATACATCCCGTTCATATCTTTTCAAGATACTTGAAAATTTCTTGACAAATTCAGCTTTGCCTTGAAAATTTTTGATATCTTTCTTGCATGACTCATAGTGAGGGAACCTTACTACTGACAGTCATGGTTCTCCCTCGTGATCTTTCCTTTTACTTTATCAATCGAAGTTGTAAGATCCTTAGTCCACTGGGGGCTTGGTGTATCTTGCCTCCTTGACATGGTGAAAGTTTCTCAATGTTGTTTCCTTGTACTTTACCGAAAGTATGAGCATATGCTTATACTCCCGCTAAAGTGGGGGCTAAATGTAGCATCCTAAAATTGCGACACTTGCAATTTCGACTACATTTGGGTCTTCACGATGGCGATGCACCACGGAACCTGAATGGAGACACCGAGACTTGTTCATGACATCATAAACTGCATTTCTCAGCACCCTAGCCTGATCCTCCTTGCACCTTGCTGTCCCAGGAGGTGGGACCATGGCACCCAACACCTTGGTCCTTCAGGACTAGGGCGCCCAGCGCCCTGGTCCCTGGCCCTATTTTGGGCCCGGTCTCTTATGGGGCTTCGGGTCTTTAAGTTTGTAAATTGGAAAATAATGTTTCCTGGTCGGCCTAAGGTCGGGAAAATCAGTCTATCAGCCCTAATTGAAAAGTATATAAACTACTTTTCCTCTCCTACAAGGGGAGAAAAAGAGGAAAAACATATGTGCGCAAAAGGCGGAAGCGATATTCAAACATTCAAACATTCAAGCATTCCTTCAAGCAATTGAGCATTCTAAGTCTCCATTCAAGGCTAGGTGTTGCATTCAAGACAAGGATTCAACCATTGAAGAGGAGATCACTTACAACACATTACATACAACATACATTACACCTTCGCATGTAAGAATACAAACATTCTTACAACAAGGTATCAGTACTTGTTTACATTACAAACATTTACATTTACAACATTCTCATTTCTTGGTTAATTCCAAAACCAGGGTTTGACCTAAAGGCAAACCCCTCATCCCTAACCCCCCAATCATCCTCTCTTTTCTGTGTGTAGGTTGCAGGTACGTGGCTGTAATTGAAGATCTGGAATCATTGTGCAGAGACGAACAGATCCCCCTTCGTTTCGTGGATTTTTCAGAGGACCGTGTGCACACTGGGTACCATCGTCCTGTCAACTTTCGCTCAAATTTGTAGAACAGCACCGTCTCAACATTTTACTACTAATTCCAGGTCCGCAGCTTCATCCCATATCCCTATCTCTATTTATAAGCGAATCTTTCCTACTTTACATACATTCTTAGTTCAATCTTTCTATCTACATTCTTTACAAAAGAGGGTATCCTTGATGTCACAACCCTTGAAACTCATTTAGAATCCAATACTGCATTGTGTGGGATTGGATCTTGTGGGTTTCAACCCCTCTTTTGAATGTAAAGTCTCTCCCAAGTGAAAACCATCAACCCTAGTGACTAGTAGGGTTCGATTTTTTCCACTTTACAACTGATAACGGGCGTCTCTTCAAAAATCAGGATGTTCGTGAACTCTGTGACCATTTCCATATTACCCATCATTTCTCCACACCTTATTATCCCCAAGGTAATGGTCAAGCTAAGGCATCTAATACAACAATCCTTAAAATCTTGAAAAAGACAGTCGATGACACTGGCCGTAATTGGTACATCCAACTTAATCCCGCACTTTGGGCTTACCGCACAAGCATCCGCACACCTATAGGAGCTACACCCTATTCACTTATCTATGACACTGAAGCTATCTTGCCTATTGAGGTTGAGTTACCCTCTTTACGAGTCTCTTTGCAAAACATTATCAGTGATGAAGACTACAGGGTCTCTCGCTTACAAGAACTTGAACTATTGGATGAACAAAGACAAACTACTTTTAATCATCTCAAGGCTTATCAACAATGAATGAGTCACAGCTACAATCATAAAGTGAAGCCTCACAAATTTGAGGTGGGTGACTTAGTTCTCAAAGAAAATCCTAAAAATTAGCAAGACAGAGAGAAGAAGGGCAAGTTCGAACCAAACTGGCTTGGTCCTTACATCATCATAGCAGCATATGGATCTGGTGCACATCAACTCTCAACTATAGAGGGTGAAACTTTGGAGGATCCTATCAATAGCATGCACCTTCGCAGGTTTTACACATAGCTTTTCAAAGTATCCCAATTCAAAAATATAAAAAAAAATCAAAAAATTCAAAAATACAAAAAAAATAAAAAAAATCAAAAAGTAAAGAGAAATAAATTCATCCAATGGTGAAAACCACTTTGGTGGCACCCTGGGCAAGTACCATGGTGAAAACTGGGTCACCGATGCCATGCGTAGAGACATTGCCCCTTCCTCCTTCAGGATTCACTTTCCTCCTTTCACTTTGCACACACTCACAACCTCTTCATCCATAATAAACTTACCCATTCCCATCATGGCTTGTTATTGATCTACTTAAGATTGGTTAGCCATTCCTAATAACCCCCTTTTCCCCCTCTTTTCATGCATAATAAATTAGCTCCTATCTATGGCTAAGGCAAATCCTACGTCTAGTGATGGGTGTGGAACTAAGAACATCACACGTTCTAAGGAGTACAGTTTCTTCCAGTTTTCTTCAGTCTATTTGCACACAATCCATAATAAAGCAACATTTGCATCGCCAATCCGCAAAAAGGTTTCATCTTCTCCACAATAAAGTATCAATTGCATGGAGTCAGTCAGTTTCTGATGAGACATGGTAGCAACAATGGGCTTCAACAAATCAAATATTTCAACAGACTCAAACAACATTATGGTCCAGTGATATCTATCTGTTTGTGAAAGTAAACATTGTGACCACAATCAAATAGACTTATACAAGTGACAAGAGATACTAAACTTGAGGACTACAGTGGATGTTGGGTTTGAGTCTTGGTTTTCTTTTGATTTTATCTTTCTGGTGACATGTCTTTTAGCTTTTTCGGGATGTCTCTGACTAGAGATTCTATCTCTAGGATGTCTTTGACTAGAAAGGCCAGGATGGGGTATCGTCACCTATTTGTATTTGCTGTCTGTGGATTGTCTCTTAGTAATGCTTTGACTTGTCCAAGGATATGAAGACACTAAGAGTCTAGTATGAACTGGGGCATTCCTTGTTTGTGACTGTCTTATCTCCATGCAAATGGGTACAATGACTTTCTGGGTCGAACATATGCCTCGATTGTTATAGCCTATTTTTCCATAATAAAGCTCAATGATGATAATGCACAAGAAGCTCTTTCACTTTCATATCTTCTATCTTCCATCCCCATTTCTTGATTAACCTCCATCATCCTTCTTGAGTCTGTGTAGCCTGCTATCACTAACTGAGTATAATGACACACCAAAAAATATCTGTATTTCATGTAGTTGCACCTGCATTACCACATATTAAGCATTTCATACATACATATAGGTATCACAATTGCATCACATCCTGCACACAACACATATTAGCACATTTTACATTTTCATCATGTAAATAATCATTTGCATTATCATATTCATTTGTGTTTCATACATTCACATTTGCATTGGCATAACATATTAAAAACATAAAAGAACAAAAAAAATATTGCATTTCATCATGTACATATTTGCATCCATATCATAACCATCACATAGAAACATACATCATGAAACATCTCATCACATAGGTACGCATGCATATAGCTGCTGCAAAGATGAATCATCTCATATATATAATCATAAGTGTCATGATACAATGATGTCAAAATCATATGGCTACAATCACCCGAAGGTGTCTACATCATCATACAAAATGGTACAAAATTGATACATAGGGAGCCCTCTACGACTATGATGAACTCCCTCCCTCAGAGTCGACTAGCCTCGATGGAGTCTAAGCCCTAGAAGGACCCACCCCAGGATCATCTCTCCTATCCCCTCTATCTCTTGAGCCTAGTTGTCTCATCCTCCTCCTCTCCTCCTCCTCCCCCATCCCATAGCCAATCCTCATGTCGCCCTATTTGGACAAAGGAACCCATTGATCACTCCTGCTGGTAGTGCCAATCCTGTCTATGTCATGGTATCCCATGCCATGTGTCCTGCCTTATCTCTAGTTTGGGATCCTAAAACACTTGTCTTAGGGCACCTCTGTCTCCATCTCGATCATAGGGAATCAACTCCCCATCGATCGGTATCCTCAGTATCCTGTATACATCCTCCAAGGTGAGTGTCATCTCACCCATCGGCAAATGGAACGTGCATGTCTCAGAGTGCCATCTCTCAGCAAGTGAAGTCAACAACCCCATGTTCACCTGAAACTCAGGCACATACATAATATGTTGCAGGCCCATAACCTCAATAGTTTCTCTATCTTCAACTATTAGCTCTGCTCGCAAGCTCTAAGTCGATGGGAATCTCTCCCATGACTCCAGCATAGGTAGATACTTCTATAGTCAAGTAAATCAATCATGTTAGTCATAGTGGCATTCCCTATTCATCACAAGATGTTGCTTTCTATCCTAGTTCTTATATTTATCATATGGCGCTATTTATCTTAGTGACACTCACTGTTCATCACAAAGTGTTTCTATTTATCCTAGTGGTACTCCCTGTTCATCACAAAGTACTACATGTTTTTGCACTCCCTGTTCATCACAAAGTGCTGCTCATATTTGCACTCCATGTTCATCACAAAGTGCTGCTCATATTAGTACTCCCTATTCATCACAAAGTACTATGTCTTGGTACTCAATGTTCATCACAAAGTGCCTCGATCTACCCTAGTCTTCCCTAGAGGACCTGCTTGAGTGAATCTTCTCAGCAGCTTATCCAATCGACAATGTATGTTCATCACAAAACTGTCGATTCAACCTTGAAGAAATAAATGCGCTTACATATTCCATATATGCACCTGCTCTACACAAACATTCCCACATAGCACAAACGCGCCTGCACAATGTAAACATGCTCGCATTTGACATAGACACCTTTTCATTCATAGACGTGCCTAGCTAACCTAGATGCGCTTGGCACCAGCATAGATGCACCCCGACATTTTTTGACCTTGTTTGACATACCTAAAATTCATTTATTGCGCTACCTAGGATGCATTAATGACAACATTTACTGCAATAAAGTACAAGGAGGTTTTGTGGTACTTATTGGCTCTCTTGCCTCTACTGGCCTCTAAAATTGGTGAACGCGATCAAATCTGTGAACCAATGCCATCGCTGCTGATTGTTGCTACTCTATTCTCTCTCTGCACTTTGATCTCTTGGATGTGTGGATGACAATGAGGAGTTTTTCCCCTTGTGGTCTATCTTATAGACTACCCTAGCCCTAGCCCTCGTTTCCCGAGTCACTCTTCTTTATCCTATGACTCTGTCACTCTATTCTATCTTGTCAGTCCATTCTAGCCTTTCTTTCTTATTGAGAGATTGTCTGCAATTTTTTTAGATATTTTCATCCAATCTCTTGAGGGGGCATATCATTCCCATCTTGGGGCAACTTTGTATTAGTTCATCTTATCTTCTTTGAAACAACGCGACAAGCTGCATTGTCTCAAAGAGGGGCAAAATGTAGACACCTAAAATTGTCCTATCTAATTAAATAAACATCTTTATTTATTTAATTATTTTAGCCTAATTCTTATATTAATTAAACAAATCTTTATTTATTTAATTAATTCATTTATCCTCTTCTAGCCTTATTTCTCATTTAAATAAATACATTTATTTATTTAAATTATCTTTATCCTAAATTAAATAAATACTCTTATTTATTTAATTAATCCCACTTCTTCTATTAATTAAATAAATCTTTATTTATTTAATTAATTCATTAACCTTTTCTACCTATGACACATGTCATTCATCTCTTAATTCCTACAATACCTTCCCTCTCATTATTTTCTTATTTTCTCTACCTACCCTTTAATCATAGCTGACCATTTATCTTTTACACCTCTCAATCTTATCCCTCCATTTCTTTTAGTGTCTTCTATATAAGGAGATGCTTCCTTCATTATCAACCCCCCAATGATTACTCAACTACACACTTTCGAACATGCATATGCAATCGAGCCTACTTGCAACAACTTTTCCGTTCTTTGTTGAGCTCTTGTGCACATATAAAATCTGAGAGCAAATATATCAAGCAAGATCAATGGAGATAGGAAGAATGGAGATCCAAACCCTATTGGACATGTGATGGTATAATCTTTGTGATTTCATTTGATTTGCATTGTCTTAGGTAATCTTCATATGTTATGGTGGATCTTTGTTGTTGTTAGGCTAGCGTTTTGTGGTTGATTTCATTTAGTCTTTCAATATTGTTGTTTCTATTTTCACCATAAACACCAACAACTCCCCAACCTACAAATTCAACTCACTCAACTCCTAAGTAGTCATCCAATATGGTGCTCTCGAAATAGGTTCCGCACTAGGAACCAAGTCAATGCAAAAATCCATGTCTCGCTTTGGAGGCATACCGAGAATATCCAAAGGAAACAAATTAGCATACTCTCAAAGAATGAGGTGACCATCAAGAGTGATTTCTTGACTCTCTTCCTCATCCACATCCTCAAGAGCAACTACAAAAAGATAACACCCTTGATGCATGCACCGCCTAAGTTGCATAGCGGAAATCATATGTAAGGTTATCGATTGCTGAACTCTAACAATCCCCACTCTCCTACCATGGTCATCCAAACACTCTACTATCTTCAGACAAGAATCTACACGAACTCTATGAGATGATAACCAATCCATCCCCAACACAACTCCATAGGACCCCAAGGGAATGAATCGAAGGTCAACTAAAGTGACAAAGGGTCCTAGGTCCAACTCACAATTGGGAACGAAGGCATCTACAAACACATGCATATCAGTAGCCAACTATCCGCCTTCTTAGTAGACATGAGCCTGCACTGCTCCATAATGGATGAAGAAATAAAAGAATCTGAAGCAACAAAATAAAAAAGTATAGAGATAGGATTACCACAAAACACACCTATAGTCTCAATCATGGTACTTTGATGCTCAGCCTAGCAGTCATCCACCATTGGAAATACTTTATGGGATCTACCTGCATCCCCCACTGTCAGCTCTGATGCAGCTGGCCTCTGGCTACTCATCTAGTGAGGATGCTGAGGGCACTGAGTAGATTTGTGGCCAAACTAACCATAGGAGAAGCAAGCTCCTCTAACAGGTTCTCTACTCCCAGATGACCCACTAGATTGCTAAAAGCTCTCCCCATTAGGGGTCTGAGATGCACCCTAAGAGGACTACCCTGGAAAGGTCTGCCCACTCCTTTGCTAATTCCTATTCTTCCAAAACTAAGAGTTGCCACCTAGCTGGCCCTGAGACTGCTTCAGTCTGTGCGGCTGTTGTTGCTGACCACCATTAGCGGGTGCTTGGGGACCCCTAAGAGGTGCAACAGTCTGGGACTAATTCCCTCTCCCTCTAGAACCACTGAAAGGATCACTCCTAAGCTAAACTCTAGACTATCTTCCATGAGCACGACTAAGGTTCTTCTCCACCAGCCTAGCTTTTTCCATGACTACCTCTACTGAAACAAGCTCAAAAAATCTCACTCCTCCATTGATGCGGTCATTAAGACCCCTCAAGAAGTGTTGAACAAGCATAGCGTGATCATTGCCGATCCCAACATGCTGTTTGAGCTCATAGAACCTATGCTCAAATTGATCTACTGATAACCCAAACTGGTGTAGAGCATAGAACTTGTCTGCACACGACTGCCTCCACTAGGGTGAGAGAAATCATGCCCTGAATATCTCAAGAAAGATCTCCCATGACATGATGTTAATATTCACACCGATCCTCTCCTCCTCTAACCACCACCATACAAATGTGAAACTCTTGAGATGCATGATAGCGCATCTCGCCTTGGTGTTGCTACCATATGGATACATGGTGAAACACTGATCTATACTGATAAGCCAAGTCTTTGCCTCAAGACTAGTACCTTTACCATCAAAGAAAGCAGGATTGGACCTCATCAAGTCCCTCATGTGCCCCATGTTAGTTGGATCCTGGTCCACTGGGACCTCTCTCCCTCTAGAAGATCTCTCTCTCTCTTTTTCTCTAGAATCTGTTGATGGGACTCCACTACCTGGGCATGGATGGGCTGATCCACCTCAGGTCTAGGGCCTAGTCTAGCTAGCACCTCTTGAAACATATGCCACAACTCTTCCCTCTCGAGAACCTGCTCTCCTGATGAATAGACTGATCTCGATCCACACTCACATGGGTGGGTGGTGGTGAAGGACTATGGTGGTTGAAACCTCGACCCTTTCCTCCTCCTCTACCTCTAGTGCAGCCACCAACACGACCACCTCCCTTGGCTTTCCTAGTCATGACCTAATAATGCACAAGAGAGAAAAGTTCAGATCCAAGGCAAGGAAAGAAGCAAGGAAGTCACACCACAATACCTACACAAAAGGTCAAGGTGATGGGCTCACTACAAACCCAAAGTACCCAGTGTTGAAACATGGGCTCTGATACCAAATATAATGCCTCGCCAAGAACCTCAAAGGAAAACCCACAACAAGGGTGAAACAAATTTTATTTTTAAAAGTATAAACATAATAAGTGCATTAAACACAACATGCATGATAATACAAGCAGAAGAATTACACTAGAATTCCTTAAGGGTTACCAATGAAGAATTAAAACCAAAAGATAAATTCCACAATTAAGGTTAATCCAATAATCCATCATTAACTCAATGATCACAAGAAGCCATATGTAATAACAGATCACTCCATTGAAATATTTAAAGGATACAATATAATTTCTCTTCAATAAGCATTTACACATACATAAGAAAGTTGATAAAAACATCCCAAACAAAAGATTACATTACTCTTCCAATACATGGCTTCTCAATATATATTTAAAGTTACAACTTAACCGAATACAATGTTACAAAAGATCATGATACAATGAACACATAGGTCTCCAAATAACAATAATCTCCAAACATGAGATAAGCATGAGCTACAATCCATAGAAACACCTACGAATCCAATCCTCACATGAAGGTATGAACAAGAACATTCGATGGGAAGTGGAAATACCACCCAACCATGTAATTCCCAAAATGGAATCACCCTACTATGCTAGGAGATCATTGAGGACCCTCAAGAGAGAAAAAGAATGACTTGGTTGACAAAACAATATGACTCCATGATAGCACAATACGACTCCACAATAATCTAGGTGACTTAACATCACAAATACACAATTGAACCAACATCATAAACCATAAGTGAACCTAAAGAGAGAGTGTCATCACATAGCTTATGATGGTTACCATGGTTGGCCTCCATAGGTCCCAACCCCCATCTTGGGTTATCCTGGTAACCTTTCCCGAACCTCCAGATCCAACTAAGTCTCATGTGGATGCTACCAACCTTTCGTGAAGACAAGGTGGTCAGTTTTCCATTCCAGGCCTTCTCACTACATTATGAGCCCTATACAAGCACTCACCTATGTGTGAGGTACAATATCTTATTTAATGTTATGAACTACCCACCTAATCAATTAATTAGATTATCACTTTATTATCTGACTTTCGATGGGTTATCCTGCCAACCACTTTGAGTGCGGCCCCCACTTTGAAAGCCACTCTCTCAATTGGCACTAAACAAACATGGTCACTCCATGAGGACCCTATGGTGAAGCAGACAACAATAACACCACTATCCAAAAACAAGTGGTCAAAACAAGGACATACTGACTCTTGGTTAACCATAAGGCGAAGACACTACATGGTTAAGACAATGAAGTCATCATATATCACTTGGTCAAAGGTACCAAATATGCCACCACAGGACGAATGAACCATAGACCAAAAATAACACCATATAACTCTTGCAAGGAAAGCTAATTTCACTTAGTCCTCAATCAGACAATCTTTGAGAAAATCAGCAACATAAACACTTGTAACATCATTGATTGAAAATTAAATAAAACACTCTTTTATGATGTTCACCTCTATTCAATTTCCAAATCATTATTCCATCAAGAATGAAATTCACATAAAATATTCAAGTAAATAAAACATGAATTCCTAATAGGCATTTAATTCATTTCTAGAATATATCCAAATTAACCAATTTGAACTATTTCATGCCTTGATTTCCATTGATAAATTTATTAATCCACATAATAAAATTCACTTGAAAATCACTATTTTATTTAACATAAAATTCCACTTAAAAATATTTCATTTAATAAAAATTAAATTCATAGCATATAGGAATTTGTACCACTAAGGGTACAAGGTCACGTGGGGGCCAAGGCCAACCCGCAATAGTGCTACTACCAAGGTAGCAGAAGCTACCTACTGGTAGTACTGTTGTCGATTGGTAGTAGGCCTACCGATCGATAGTGCTGCTGCCAACCAGTAGCACTTCTACTAATCGGTAGCAGTCCTACTGACCGGTAGTGCTGCTACCAATTGGAAGCAGTCCTACCAACCGGTAGTCCTGCTACCGCGTAGCAGTTTGTTGATTGATAGTATTGTTACTTGCAGGTAGCAGACACTACCGACCCACATGGTGCGACTAGCCTACCACGGGCAAGGTAAAGTCCACAAATTAAATAATTACTTGCTTTATAAAGCATTTAAATTCAACATGCCATGAAACCGTTTAAACATGAAAATGATTCATTCCCTGATCTTTTCATGAGCGCGCACACACACACAGTGCCAAGATCCAAATTTTAAAGGGATATTTACTAACAAGGTAAATGGTGAAATAAAATCACACAAGAATCCAATAGAAAATGATTTAGACAACAATGGAAGAGGTAATTTCCAGAAGTTGATTTCAAGAACAAAAACATACAACAAATAGAGAAATGAACCATTTCTTTCCTATAAGCAATCATATGATATAAGCTTCCCAAAATCAATAATATCAGGAATTTCTTCTTCCATTCCAATCATTCCAAAAGAATTTATAAAGAGATTTTATTTTTTTTACACACAGGAAGCAACCGAAATAATCAAATTTAAATTTCAAACAAGAAGAGATTATCCAACCTTGAAGCAAACTAGCAAGAAAAATGATGGAAGAATCCCAATCCTGGCAAACCAAATCGAATTTCAGCTCCTCTTTCAGAATGGTTTTCCAAATTTCTCTCCAAAAGTTCTGCCTCTCTCATTCCCATGAATTTCCAGGAATATATGGGGAAAATAATTTCAACCTAAACTTTCTAGGTTGAATATAATTTCCTACACCAAACAAACCACACGTGCATATATATATATACATATATATATACATATATATATATATATACATATATATATATATACATATATATATATACATATATATATATATGTATATATATATTTATATGTATATATATATATATATGTATATATATATATGTATATATATATATATATGTATATATATATGTATATATATATATATGTATATATATATATATATACAGACACGACATGCACACCGATGAAGGAGAATCGTGACGCTCCCTATCTCATCAGAGTGAGTGAAGGAAAATCATCCTCTTGCATCCCAATACACATGCAAACATGCAACACATAAATAACGCATCACACATATAAGGTAAGAGTGTCAGTCCATGATAATGATCCATAAAATAACATTAATCATAAGCATTGAGATACTGCATAAAATCATACACCACAAATCCAGATAAAGCATGAAATAACATCGCATAAAATCTGAATCAATATACAATAATGTTCCACTGAAGTCAATCAAAAACATACAAAAAGAGTTTGATCAAGGAGGGGTACTACATGTTGTCCTATGAAATTAGAATGTTTCTTCATGGTCTGATACGCCATCGATAACTATACTGATAATTGAAGCAATATCCATTATCAAATTTACAAAATTAAAATTTAGTGATGCAAGAAACATATTTTTTGGTAATATATAGAGATAAAGAATGATGACTAATAAAGATTGAATTCCTTATCCAGAGTTATTATTCAATGGGTAAATGCAATTTTACTGCATCCATGTTAGAAGCATTTTGAAAGAGAATTTTTTTTTTGAAATAGGTAGAATTTTATCATTGTGATAGTTAAATTTAATCATCTCTCCTTGAAATAACCTATCATTTTGGCATCTAGAGCTACTAATGTGAAGTCACTGTACAAGTCACTTAAAAATGAAATTGTAGACATCCAATATCTTGGCTTGTTTCAATCATAGAAAGTACTACAAAACTTGTAGATAATCTATTCAGCATAAGACACTCATTCTAGGTTCACCTATGGATCAATTGATGAGTTTGTTTACTCTCTTCATGGTAGATTTGCAAATCATGGAAACATCCATTGAACTACACTATAGGCACCAAAAATACAAAACTATTATCATTGGAAATTTGATGGCCGGATCAATTGCTATGGCCACTAGAATTTGCAATGGTGGTACTGGTGGTCTTTTCAGTATCCTTTTAGTTTTTGTTGCCGTCTCGGTGGGCCTAAGGCCTAAACTTTCTATCTCTGCGATTTTCGAATAAATATTTCCCCCTTTTTCAAAAAAAATAAATTATATTTGAGACTAATTTTATTATTCCAATTATAATTATATAAGTTATTTTAAATTAAAATAAGATTATGCATTAAAGAAAATTACATATTTTCATTATTAAATTTGTATTATATTATAATCATTATGTCAAAGTCATAGGTGGTTTATTTATATAGGAATGCCTTCCTCATTAAAAACTGCATTTTAATAATATTTATTAGAAAAATAATACGCATAATTTTTTTATTATTATTATCTATTTTTATTCAAAATATCTCTTAATATTATTTATTTTATTAGAATATTATATCTTTTTTTAAGTTTCTTAAAAAATAAAAGAAAAAATATTGAAAAAGAAAGAAACAACTTTATTTGTGTTATAAGGTCTTAGGATGCTAATCAATTTTGCATATACATTTGTTCCTTTTTTCTATTTTTAGCACTTCCAGTGTGATCAATTTTCCATCGATAATGGTTTATTTAAAATGTTCGCATTTAAGTGGAGTTTGGAAATTAATTTTTGGATAGTGGTACTTCTATAAAATCTTCTTCTCTTTCAATTTTTCACAAGCCACAAAGGGAGAGTATCTTGCCTACCAAAGTTTCTTAGTACTTATCACTAGCTTCAATTATTGTGTCCTATGAAATTAGATTGTTTATTAATACTCTGATATGCCATCGACAACTATATTGATAATTGAAGCAATGTCTATATCAAATTTACAAAATTAAAATTTAGTGATGCAAGAAACATAATTTTTGGTAATATATATAGATAAAGAATGATGACTAGTAAAGCTTGAATTCATTATTCGGAGTTATTATTGAATGGGTAAATGAAATTTTCCTCCATCCATGTGAGAAGCATTTTGAACGAGAATTGTTTTTTTGAAATAGGTAGAATTTCATCATTTTGATAGATAAATTTTATTAGCTTTCCCTGTAATAACCTAACATTTTGGTATCTAAAGCCACTAATGTGAAGTCGCTCTACAAGTCACTTAAAAATGAAACCATAGACATCCAATATCTTGGCCTGTTTCAATCATAGAAAGTACTACAAAACTTCTAGATAACCTATTCAGCATAAAACACTCATTCTAGGGTCACTTATGGGTCAATTGATGAGTTTATTTAGTCTCTTCAAGGTATATTTGCAAAACATGGAAACATCCATTGAACTACACTATAGGCACCAAAAATACAAAACTATTATCATTGGAAATTCGATGACTGAATCTATTGCTATGGTCACTAGACTTTGTAGTGGTGATCCTGGTGGTCTTTTTAGAATCCTTTTAGTTTTTGTTGCTGTCTTGGTGGGCCTAAGGCCTGAACTTTGTATATCTGTGATTTGAGAATAAATCTTTACCACTTTTTCCAAAATGAAAAATTATATTTGAGATTAATTTTATTATTAAATTATAGTTATATAAAATTTTTAAATTAAAATAAGATTATGCTTTTAAGAAAAATATATATTTTTATTATAATTTTTTTATTATATTATAATCATTATGTCAAAGTCATAGGTGGTTTATTTATATAGGAATGCCTTCCTCATAAAAAAATGCACTTTAATATTATTTATTAGAAAAAAAATATGAATAAAAAATATTATTTTACTATTATTTACTTTTAGTCAAAATATCTCTTAATATTATTTTATTACAATATTATGTTTTTTTAAAGTTTCTTAAAAAATAAAAGAAAAAATATTGAAAAAGAAAGAAATGAGTTTAATTGTGTTATAAGGTCTTAGGATGCTAATCAATTTTGTATATACATTTGTTCCTTTTTTCTCTTTTTAGCACTTCTAGTGTTATCAATTTTCCTTCAATAAAAATTTATAATAGTAATTTATTTATAATGTTTGCATTTAATTAGTGTCTGGAAATTTTTTTTGACAGAGGTAATTCTATAAAATCTTCTTCTCATTCAAATTTTCAACAATTAGTAGCTCCAAAGTAAGAGTAACTTGTCCAACAAGGTTTCTTAGTACTTGTAACCGGTTCCAATTATGTTGTCCTTTGAAATTGGAATGTTGCTTAGTGGTCTGATATGCCATCGATAACTATACTAATAATTGAAGCAATGTCTATTGTCAAATTTACAAAATTAAAATTTAGCACGATGCAAGAAACATATTTTTTGGTAATATATAGAGATAAAGAATGATGAGTAATAAAGTTTGAATTCCTTATCTGGAGTTATTATTGAATGGGGAAATGCAATTTTCGTGCATCAATGTTAGAATCATTTTGAAAAAGAATTATTTTTTTGAAATAGGTAGAATTTCAACATTTAGATAGTTAAATTTTATCAGGTTTCCTTGAAATAATGTATCATTTTGGTATCTAAATCCACTAATGTGAAGTCTCTCTACAAGTCACTTAAAAATGAAACTGTAGACATCCAATATCTTGGCTTGTTTCAATTGTAGAAAGTACTACAAAACTTGTAGATAACATATTCGACATAAAACACTCATCCTACATTCACCTATGGGTAAATTGATGAGTTTGTTTAGTATCTTCAGGGTATATTTGCAAAACATGGAAACATCCATTGAACTACACTATAGGCACCAAATATACAAAACTATTATCATTGGAAATCACATGGCTGGATCTATTGCTATGGTCACAAGACTTTGCAATGGTGGTGCTGGTGGTCTTTTTAGGATTCTTTTTGTTTCTTTTGCTATCTTGGTGGGCCAAGGCTTGAACTTTGTATCTCTGTGATTTCTGAATAAATCTTTACCACTTTTTCAAAAAAAATAAATTATATTTGAGATTAATTTTATGATTACAATTATAATTATATAAATTATATAAATTAAAATAAGATTATGCTTTTAAGAAAAATATATATTTTCATTATTAAATTTGTATTATATTATAATCATTATGTCAAAGTCATAGGTGGTTTATTTATATAGGAATGCCTTCATCATAAAAATGTATTTTAATATTATTTATTAGTAAAATAATATGAATAAAAAAATATATTTAATAATTATCTACTTTTAGTCAAAATATTTCTTAATATTATTTATTTTATTAGAATATTATATGTTTTTTAAGTTTCTTAAAAAATAAAAGAAAAAATATTGAAAAAGAAAGAACAGACTTTATTTGTGTTATGAGGTCTTAGGATGCTAATCAATTTTGCATATACATTTGTTTGTTTTTTCTATTTTTAGCACTTTTAGTATTATCAATTTTCCATTGATAAATTTTTTAAATGCTGATTTATTTACAATGTTTGCATTTAAGTGGAGTGTTGGAATTTTTTTTTTTTATAGAGGTACTTCTATAAAATCTTCTTCTCATTCTAATTTTCAACAATTCGTAGCCACAAAGAAAGAGTAACTTATGTACCAAAGTTTCTTAGAACTTGTCATCGGCTCCAATTATGTTGTCCTATGAAATTGGAATATTGCTTAGTAGTCTAGTATGTCATTGATAACTATATTGATAATTGAAGCATTGCCCATTATCAAATTTAGAAAATTAAAATTTAGTGATGCAGAAAACATATTTTTTGGTAATATATAGAGATAAAGAATGATGACTAATAAAGATTTTATTCCTTATCTAGAGTTATTACTAAATGGAGAAATGCAATTTTCCTGCATCCATGTTAGAAGCATTTTGTGTGGTACCCCTACCCTAGTCTATTTCTAACCTTGGTTTAATCTTGATTAGTTTATCGTATTATTATGTTACAGTCAGATGCTTGATTTAACGCATAGCTATCGATGTGATTTTCACACTAGTGGTATGCAAGTTGTTTAGTGTACCTATTTCGTGGTATTAGTATCGGACTAACACTTTCATTAAATTTTATATATGTATGCATGTACGATCCTTGGTTGCAGGATATTTCAGGTACAATGCCGCATGAGTGCGAGGTTCGTCTTCACCTGGATGTGCAGGTTTGAGTGTACCTCTTCTATCCTTAGATTTGGATAGGTGGTCGTAAGACCCTAGTCGACCTTAGTCATGCTCAAGTGAGCATCGCCAGTCGTCGTCGGTATTCCCTTCTTGTTTGGGTTTGCGAGTCATCTGTTTGGTTGACCTTCTCAGTTTGCATGCCTGGTGTGTTTGGATAAATTGATTAATTAGTCCTTAGTAATTATTTTGATTATTTATGCATTTGAGCATTGAAGATTAATGGGCTAGATTTATCGGAATTCCGTTATGCAATTTTCGTTGATATGAATTGCTTATTTTATATTGGGAGTGAATTCGAATAAATGACTGATTTTGATTATTAAATGCATTTTAAATATGCTGTTGAAAAGAAAATTTTATATTTTATCGCAATAGACTTAATGGTATTCTGTTAGCTTTTGAAATTAGAAAGATTAAATTTCACCTAAATGAGGAAATCAATTTTTGATTTGAAAAGCAAGTTAATTGTTGCTATAGTTGAAAAGAATTAATTTTTTTGAGAATTATTTGTAAATAAGAATTTTAATTCCAAAAATGGAATTTTTGGGTCAACTCTTCCATATAACCCAAAATTGGGGAAATTTTGGAGGATGGTCATTTTGGAGAATTTTTGGAGTTGGAAAAAGGTTGGAGATGAATTGGAGGTTTTGGGAAGGAATGATGCTGGATCTGGCAGGTGGGCTCTCCTTCAGCCATTCCAGGATTGCGTATTAAGGTAGGATTCTGAATTTGTTATTGCAAAATCAATGTGATTGTCCATTTTGAATTGGTTGGAAATTTTGGTTTTGAGATTTTGGTTATCCCTCAATGTTTCCTTTTGGGTGGTTTGAATCCCATTGTGTATGGGGAAATGAATACCATCAAAGGATTTAGGGAACCCAGAATGAATTTCATTGAAAACGGATTTTATATTAAACCGAAATTTATAAACAAATTGTGTTGTTGTTTCAAAAAAAAACAATGAGAGAATTTAGAACTGTGATTTAAATTTTATAGCGCTGTGTAAATATCCATTCTTTATTTACCCTGTGCGTTCGAGCTTTGAAAAATATTATATTTTTATTACCGTGCATTTTGGTCTTTAGAACCATCGGTTGGGGGTTTGGAGGCGGCGAGCGGAGCTCCACCCGCTCCTCCTCCCCTCGCCGCACGTCCCCCCCCACTTCTCCTCCTTTACCGCCCGCAGTGGTTTGCGAAGGTGCGTGGCCTGCGGCTCACGGCGGTGGCCGCAGGGGCCGCGGTGGCCGCAGGGCACCGCGGCACCTGCAGGCACCACTGCGAGCGCCGCCCGTACCTTTCCCTTGGTTAGGGTTAGGGCACGACCGCCTCGCCTTTCTCCTTTTAAAATGCGTTTTATATTTAAAGCATAGTTTTTTTCTAAAAATCATTTTTTTTTATGTATTTTTTTTATTACTAAAAAAAAATGCATATGATTTTTATAACATTTTAGTGGAAGTATTTTTAATGTTAAGTTTAGTTAGATTCTTAATTATGACTAAAAGTGGAATATCATGTTAAATGTTAAATTGGTATTGATTTATTTATAATGGGGTGATAGGTTAATCATTATCCAATTTCATTTCACGACTTTGGTACCCTTTCTAATTAAGTTCTTCAACTGTGAATTTTCACAATTTTATATTGTCGATTATATTCTGATCGATCTTGGATTATTAAATCTAGATCTTACCTTCTAGCTGATTAGGGAAGATGGCTATTTAAAGTAGTATTGTTTAAAAATAATAGAGAATAAATTGTTATTGGAAAATCGTTGAAATACGATGTAATTTCTGCTTGATGATGTTAAATTTTATCGTAGAACATATCATTTGAGTAATTGTAAAGTAGTGAAATATTTATCGTTGGGCATTAGAAATTTAACGATATGCATTGGAAATGACTATCTCCATTTAGATTCTCTTTCTACATTTTTATTTCCGTAATCCGTATAATGTATCTAGAATTGAAATTATGAATCTGTAGAGATTGATTTTAGACCAGTATGTTAATGACATTTTGATTGGAGATTAAATATCTTATTTTAGTTGATTAATGGTTGTCTGAATTTTATTAATATGAATTGGTTAAAACTCTTTGTGGCTCTATTTGCCTGTTCGATGCCTTGAACCTTAGAGAGTTAGAAAACCAAGAACAACCTATCCCTAGATGAGGTAGATACTGTAATCTGATTTAGATCTTGTAGAAAACTTGATCGACTTGTAATGATTAAATCAATTTGAGGAAATATTGTCTTTTCTGATTATTGCCTTGCGAGTTTAATTTCTGTATTCGCCTTTAATTATGAAATGGCATGTTTTGCTTTGTTTAGTAGGACCCTGTCATATGGATTGACTTGGGGTACCTGTTTCAGTCCTCGATTCCGAGTTGATTGTTGTATTGTGGTAGTGTCGTTTTGATCATATCCTCCTTATATGTGAGTCGAATGATGATATGTGGGTGACCATTGTTGGTCAGGTCTCTAGTTAGAGTACCATTAGTAAGTGTGCATCTATGAGTCGTGTTTGACCAGATGATTGTTTCTCCTTCTTGAACTCCATTCGTCTGACCATGTGTATTCCTTGGTTTTGAGTTCGTCTGAGTATAGTCTAGTATCGTATGGGAAAGTGGCTTTCGATTGGGGGCCGCACCCAAAGTGGCTGTTGGGTAACCCGTCGAAAGTGAGTCTAACAAATGATAACCTAATAGTAGATTAGAATGTAATCTCTAAATAAGATATTGTGCCTCACACATGGGACGAGTGCTATCGTAGATTTGACATGCTGTGAGAAGGCCTGAAATGGCAAACCACCATCCTTGTCTTCACGAGAGGATGTGTGGGTCCACATGAGGCTTGGGTGGGCCGGAAGCTCGGATTAGGTTGCCAGGGTAACTAGTGTATGGGACCGGGACCTATGAAGACTTGCCATGGTAACCATACCAGGTTGTGTGATGACACTTGTCCCTACGTTCGCTAGTGTGTTGTCGTTTTGTCCTGTTTTGAGTGCCTTTGTGAGTCGTCCTTTTGTCTCTGCCCTTGTGAGTGTCGGTTTCATGTTAGACCTCAGGTGGTGATGGCTCAGTTTTATGGATGCTCTCATGGACCTCTTGTTTTAGCTTTGATTATGTTCAGCTGGATCCTGTTCTTTTCAAGGATCATTTATGTATTAATTGACCGATGCGGTCGTTTGTATATTGTTTATGTATCGCCTTGATGGCTGGATTGTATACTGTAACCTCTTGTATTCTTAACTTTATTAATTATCAGAGGGGTCTTGCAGTTGAGCAGACCCGGAGATGTAGCCCTTTAGGGGTGAACTCCGAGATCATTATGCTGTTATGTTATGTATTCTCTTATGTTTCCTTTATTCAGCTTTATCATGTATGATTAGTTTATGTTAGAATGGTTAAGTGGATAATTGGAATTAACTATAAATGCTTATATTCAGTTCCTTCTTGAATGCCATGTTGATCGAATGTGTAAGTGGTTTAGATGAGATTTATCGTGGATGCTAGTATGCAATCGTCTTTTGAAATGCAATAAGTTGGAATATGGAAAGAATGTAACTTAGAGTAATGAATTATACTCAGTTGTTGCTAAGGAATTTAAATATGCTTGGAAAGATCTCTTATGTTATGATGAAATCCTAGTGTATTAGAATGTTAGATGTATGGTTTGTAATTTTAAATGAAAAGCTGGAATGAAGATTATGAATAGATCTTAATCAATTTTGCATGTTTTCTTGAAATAACCTATCATTTTGGTATCTAAAGCCACTAATGTGAATTCGCTCTAGAATTCATTTAAAAGTGAAACTGTAGACATGTAATAGCTTGGCTTGCTTCAATTGTAGAAAGTACTACAAAACATGTAGATAACCTATTCGACATAAGACACTCATTCTAGGTTCACCTATGGGTCAATTGATGAGTTTTCTTAGTCTCTCTAGGGTAGATCTGCAAAACATGGAAACATCCATTGAACTACACTATAGGCACCAAAAATACAAAACTATTATCATTGGAAATCCTACTATTGGATCTATTGCTATGGTCAGTGGACTTTGCATTGGTGGTATAATGTAGTTAAATGGATGTTTCCATGTTTTGCAAATCTACCCTAAAGAGACTAAAAAAACTCATCAATTGACCCATAGGTGAACCTAGAATGAGTGTCTTATGCCAAATAGGTTATGATCTACAAGTTTTGTGGTAATTTCAACAATTGAAACAAGCCAAGCTATTGGATGTCTACAGTTTCATTTTTAAGTGACTTGTAGAGCAACTTCACATTAGTGGCTTTAGATACCAAAATGATAGGTTATTTGTAATGTGTAATGCCCCACCAGGAAACCCCGAAGGGATTAAGCCAAAACACAAGAATAGAGTGCAAATAATTTTTTTTTTAAAGTTAAACATAACATTAAGATACATCGAGATATCAAAGTATAGATTACACAGCGGAAGACATCAACTAACACCTAAAGAGTTTCCCAACATGATTGCTTAATTCCACATTTAACTTAACTCGCGCTAATTAATCCAATAAGTTGATTATCTTAATAATGAGATAATACTTTAAACAAGGATAATTTCTTTTAGTATGACAAAAATATAAATCACATGATAATGTTCATCCATTTCATACCCATCATTCATACTTTTCATTAAAAATTTAAGTTATGCATCTAATTTCATAACACACTTTAATTTAATCATAAGCTAATGAGATCCTTCCATGCATACTTAATTTCATTAACAATAATTGAATGCATTCTATTGCTTCTATCTACAATCTTCCATGATCCAATTACAACATTTAAAAGATGACTGCATACATGCATTTAAGATTAATTTCTTCTAATCCACTTTATACATTCTAACATAATGCCATCCATACATGCTAAAACTAAAAAAGGAATCTTAAGAACATAAGCATCACATAACACCAAATTGATCTCAGAGTTCACTCCTAGAGGGCTACATCTCTGGGTCTGCTCAACTACAAGACCCCTCTGATAATTAAATAATAGTGAATAATACATAAGGTCACATCATTTACAATCCTACCATCAAGGCGAATATAACCAATATACAAACGACCACATCGGTCAATAAATACATAAATGATCCCTGAATAGGAAAGGATCCATTTGAACATAATCAAATCAAATACAAAGGAGCATCCACAAAACTAAGACATCACAACCCAAGGTCTAGCATGACAATTAGGTACTCACAAGGGCATAAGCAATAGGATGACTCCACAAAAGTTCTCCTATCAAGATAACACAACAACACACTAGCGAACATAGGGACAAGTGTCATCAGATGACCTGGTATGGTTACCATGGCAGGTCTTCATAGGTTTTGGCCCCATACACTGGGTTACCCTGGCAACCTAATCCAAACCTCCAGGCCATCCAAGCCTCATGTGGACCCACACATCCTTTTGTGAAGACAAGGATGGTGGTTTGCCATTTCAGGCCTTCTCACTACATGTCAAGTCTGTACTAGCACTCATCCCATGTGTGAGGCACAATTATCTTACTTAGTGATTCATTAACTAAGACTCTAATATGCTATTAGGTTATCACTTATTAGACACACTTCTGATGGGTTACCTAGCAGCCACTTTAGGCACGACCCCCAATCGAAAGCCACTTTCCCATACGACACTAGACTATACTCAAACGAACTCAAAAACCAAGGAATACACATGGTCAAACAAACAAAGTCCAAAATGGAGGAAACAACTATTTGGTCAAACATGACTCATATGAGGTGCACTGACAGATGATACTCTAACTAGAGACCCGACCAACTATGGTCAACCACAAATCATCATTCGACACCTGCATAAAGGATATGACCAATTCCGACACCACCACAAAATCACAGTCAAACTCGAGATCAAGGACTAAAATAGGTACCCTAAATCAATCCATATGATAGGGTCCTATCAAACAAAACAAGGTCCTACCATTACTTAAGCAAAAGAGAATACAAAAATTAAACTTGCATAGGCAATAATTGGTAGATACAATCTTTTCCCAAATTGATTTAAACCTTAAATATCGATCAAGTTTTTTAAATGATCTAAGCTTGATTGCAGTTATCTACCTCATCTAGGTACAAGTTGTTCTTAGTTTTCTAACGCACTGAAGTTCATTTGCATCGAACATACATAAATACGTCATTATGAATTTTTAAACCAAGTTCACAAGAGTATAATTAAATAATGTTAACCAACTAAATATGATATTTAATCTTCAATTAAAACATCATTGTCATACTGGTTCGAAAATAATTTTCTCCAAATTCATCTATCCAGAAACATGTTAAACTATACAAGTCAAGGAAACATGTACATATAGGGAACCCAAATAAAGATAGTTTGTTCCCAACTTAACAGTTATTTCCTTACGCATATATATAAAAAAAATTCCAAAATTAAATATTAATTAATATATATTTATTAATCCGTGATTAATAAAATCTAAGCAATTAATAATTAATAACAAAATAACAAATTAAGTATCTAATTAAAAAAATATGCATTGATAATAAAATAGAATTTGAAAATTAATTAATGTATATTTGCCACTTATACAAATAATTAATTACAAATTAATCACAAATTATTATTTTTTTCAATAAAAGTGGATTATTCCACTAAACTTTTTTTATTAATATTAATGCCATATTTACTTTATTAAAAACTTAATTTAAAATTTACATTAAAATGATGTTAAACTATAGATATATATATTTTTCTGATTAAAAAATAATTTAAAAAAATAATTTAAAAAAAAAACAATAAAAAGGGGGGAGGGTACCCACATGGACCTCCACATGCCCCCCCCCCCCTCGGGGTAGCTCACGCTACCTATGGTAGTGCTGCTACCAAAAGGTAGTAGGCACTCCCCATTGGTAGTGCCGCTACCTAATGGTAGCAGGCGCTACCCTTAGGTAGTGCTGCTACCCAAAGGGAGCATGCAAAACCCCTCCACGTGGTGGGGGAAACTTTGTCATGTGGGGGTAGGTTATATTTTATTTTTATTTTTTATTTTTTAAAATAAATTTGCTGATACAAATTTAACAGAACACAGCAAAATACAGTCTCAGGAGAGACTTAAATAAATAATTTATTATTACTTTTTTTTTCCATTTAGAAAACTATGAGTTTTCCAATATTGGCAATTTCAAATACCCAGATCCAGAAAAGGGAGGATTTCTCTAAAACCAACACCATATTGGCAAAATAAGATTGATTAACATCCATATATCCAAACACATGTAGATCTCTCTGATTAAAGCTCGAATTTGAAAGCATTTGTTTGAAATTTAAACAAATTTTTATTGTAAACAGGCAACTCAAGTTTATTTTTTATTTTAAAGCAACCAAAGCAACCATAATCTAAACTTGGAATGGAAACAGAACAAGAGGGGATTGGATTGGAATTAAAATTACAACTATTTTATTTCCCCCAAATAGATGAGATTTTTAATCTTCACAAACAGATTTCTTAAAAAAACCAAAACAAATTCTTTAAAACAAGAAGCTAATGAAATAAACCAGAGGCCTACATGGCTCAGCAATCTTGGCAAGATTGAAGAAGAGCCCAATTCTCCAGCTCAAGAAATTCCTTCTCCTCCCAAAACCCCCAAATTTTTCCATCCAAAAATATTTTCAAAAAAAAAACAATCTCCCATATTTTTCCAAAAAGCTAGGTTAAATGGGAGAAGTTTGACCCATTTTTTTAATTTTGGATTTAAAATTTTTATTTAAAATCATTCTTAAAAATCATTCTTTTAAACTATATCAATAAATTAAACTTGTTTTTCAATTTAAAATTGATTTCCTCAATTAACTAAAATTAACCTTTCTATTTCCAAAATGCCAACAAGATTAAATTAATTCTATTGCAATTAAATTTAAATCTTTCTTTTCCAACAACATAAACAGAATAAATTTAACATTAAAATTAACCATTTAATTGAACTTGCTACCAACCTAAATTAAGCAATTTAATTAATGATTAATCACATAAAAAGGGAGCCTATTTAATTTAGTCCCCAAAATACTAATGTGAAAACACACATTAAATCAAATTAGAGATTAAGGATTAATTACTCGATTTAACCACACACAAAATACGCAACCCAAGAAAGTCAAACGAAAAGACAACCCACAAACCCAACTAAAGGGAATACCAACGATGACTGATGATGCTCACTTGAGCATGACTATGATCAAATGAGGGTCTTATGACCACCTAATCCAACTCTAAGGATCAAAGAGGTAAACTCAAACCTATGAATTCCAGGTGGAGATGAACCTCGCACCCATGCGGTAATGTACCTAAAATCTCCTGCAACCAAGAGTCATTCATGCATACATATATAAACTTAATAAAAGCATTAGCCTGAGATAATAACACGAAATAGGAGAATTAATAACTTGCATACAAATTGGTGTGAAAACCACATTAATAGGTATGCACTAAAATCAAAACATTTGACTATAATCATTATATTATGATAAACTGACCAAGGTCAAACCGAGATTAGAAATTGATTAGGGCAGGGGTACTACATAATACCCTACCAGGATCCCCAAAGGAAAACCACACATCTAGGCAACTAAGGGTGAAATAATTTAAAAAAAAAAAGTATAAATCACATTAAGTGCATTAATTACTACATTGGACAATAATAACACAAGCAAAAGACTTACACTAGAATTCCTAAAGGGTTACCAACGAAGATTTAAACTAAAAGTTAAATTCTACAATTATGATTAATCCAATTAACCATCATTACTCATGAACATAACTAACCATATACAATAACATATTAGGCCATAAAGAGATTAAAAGAGTAACAATATAATTTCTTTTTATAAATAAAGCATTTACACATATCATATAGAAAGCTGATAAATAACAACCAAATCTTAGGATTACATTGAGCATAAAAATAAATGGCTTCCAATATTACATTCAAGTTAACATCTAAATCAATTACAAGGTTACATAAATTCATTGATACAATTGACCACATAGGTCTCATAATAATAATCTCCAACATGAGGGAAAGCATGAATCACGAACCATGGGAACACCTACGAAGCCAATCCTCACATGAATGTATGAAAAAGAATATCCGATGGGAAGTGGCACTACCACCCAAACATGTGATCCCAAAATGGAAACACCCCACCATGGTAGGAGATAGCAGAGGACCCTCAAGAAAGCATAAAAAAGACAAGGATGATAGTACAAAATGACTCCATAATACTCCATGTGACTCGACCTCACAATTCACTAGTGACCCTAAAGAGAGAGTGTCATCACATGGCTTATGATGGTTACCCTAGGCAAGCCTCCATAGGTCCTAGCCCCCATCTTGGGTTATCCTGGTAACCTTTCCTGAACCCCCAACTCCATCTAAGTCTCATGTGGACCCTACCAACCTTTTATGAAGACAAGGTGGTTAGTTTGCCATTCCAGGCCTTCCCACTACATCTTGAGCCTATATGAGGACTCAACCATGTGCGGGGTACAATATCTTAATTAAAATTACAACTACCCACCCCCTAATCAATTATTAGATTATCACTTATTAACTAACTTTCAAGGTATTATCCTGCCAACCACTTCAGGTGCGGCCCCCACTCGAAAGCCACTCTCTCATAAGACACTAGTAAACATGGTCACTCTATGAGGATCATATGACGAAACAGATAGCCATAACACCACTATCCAAAAACAAGTGGCCGAAAACAAAGACATACTAACCCTTGGCTAACCATAAGGAACAAGCACTACATGGTTAAGATAGCGAGGTCATACTACATTATTTGGTCAAGAGATATAAAGTACACCACAATAGGATGGTTGACAAGAACAAGGGATAACAACCAATTAAACCCCCTAGCAAGAAAAGCTAAATTCACTAAGTCCCAACACAATCAATCTTTGAAATGAACAACAACATATATACTTGCAATTTTCATCGTTTAAATTAAGCAACTCATCAATGCACTAATAGAGCTAGAAATCTAGCTAATCATAAGAATCCATTTAATTATTTTAAGTTTGAAATAGTAAAAATCACAATGAAAAAAATGGACAAACACTCCCAATTTAAATAGCTCATTTATTCTAAAGCATCATTTGATCTAAAAAAATTAAACCATTTTATTACACTATTAATAAATCAATAAAAACTATTATATATAAATATATATATATATATATATATAATTATTAATGATTAATAATTAATAAAATATAAATTTATCCATAATTATTACTTAATACATAAATTTGTATTAAAAATATTATTTTAAACATTTTTTTTTCTTTTAAAAAAGATAAAAATTAAAAAAATACTTTAATTATAAAAATATTAATAAAATAAAAAAATTAAACAAGTCTTACCTTTCGGTGCGGCCCATGACCCACCGTTGCAATCGCATGCTACCACATATATGTGGTAGCAGCAAGGTTGGCGAAACCTACTACCACATACATGTGGTAGCAGCTCTGTCTGCTACCACATGTATGTGGTAGCAGCGCTGCTGCTTGGGGTGCGTGGTTGGGTCGAGCCCAACTCCCCGCCATGCAACCCAATACCAAAATAATTATTTTTAAATACATTTTTTTTTTATAAATCTTTTTTTTAAAACTAAAACCCAAGTACATAAAAACTACTGGTAAAATATACCATTTTTAAACAAAATCCCTGTGACAAAATAGAGAGTAGAAAAACAAATTTAAAAAAAAAAAATTCCATAACATGAAATTGAGTGAAAACCCAAGGGATTGACAAATCCCAATTAAAATTTTGGGCAAACTATTAATGGTAATGAACAAAGAAAGAAGAAGATTTAATTCAATTTCTTCATATATTTTTTTAAAACACCTAGGAAGAATTTCTTTGGAAACACAAAGAGGGCAAATTTGGCAAAATTTTGCCAGCATAACCCCCAAATTTGCACAAATCAAAACTTGAAAACAACTCAGAAAATCAATTCCATCCATATTACACAAATGGAGGAAATGATTACAAGCTAAATTTCAAGCATGAAATAGAAAACATACATCAAGGAAGGAGATTGAAGAAGCTTTCAAAACAATATTAAACTGAAATAGAAAACATACAACAAGGAAGGAGATTGAAGAAGCTTTCAAAACAATATTAAACTAAAATTTCATTGAATACCATAGCAACTCCTTCAAATTCCAAATCAACTTCCAACCATATTTCAAAATTTAAAAACAACACACTGGAAGAAGAAGAAGCATTCTAAATTTTTTATTAAAAAAAATGCAGAGACTATCCAACCTACAAAGCTATCCAGGAAGTAATTTGTGGAAGAGCTTCAACCCTACAACCAAATTTCTCAATCCTAGTTCCTTCTTCCAAATAGATTTTCAGATTTGCCTTCCAAACATAATTTCTTCCCTTCCCGTGAACTCATAGGCCATATATTCAAAAATATTTCAACCTAAACTTTTAGGTTGAAAAGTTTTTCCCCAACCAATAAGAATAAGCTATTACAAAATTAAGGAAATCTGAGTTACCTTTTCCCATGAATAATTATTTTTCTTTCAACAAAAAAAATCCAAAAGTTAAAAAGAAAGGTAAGAGAGGAAAAACTTTTATTTGTTTTACATTTTCCATTTTCTAAGAGACTTTAACTCAACATGGCATTTAAAATTTAAATAGAAAAGAATATACTTGCTTCTTTATCTAAAATTTTAATACAAATTAACACAACATATTAAGCAAATATTACCATTTAATTCTGTAATGCCCCGCTAGGAACCCTAAAGGATAGCAACACAACAAGGCAACTAAAAGGCGCAATAATTTTTTTTTTAAAGATTAAAGGAAATAATCATAACTTTGCTCAATAATTAACATAAGCGGAAGACTAACATTACATCCTAAAGGGTTACCAACGAAGATTACTTCAAATAAAACCACATCACAATATTAATCCAATCTTCCACTTAAATTAAGGAAAGCCAATAACGATTAAATAATTCATATTCATAAATTTATCTCCAAAGGATAGGTTGAAAGAATTACAACATACATACTTCCAAAGATTCATTTATAAAAAATAGGAAGATAATTGAAACAATATACATCCCATGACTTAAATTACAATATTCCATAAATTACATGGCTTCCATAGAACAATAAATTACACAGGTTACAAGTTGTTGATACAATGACCACACGGGCCTCAAAGTACAGAATCAAGAATATAAGTGCTACAAGAAGCAAGAACCAAGAAGCAAGAACCTCTCCCGAACCCCCGGCTCCATCTAAGCATCATGCGGACCCTACCATCCTTTCGTGTGGACAAGGTGGTAGGTTTGCCATTCCAGGCCTTCCCAAACACCTTGAGCCTATACAAGCACTCAACCGTGTATGGGGTGTATTATCTTAATTAAATTAATAACTACCCACCCCCTAAACAAATTATTAGGTTATCACTTAATAGCTGACTTTCGAGGGGTTATCCTGCCATCCACTTTGGGTGCGGCCCCCGCCCGAAAGCCACTCTCTCTACTAGGTCACTAACTATATAAGACTATCTATGAGAACTCTATGGTGAACTAACAACCATAAATTATCAAGACATAACACAGGTGGAGGACTCACAGTCACAAACCCAGAGTTAACCATAAGGGACATAACACATAAAAGCCCACTTCCTCAAGGTTTGAACATCGACACCTGACCAAGGGTAAACATCGACAACATAATGACCATTTTAAACATAATGCGATGACATTAAAACAACTAGACTGCAATTATTAAAACGTAAGATCCTACACAAGCAATCTTTCTTGAGCAGTCAACATTTAAATCAAATTAAACAAAGGTATACAAGCCATTATAAAATAATTCCAAGATAACATCTATTCACGAATACAATCATCATACGATTATTTTATAATACTTGGATAACAAACACTAATATTAAATTTAATCCGACATTCCTTAATTCCAACATTACTACTAACCTCTAAATCATTTTATTTATTTTCACGACACCAAGCAATTAATCCTCATTACTAAAATCGAAGAATTATTAAATAATCTCAACATCATTACAACTACAATTAACATATTATTATTATTTAATATTAAATAATAACATATTGTTATTATTGTTAAAATAACAATATATTATTGCTTAATACTAAACACAAAATAACGCTTATTGAATTTATTAAAAACCACTAACATAATATTATTATTTAATATTAAATGATAACATATTATTATTTTTATTAAAATAACAATATCTTATCACGTAATATTAAACATAAAATAACACTAACCATTTTATTTACCACTAACATAACAATTAACATTTTTTTTTTTTTTTTAAAACTAAAAAAAAACATTAAAAAAAATAATTTTAAACAACCATGTGGGGCCCCCACGCACCCACTGCAGCAAGCGCTGCCTTTCCCAAACTGGGAAATGCAGCGAGCTGCATCCCCAGCTTGGGGAAAGCAGCGCTGCTGCTACCCCACGCTGGGAGTTGCAGCGAGCAAGGAGGGAAGGGAAGGAAAGGGGGGTGCGTGGCTGGGTCGAGCCCAGCTCCCCGCCACCGCCCCCAATACAGTTAATTTCGAATTTAAACAATTTTTTTTTTGGTTTAACAACAGTTAAAAAAAACTCGTTTTTAATTAAAACGACTGAGACATAAACAAAATAAAAACTTAAAAACAGAGACAGAGGTAAAACCTCTGTTAAAACCAAATTAAAATTTTAATTTACCAGCCACCAAATTTAACAAACATTCAACCAAAAAAACCAATTAAAACCAATTTTCCAATCACTAGTATTGCCAATCTTTACCAGCAATAAACAAATCCTCTGAGACAAAACAGGGGTAATAAACTTTCATCCAAAACAACCCAGTTTGCTCTAAAAATTTAATTAAATGAGAATACTCTTAATCCCCAAACCCCAATTGAATTTATTTGCTCCCAATCAAGCATGAACAAGGAAATTTAACTCATAACCATCATTTTTAAAACTGGAAATTTCTAGGGAGAGGTATTTTATGAATGCCTGGCAAAATTTTGCCAGCATAACACTACCAAAATCCATCAAAATTCCTAATTACAAACAGCATGATAAACCAGGAAATTTCTTGCATAGCAAAGATGAAACAATATAAATTCAGTTAAGGAAACTACATGGAGAGAAATTAAGTTTGAATTGAAACAAAATGGTAGAATTCTTCTTCCACAACCCATGACAAACAAACACCCAACACCCACAATTCACAATTCAAGATTTTAAACAATTAACAGCAAATGGGAAGAAAGCAATGATTTTTTTTTTGTTGCAATAAGCAAGGATTCAACCAACCTTTATGATTTCCAAGCAAGAATGGTATGCTTCAGCAGGAATCCCAGCTAGTTCACACCCAAATCCACCCTTCAAGCAAATTTTCCAAAATTTCTTTCTCCTCCTCCAAAATAAGCATAACCCCCAAAATCTCCTCCAAAATGATTTTGTAAGAAAATCTCTTTAACCTAATTTTCTAGGTTGCCAAAATTTCTATTTTAAAAAAAACATTAAAATCCCCCATTTGACTTTCTTTTCTTTTTCTATTTTTCTTTTTCATATTTCTCAAAACAAATAAATGAAAATTTCCTCCTTTTTGAAAATTACATTTTCATAAATAGCAATTAAATCAATTTTTCTACTAAATAGGAAAACAATGAGTTAACTTTATTTGCATATATTAAAAACAATTAACTAATCTATTCTATTTCTTCCGTTGGATCTAAACACGATTACTTTTCCAATATAAGCAACTAAAGATTAAAATCTAATAAACTAATCAATTACGCTTGATTCAAGACATAAGGCATAATAAGGAATGAATCGCTCAAGTCAACAATAATGACAACTTAAACTTTAAATAATTAACCGAACCACCAAGGCATGCAAATCGAGGAAAAGTAAAAAGACTCGAAATTCAGACAAAAGGGATGAACGACCAACTGATGGCACTCACAATAATAGACTGAGGTAAGGACTAGGGTCAAAAGCTATCTCCTCCACTCCCATCGGACATATAAGGCACGCTCAGACCTGTGAAGCCAGGTGGAGACGATACCCCGTACCTACCCGGTACTTGTACCTGCAATATCCTGCATCACCGAAGCACACACATACATGCATATAGATATAGAATACACGGCACACACACCGATGAAGGAGAATCGCGACGTTCCCTGTGTCATCAAAATGAGTGAAGGAAAATCATCCCCTTGCATCCAATACAATAGCAAACACGCAACATATATATGACACATCGCCTAGATAAAGTAAGATGTCAGTACGAGCAATAATCCATGAAATACTAGAAATCACCAATACTGAAATACTGAAAATAACTCATGCATCCAATATCCAGATAAACATGAAATAGTATCAAATACGTCTGCAAAAATGATGAGCAATAAAGTGTCACTGAATAGTAAACTTCAACACAAAGATAGTCTAATAAGTCCGATCAAAACAAGGTACTACATTCTCCCCCACAAAACTAGGCTTACTCCTGGAAGCCTAAAACAGATAAGGATAGAGCTCTCTCATCTTCGTTGCATCCTCCCATGTCGCCGAGGTCTCATCATTTGGGTCCCATAGGACCCTTACCTGGTCGATGGTGCGTCCCCTGAGGGTCAAATCCTGACGCTGAAGAATGCGCACGGGCTCCATAGAAAGCTGCCCGTCCTTGACCTGCAAAGCGTTCCAATCAAGAACATGAGTCACATCTGGGTGATAAGGCCGAAGAACTGAAACATGAAAGACATCATGGATGCGGGATAGACTCGGTGGCAAAGCAAGACGGTAGGCAACAGGTCCTATCCTCTCAAGGATCTCAAACGGGCCAACAAAATGAGGCGCCAACTTAGAACCCTTTCCATAACGGATTGGACTCTTACGCGGACGCACTCTCAAGAATACACTGTCGCCAACAGAAAACTGACGATCTACCCTGTAAGCATCTGCATACTTCTTCTGCCTATCCTGTGCAGCTACCAAATGCTCACGAATCCGCTCTACCTGCTGCTCCATCTCTCGAAGGATATCCGGGCCTATAAGCACCCTGTCCTCTAACCGATCCCAACTCAATGGAGTACGGCAAGGATGACCATACAAAGCCTAAAAGGGAGACATACCTATGGAGCTATGATATCTGTTGTTATAAGAAAACTCCACAAGATAAATATAATCCTCCCAACGTGACTGCTGGTCCATAACATACATGTGAAGCATGTCCTCTAAAACCTGGTTCACACGCTCAGTCTGACCATCCGTCTCTGGGTGATAAGCTGAACTGAAGTTCAACTGAGTTCCCAAAGCATGCTGAAGTGAGGTCCACAATGCTGAGGTAAAGATTGGATCTCTATCAGAGATTATCCGCCTCAGAATCCCATGCAATCTCACCACATCTTCCAAGAAGACACGAGCCACCACTGCTGCTGTATAGGAAGCTCAGATAGGAACAAAATGAGCAACCTTCGTCAACCTGTCAACAATGACCATGATGGCATCATGACGACATGAAGAAACAGGCAACCCAACAATGAAATCCATGGAAATGATGTCCCATTTCCAATCCGGTACTAAATTAGGCTGTAAAAGCCCTGCTGGGTGCTGATGCTCCGCCTTCACTCGCTGACATTCCAAACACTTCGACACAAAATCGGCAATGTCACGCTTCATACCAGCCCAATGATAAATCTGTCTAAGATCTGCATGCATCTTCTTGACACCTGGATGTGCCGAATAAGGTGCACGATGGGCCTCAGTCATGATCAAAGTGTGAAGACCCTCCAAAGGAGGTACGTAGATCCGATCAAGATGACGTAGAATGCCATCTGCCTCAAGACTATACCCAGTGAATCTACCCTCTAAGGGCCTTCCGGACTCCAACACGGCTCTAACATCCTAATACCAAGAGTCCTGAGGAAGAACTCCAAGAATTCTCTGTCTCAAGTCCACTCCAAGGGACAATGATGAAACTTCATGCTGCCTACGACTCAAGGCATCAGCCACTACATTCTCCTTCCCCTGAATATATCGAACCTCAAAATCATACTCGTAGAGGAATTCCATCCACCTTCGCTGTCGAGCATTCAAGTTCGGCTGCGTGAAGATATATTGCAAACTGCGGTGATCACTATGCAGCTCAAACCGACGCCCTAACAGGAAGTGACGCCACCTAACCAATGCATGCACTACAGTTGCCAACTCCAAATCATGAACTGGATAGTTCAACTCATGGTCCTTGAGTTTGCGAGACTCATAGGCAACCACACGTCCATCCTGCATAAGCACTGCACCTATACCTTCTAAAGAGGCATCTGTGCATACCATAAACTCTCTGGATGGATCAGGGACTGCCAAAATCGGAGCACTGACAAGGAGTTCCTTCAAGGCACGAAACGCTGACTCACACTGCTCTGACCAAACAAACTTCTTCCCTTTCCTCTGAAGAGAAGTAATCGGGTGACCTATATGGGAAAAATCCTTAACAAAGCGACGGTAATAACAGGCCAATCCCATAAAGCTCCGAACCTCTGAAACATTGGTCGGCGCTGGCCAATCCACTATGGCTTGGATCTTTGAAGGATCCACAGATACACCCTCTCCTGAAACCACATGACCAAGATATTTCACCTCAGTCTGGAAGAAATCACACTTCGCCAAATTGGCATAAAGCTGATTCTCCCTCAAACACTGCAAAACTAGACGCAGGTGACCCTCATGCTCTTCCATAGATCTAGAATAAATCAATATATCATCCAAGAACACAAGGACAAAATGATCCAGGTATGCACGGAAAACCCCATTCATGAGGCACATGAAAACTGAAGGCGCGTTTGTCAACCCAAATGGTACTACTATGAACTCATAGTGACCATAACGAGTGCGAAACGCTGTCTTATGAATGTCTGCATCATGAATGCGCAACTGATGGTACCCGGATTTCAGATCAATCTTAGAGAACACCATGGCTCCCTTCACCTGATCGAAAAGATCATCAATACGAGGCAATGGATATCGATTCTAGATGGTTACCTTATTCAGCTGTCGGTAATCAATGCATAACCGAAGAGAACCATCTTTTTTCTTTACGAAGATAACAGGTGCACCCCAAGGAGAGACACTAGGATGAATGAATCCCTTGGTCAACAATTCCTCCACCTGCAACTTCAACTCACTCAACTCTTGAGTAGTCATCCGATATGGAGCTCTCGAAATAGGTTCTGCACCAAGAACCAAATCAATGCGGAAATCTATGTCTCGCTTCGGAGGCATACCAGGAATCTCCAAAGGAAACACATCAGCAAACTCTCGAAGAATAGGGTGACCATCAAGAGCGATTTCTCAACTCTCTCCCTCATCCATATCCTCAAGAGTTACTGCAAAAAGCTGACATCCTCTACGCATACACCGCTTAAGTTGCATAGCGGAAATCATACGCAAGGATATCGATCTCTGAACTCCAACGATCCCCACTTTCCTACCATGGTCATCTAAACACTCTACTGTCTTCTGACGACAATCCACATGAGCACTGTTAGATGATAACCAATCCATCCCCAACACTACTCCATAGGATCCCAAAGGAATGACACGAAGGTCAATAGAAGTCACAAAGGGACCTAGATCCAACTCACAACTAGGAACAAAGGCATCTACGACCACGTGCACCCCGGTAGCCACCTCTACCTGCCACCTATCCGCCTGCTTAGCAGACGTGAGTCCACACCGCTCCACAATGGATGAAGAAATAAAAGAATCCGATGCACCGGAGTCAAAAAGCACTGAGATAGGGATACCACACAACACACCTGCGGCCTCAATAACTGTCCCCTGATGCTCAGCCTGGCGGTTATCAACTGCTGCAAACACTCTGTGGGACCTATCGGCATCCCCTACTGTAGGCTCTGATGCAACTGGCCCCTGATTCCCTGTTTGGTGGATACGCTGAGGACACTGCACGGCTATATGACCATACTATCCACAAGAGTAGCAAGCTCCTCTACCTGGTCCTCTACCTCCAGTCGGCCCACTGGACTGCTGAAAGCTTCCCCTACTAGGGGCCTGTGATGCACTCTGAGAAGACTGTCCTGGAAAACCCTGTTTGCTCCTCCGCTAGTTCCTGTTTCTTCTATGAGGAGGGTTGCCACCCTGCTGGCCCTGAGACTGTTTCAGTTTCTGCTGCTGCGGTTGCTGTTGCGGCTGCTACTGCTGTCCACCCTTAGCGGGTGCCTGAGGAGTCCTGAATGGTGCCGCTGACTGAGACTGATTCCCACGAGCTCTGTTCCCACTGGAAGGAACACTCCCTATCTGAACTCCTGCTTGACCACCATGCGCATGGATAAGGTTCTGCTCAACCAATCTGGCTTTCACCACCGCTGCCTCCACTGAAAATGGCTCAAAAAATCTAACCCCTCCACTAATGCGGTCGTTAAGACCTCTCAAGAAATGTTGTACGAGCATAGTCTCATCGTTGCCAATCCCAGCATACTGCTTCAGCTCATAGAATCTATGCTCGAACTGGTCAACTGACATACCAAACTGTCGCAATGAATAGAACTCATCTGCCCGAGTCTGTCTCCACTGTGGTGAGAGAAACCGTGCTCTGAACCTCTCTAAGAAGATCTCCCAAGAAACAGTATTGATATTCAGACCAATCTTCTCCTCCTCTAACTTCCACCATATAGAAGTAAAATCATTGAGATGCATGATCGCACATCTCACTCGGGTGTTGCTACTGTATGGGAACATAGCAAAACACCTATCCAAACTAATCAACCAAGTCTCTGCCTCGAGACCTGTGCCTCGACCATCGAAGAAAGGAGGGTTGGTCCTCAAAAGATCCTTGATGTGACTCGACGGAGCTGAATCATGACCAACTGGAACCTCTCTCCTCCTAGGAGACCTCTCTCTCTCTCTCTCCTCTGAAACATGCTGATACGACTCCCCAACCTGAGCATGGATGGGCTGCACACCTTCAGGCTTGGGGCCTAGCCTAGCTAGAACTTCCTGAAACATCTGCCTCAGCTCTTCCCTTTCGGGAACCTGCTCTTCCACATGCGGTAATTCCTGATGCACCGACTGATCCTGATCCACACTCACATGCGCGGGAGGTGGTGAAGGACTATGGCGGTCTGAACCTCGGCCCCGTCTCCCACCTCTACCTCTATTGCGGCCACCAACACGGCCAACTCCCCTAGCTTTCCTAACCATGACCAAAACTGCAAAAGAGAAAACGGTTCCGATCAATGACAAGGATAAAGCAAGGGAAATCCAAACACTAAGATCTACACACAAGGTCAAACTGAATGGGCTCACTACAATCCCAGAGTACCCAATGTTGAAACATGGGCTCTGATACCAAATGTAATGCCCCGCCAGGAACCCTAAAGGATAGCAACACAACAAGGCAACTAAAAGGAGCAATAATTTTTTTTTTAAAGATTAAAGGAAATAATCATAACTTTTCTCAATAATTAACATAAGCGGAAGACTAACATTACATCCTAAAGGGTTACCAACGAAGATTACTTCAAATAAAACCACATCACAATATTAATCCAATCTTCCATTTAAATTAAGGAAAGCCAATAACGATTAAATAATTCATATTCATAAATTTATCTCCAAAGGATAGGCTGAAAGAATTACAACATACATACTTCCAAAGATTCATTTATACAAAATAGGAAGATAATTGAAACAATATACATCCCATGACTTAAATTACAATATTCCATAAATTACATGGCTTCCATAGAACAATAAATTACACAGGTTACAAGTTGTTGATACAATGACCACACGGGCCTCAAAGTACAGAATCAAGAATATAAGTGCTACAAGAAGCAAGAACCAAGATGCACCGGTGAAGCCAATCCTCGCGTGAAGGTAGGAACAAGATATCCGATGAGAAGTGGCACTACCACCCGACCATGTGATCCCATAATGGAACCACCCCACCGTGCTAGGAGATAGCAGACGACCCTCAAGCAAGCAAGAGAAGTACAACAGTACACATGACTCCGCAGTACATAAGTGACTCGACTCACAAAACACTAGCGACCCTAGAGAGAGAGTGTCATCACATGGCTTAACATGGTTACCCTAGGTAGGCCTCCATAGGTCCCGACCCCCATCATGGGTTATCCTGGTAACCTCTCCCGAACCCCCAGCTCCATCTAAGCATCATGCGGACCCTACCATCCTTTCGTGTGGACAAGGTGGTAGGTTTGCCTTTCCAGGCCTTCCCAAACACCTTGAGCCTATACAAGCACTCAACCGTGTACGGGGTGTATTATCTTAATTAAATTAATAACTACCCACCCCCTAAACAAATTATTAGGATATCACTTAATAGCTGACTTTCGAGGGGTTATCCTGCCATCCACTTTGGGTGCGGCCCCCGCCCGAAAGCCACTCTCTCTACTAGGTCACTAACTGGATAAGACTATCTATGAGAACTCTATGGTGAACTAACAACCATAAATTATCCAGACATAACACAGGTGGAGGACTCACAGTCACAAACCCAGAGTTAACCATAAGGGACATAACACATAAAAGCCCACTTCCTCAAGGTTTGAACATCGACACCTCACCAAGGGTAAACATCGACAACATAATGACCATTTTAAACATAATGCGACGACATTAAAACAACTAGACTGCAATTATTAAAACGTAAGATCCTACACAAGCAATCTTTCTTGAGCAGTCAACATTTAAATCAAATTAAACAAAGGTATACAAGCCATTATAAAATAATTCCAAGATAACATCTATTCACGAATACAATCATCATACTATTATTTTATAATACTTGGATAACAAGCACTAATATTAAATTTAATCCGACTTTCCTTAATTCCAACATTACTACTAACCTCTAAATCATTTTATTTATTTTCACGACACCAAGCAATTAATCCTCATTACTAAAATCGAAAAATTATTAAATAATCTCAACATCATTACAACTACAATTAACATATTATTATTATTTAATATTAAATAATAACATATTGTTATTATTGTTAAAATAACAATATATTATTGCTTAATACTAAACACAAAATAACGCTTATTGAATTTATTAAAAACCACTAACATAATATTATTATTTAATATTAAATGATAACATATTATTATTTTTATTAAAATAACAATATCTTATCACGTAATATTAAACATAAAATAACACTTACCATTTTATTTACCACTAACATAACAATTAACATTTTCGTTTTTTTTTTAAACTAAAAAAAAACATTAAAAAAAACAATTTTAAACAACCATGTGGGGCCCCCACGCACCCACTGCAGCAAGCGCTGCCTTTCCCAAACTGGGAAATGCAGCGAGCTGTATCCACAGCTTGGGGAAAGCAGCGCTGCTGCTACCCCACGCTGGGAGTTGCAGCGAGCAGGGAGGGAAGGGAAGGAAAGGGGGGTGCGTGGCTGGGTCGAGCCCAGCTCCCCGCCACCGCCCCCAATACAGTTAATTTCGAATTTAAACAATTTTTTTTTTGGTTTAACAACAGTTAAAAAAAACTCATTTTTAATTAAAATGACTGAGACATAAACAAAATAAAAACTTAAAAACAGAGACAGAGGTAAAACCTCTGTTAAAACCAAATTAAAATTTTAATTTACCAGCCACCAAATTTAACAAACATTCAACCAAAAAAACCAATTAAAACCAATTTTCCAGTCACTAGTATTGCCAATCTTTACCAGCAATAAACAAATCCTCTGAGACAAAACAGGGGGAATAAACTTTCATCCAAAACAACCCAGTTTGCTCTAAAAATTTAATTAAATGAGAATACTCTTAATCCCCAAACCCCAATTGAATTTATTTGCTCCCAATCAAGCATGAACAAGGAAATTTAACTCATAACCATCATTTTTAAAACAGGAAATTTCTAGGGAGAGGTATTTTATGAATGCTTGGCAAAATTTTGCCAGCATAACACTACCAAAATCCATCAAAATTCCTAATTACAAACAGCATGATAAACTAGGAAATTTCTTGCATAGCAAAGATGAAACAATATAAATTCAGTTAAGGAAACTACATGGAGAGAAATTAAGTTTGAATTGAAACAAAATAGTAGAATTCTTCTTCCACAACCCATGACAAACAAACACCCAACACCCACAATTCACAATTCAAGATTTTAAACAATTAACAGCAAATGGGAAGAAAGCAATGATTTTTTTTTTGTTGCAATAAGCAAGGATTCAACCAACCTTTATGATTTCCAAGAAAGAATGGTATGCTTCAGCAGGAATCCTAGCTAGTTCACACCCAAATCCACCCTTCAAGCAAATTTTCCAAAATTTCTTTCTCCTCCTCCAAAATAAGCATAACCCCCAAAATCTCCTCCAAAATGATTTTGTAAGAAAATCTCTTTAACCTAATTTTCTAGGTTGCCAAAATTTCTATTTTAAAAAAAACATTAAAATCCCCCATTTGACTTTCTTTTCTTTTTCTATTTTTCTTTTTCATATTTCTCAAAACAAATAAATGAAAATTTCCTCCTTTTTGAAAATTACATTTTCATAAATAGCAATTAAATCAATTTTTCTACTAAATAGGAAAACAATGAGTTAACTTTATTTGCATATATTAACAACAATTAACTAATCTATTCTATTTCTTCCGTTGGATCTAAACACGATTACTTTTCCAATATAAGCAACTAAAGATTAAAATCTAATAAACTAATCAATTATGCTTGATTCAAGACATAAGGCATAATAAGGAATGAATCGCTCAAGTCAACAATAATGACAACTTAAACATTAAATAATTAACCGAACCACCAAGGCATGCAAATCGAGGAAAAGTAAAAAGACTCAAAATTCAGACAAAAGGGATGAATGACCAACTGACGACACTCACAATAATAGACTGAGGTAAGGACTAGGGTCAAAAGCTATCTCCTCCACTCCCATCGGACATATAAGGCACGCTCAGACCTGTGAAGCCAGGTGGAGACGATACCCCGTACCTACCCGGTACTTGTACCTGCAATAGCCTGCATCACCGAAGCACACACATACATGCATATAGATATAGAATACACGGCACGCACACCGATGAAGGAGAATCACGACGTTCCCTGTCTCATCGAAACGAGTGAAGGAAAATCGTCCCCTTGCATCCAATACAATAGCAAACACGCAACATATATATGACACATCGCCTAGATAAAGTAAGATGTCAGTACGAGCAATAATCCATGAAATACTAGAAATCACCAATACTGAAATACTCAAAATAACTCATGCATCCAATATCCAGATAAACATGAAATAGTATCAAATACGTCTGCAAAAATGACGAGCAATAAAGTGTCACTGAATAGTAAACTGCAACACAAAGATAGTCTAATAAGTCCGATCAAAACGGGGTACTACAAATTCTAGCAACTTCATCTATTTAATTAAATCAATTAATCAAGGCATATTAAACAACTAATTACACCAACACAAAAATATCATCATTCACTCAATTTAACAACCATTAAAATAATTGAAAGCATGCAAAATGAGGAATGATCAAACACTGACTCACAAAGTGAAAATACTAAAGCACTATGACTCACATACTGGTCAAATGGGAAAGATGACCGACTGACAACACTCACATGAGTGTGACTGTGGGTCAAGTTAGGGTCCAACCATTATCTCCTCCACTCCCATCAGACAAATAAGCTATGCTCAGACTTGTGAAACTAGGTGGAGTCGATACCCCGTACCTACCTGGTACTTGTACTTGCAATATCCTGTATCAATGAACCACACATGCATATAAACAAATATATAATAAACATGGCACACACACTGATGAAGGAGAATCGTGATGTTCCCTGTCTCACTGGAGTGAGTGAAGAAAAATCATCTGCTCACATCCCATACACTTGTAAACATGAAACATATAAATAACACATCGCACATATAATGTAAAAGTGTCAGTCAATGACAATCATAAGTACTGAAATACTACAAGAAAGCATGCATCACATATCTAGTAAAAGCATGAAATAGCATTGAATAAAGTCTAAATAAAGTATAGCAGTAATGTATCAACTAAATAGTCAACTAAAGTCAAACATATGTCCAAAAATAGTCTAATCGAGAAAGGGTACTACATTATTTCAAGGAAAGCTGATTAAATTTAACTATTAAAATGATGAAATTCTACCTATTTCAAAAAAAAAATTCTCTTTCGAAATGCTTCTAACATGGATGTAGGAAAATTGCATTTCCTGATTCAATAATAACCCTGGATAAGGAATTCAAGCTTTATTAGTCATGGAAATATGCATTGAACTACACTATAGGCACCAAAAATACAATACTATTATCATTGGAAACACAACGGTTGAATCTATTGCTAGGGTCACTAGACTTTGTAGTAGTGGTGTTGATGGTCTTTTTAGGATCCTTTTAGTTTTTGTTGCTGTCTCAGTGGGCCTAAGGCATGAACTTTGTATAGCAGCGATTTTTGAATAAATATTTACCCATTTTCCAAAATAAAAAATTATATTTGAGATTAATTATTATTACAATTATAATTATATAAATTATTTTAAATTAAAATAAGATTATTCTTTTAAGAAAAATATATATTTTCATTTTAATTTTTATTATTATATTACAATCATTATGTCAAAGTCATAGACCTAGTTTATTTATATAGGAATGCCTTCCTCATTAAAAACTGCATTTTAATATTATTTATTTGAAAAATAATACGCATAAAAAAAATATTTTATTATTATCTACTTTTGGTCAAAATATCTCTTAGTATTATTTATTTTATTAGAATATTATATATATTTTAAGTTTCTTAAAAAATAAAAGAAAAAACATTGAAAAACAAAGAACCGACTTTATTTGTGTTATAAGGTCTTAGGAGGCTAATCAATTTTGCATATACATTCGTTCCTTTTTTGTATTTTTGGCACTTAGAGTGTTATCAATTTTCCATCAATAAAATTTTATAATATTGATTTATTTACAATATTCACATTTAAGTGGAGTCTAGGAATTATTTTTTTGAAAGGCATTTCAATAAAATCTTCTTCTCATTCAAATTTTCAACAATTAGTAGCCTTAAAGCAAGAGTATCTTGTCCACCAAAGTTTCTTAGTAGCTCCAATTATGTTGTCCTATGAAATTGGAATGTTGTTTAATGCTTTGATATACCATCAACAACTATACTGACAATTGAAGCAATGTCTATTATCAAATTTACAAAATTAAAATTTAGTGATTGAAGAAACATATTTTTTGGTAATATATAAAGATAAAGAATGATGACTAATAAAAATTGAATTCCTTATTCAGAGTTATTATTCAATGGGGAAATGCAATTTTCCTGCATCCATGTTAGAAGCATTTTTTAATAGAATTCTTTTTTTTAAATAGGTATAATTTCATCATTTTGATAGTTAAATTTTATCATCTTTCCTTGAAATAACCTATCATTTTGGTATCTAAAGACACTAATGTGATGTCTCTGTAAAAGTCACTTAAAAATGAAACTATAGACATCAAATATCTTGGCTTGTTTTAATGGTAGAAAGTATTACAAAACCTATAGATAACCTATTCGGCATAAGACACTCATTCTAGGTTCACCTATGGGGCAATTGATGAGTTTGTTTAGTCTCTTAAGGGTTGATTTACAAAAAATGGAAACATCCATTGAACTACACTATAGGCACAAAAAATACAAAACTATTATCATTGGAAATCCGACGGTTAGATCTATTGCTATGGTTACTGGACTTTGCAGTGGTGGTGCTGGTGATCTTTTTAGGATCCTTTTAGTTTTTGTTGCTGTCTTGGTGGGCCTAAGGCCTGAACATTGTATCTCTGTGAATTTTGAAAAAATATTTATCCCTTTTTCCAAAAAAAAATTTAATCATATTTGAGATTAATTTAATTATTACAATTATAATTATATAAATTATTGTAAATTAAAATAAAATTATACTTTTAAGAAAAATATATATTTTCATTATAAAATTTATATTATAGTATACTCATTATGTCAAAGTCATAGGTGGTTTATTTATATATGAATGCTTTCCTCAGTAAAAATTCCATTTTAATATTATTTATTAGAAAACAATACGCATAAAAAAATATATTTTATTATTATCTACTTTAATTCAAAATATCTCTTAATATTATTTATTTTATTAGAATATTATATCTTTTTCAAGTTTCTTAAAAAATAAAAATAAAAATATTGAAAAAGAAAGAACCGACTTTACTTGTGTTATAAGGTCTTTGGATGCTAATCAATTTTGCATATACATTTGTTCCTTTTTCCTATTTTTAGCACTTCCAGTGTTATCGATTTTCCACTGATAAATTTTATAATACTGATTTATTTACAATGTTTGTATTTAAGTGGAGTCTGAGAATTATTTTTTTGATAGACGTAGTTCTATAAAATCTTCTTCTCATTCAAATTTTAAACAATTAGTAGCCACAAAGCAAGAGTATCTTGTTTGTCAAAATTTCTTAGTACTTTTCACCAACTCCAATTGTGTTGTCCTTTGAAATTGGAATGTTGCTTAATGCTCTGATATGTCATCGACAACTGTACTGATAATTAAAGCAATGTCTATTAGCAAATTTAGAAAAATTAAAATTTAGTGATGCAAGAAACATATATTTTGGTAATATATAGAGATAAAGAATGATAACTAATAAAGCTTGAATTCCTTATTCGGAGTTATTATTGAATGGGGAAAAGCAATTTTCCTGCATCCATTTTAGAAGCATTTTGAAAGAGATTCTTTTTTGAAATAGGTAGAATTTCATCATTTTGATGCTTCAATTTTATTAGCTTTCCTTGAAATAACCTATCATTTTGGTATCTAAAGCCACTAATGTGAAGTCATTGTATAAGTCAATTAAAAATGAAACTATAGACATCCAATATCTTGGCTTGTTTCAATGGTAGAAACTATTACAAAGCTTGTAGATAACCTATTCAACATAAGACACTCATTCTAGGTTCCCCTATGGGTCAATTGATGAGTTTGTTTAGTCTCTTCAAGGTAGATTTGCAAAACATGGAAAAATCCATTGAACTACACTGTAGGCACCCAAAATACAAAACTATTATCATTGGAAATCCGATGGTCGGATCTATTACTATGGTCACTAAACTTTGCAGTGGTGGTGGTCCTCATCTTTTTTTCACCCTTTTAGTTTTTGTTGCTGTCTCGGTGGGCCTAAGGCCTGAACTTTGTATCTCTATGATTTTTGAATAAATATTTACTTCTTTTTCGAAAAAAAAATTTATATTTGAGATTAATTTTATTACTATAATTATAATTATATATATTTTTTAAATTAAAATAATATTATGCTTTTAAGAAAAATACATATTTTCATTATTAAATTTATATTATAATATATTCATTATGTCAAAGTCATAGGATCTTTATTTATATAGGAATGCCTTCCTCATAATTTTTTTTTTAATATTATTTATTAGAAAAATAATACACATAAAAGAATATATTTTATTATTATCTACTTTTAGTCAAAATATCTCTTAATATTATTTATTTTATTAGAATATTATATCTTTTTCAAGTTTCTTAAAAAATACAAGAAAAAATATTGAAAAAGAAAAAACCGGCTTTATTTGTGTTATAAGGTCTTAGGATGCTAATCAATTTTCGATATACATTTGTTCCTTTTTCCTATTTTTAGGACTTCCAGTATTATCAATTTTCCACTGATAAAATTTTATAATACTAATTTATTTACAATGTTCGCATTTAAGAGGAGTCTAGGAATTTTTTTTTGAGAGAGGTACTTCTATAAAATCTTCTTCTCATTCAAATTTTCAACAATTAGTAGCCACAAAGCAAGAGTAACTTGTCCACCAAAGTTTCTTAGTACTTGTCACCAGCGCCAATTATGTTGTCCTATGAAATTGGAATGTTGCTTAATGCCCTAATATGTCATCAAAAACTATACTGATAATTGAAGCAATGTCTATTATCAAATTTATAAAATTAAATTTAGTGATGCAAGAAACATATTTTTTGGTATTATATAAAGATAAAGAATGATGACTAATAAAGCTTGAATTCGTTATTCGGCATTATTATTGAATGGGGAAATGCAATTTTCCTACATCCATGTTAGAAGAATTTTGAAAGAGAATTGTTTTTTTGAAATAGGTAGAATTTCATTATTTTGATAGTTAAATTTTATCAGCTTTCCTTGGAATAACCTATTATTTTGGTATCTAAAGCCACTAATGTGAAGTCGTTGTACAAGTCAGTTAAAAATGAAACTGTAGACATCCAATATCTTGGCTTGTTTCAATGGTAGAAAGTATTATAAAACTTGTAGATAACCTATTCAGCATAAGACACTCATTCTAGGCTCACCTATGGGTCAATTGATGAGTTTTTATAGTCTCTTTGGGTTAGATTTGTAAAACATGGAAACATCCATTGAACTACACTATAGGCACCAATAATATAAAACTATTATCATTGGAAATCTGATGATTAGATCTATTGCTATTGTCATTGGACTTTGTAGTGGCGGTGCTGGTTGTCTTTTTAGGATCGTTTTAGTTTTTGTCGCTTAATGGTGGGCCTAAGGCCTGAACTTTGTATCTCTGTGATTTCTGAATAAATATTTACCCCTTTTTCCAAAAAAAAAATATTATATTTGAGATTAGTTTTATTATTACAATTATAAATATATAATTTATTTAAATTAAAATAAGATTAGTCTTTAAAGAAAAATATATATTTTCATTATTAAATTTGTATTATATTATAATGATTATGTCAAAGTCATAGGTGCTTTATTTATATAGGAATGCCTTCCTCATAAAAAAATGCATTTTAATATTATTTATTAGAAAAATAATACGCATAAAAAAATATATTTTATTATTATCTACTTTTAGTCAAAATATCTCTTAATATTATTTATTTTATTAGAATATTATATCTTTTTCAAGAATCTTAAAAAATAAAAGAAAAAATATTGAATAAGGAAGAACTGACTTTATTTGTGTTATAAGGTCTTAGAATGCTAATCAATTTTGCATATACATTTGTTTCTTTTTCCTATGTTTAGCCATTTCAGTGTTATCAATTTTCCACCAATAAAATTTATAATACTGATTTAGTTACAATGTTCGCATTTAAGTGGAGTCCAGGAATTATTTTTTTGATAGAGGTACTTCTATAAAATATTCTTGTCTTTCAAAATTTCAACAATTAGTAGCTACAAAGCAAGAGTAACTTGTCCACCAAAGTTTCTTAGTACTTGTCACCAACTCCAATTATGTTGTCCTGTGAAATTGGAATGTTTCTTAATGCTCTGATATGCCATCAACAACTATACTAATAATTGAAGCAATGTTCATTATCAAATTTACAAAATTAAAATTTAGTGATGCAAGAAACATATTGTTTGGTAATATATAGAGATAAAGAATGATGACTAATAAAGCTTGAATTCCTTATTCGGAGTTATTATTGAATGGGGAAATGCAATTTTTCTGTATCTATTTTAGAAGCATTTTGAAAGAGAGTTCTTTTTTTGAAATAGGTATAGTTTCATCATTTTGATAGTTAAATTTTATCAGCTTTCCTTGAAATAACCTATCATTTTGGTATCTAAAGCCACTAATGTGAAGTTGATGTACAAGTCACTTAAAAATGAAATTGTAGATATCCAATATCTTGGCTTTTTTCAATGGTAGAAAGTATTACAAAACTTGTAGATAACCTATTCATTATAAGACACTCATTCTAGGTTCACCTATGGGTCAATTCATGAGTTTGTTTAGTCTCGGGGTAGATTTAAAAAACATGGAAATATCCATTGAACTATACTATAGGAACCAAAAATAGAAAACTATTATCATTGGAAATCCGATAGTCAGATCTATTGCTATGGTCACAGGACTTTGCAGTGGTGGTGGTGGTTGTCTTTTTAGGATCCTTTTAGTTTATGTTGCTATCTTGGTGGGCCTAAGGCTTGAACTTTGTATCTCTGTGATTTCTAAATAAATATTTACCCCCTTTTCCAAAAAAAAAAATTATATCTGAGATTAATTTATTATTATTTTTCTCGATAAAAGTGGATATACCACTACATTATATTAATATTTTTTAATCTTTTACAAGTTTTCTTGTTCAATGAGCACTGAAGGGAAAGAACCAGTAAGAAAACCCTTCAGTATTGCTCCAAAATCACAAAGTCTACCTCCACATTAGAAAGAGGCCACCTGGGCACATTCCAAAATACCCCTCCCCATATTACATAATCTTTCCATTAGATACAAAAGAAGCTGCCATAAAAGGAATGCAAGAAGATAACAACAACACACTCTTTCTTTCAGATTGTTGTGAAGAACAACAACTGATTACAACTATAGAACAACCAAAAAAAGAACATCCTCAAACCACCCCTGGCTACAACGAAAAATTCTCCAAACGATATATTAGTATGAGAAAGAGAACAAGAAATGAAACCACTGTAAGTGATCCTGCCAAAATGAGAATGGTGATCAAAAAAGGATAATCTAGATAAGAAGGAGAACAGGATGCTGGAAACCTGATGGAACCAAAATGAGGCCAAGCCGAAAGATTTCCCATAAGAAGAACCAAGCAAGAAAAAGAGAAATAAGAAACCACCGCATATACCATATCACCTGCAATTTCTAAGATCTCGAAGACAACCACCACCTACCAATCCTAAAAAAAAGCATTCACATGAAGCAAATTGCACCCCCACCCAGAAATCTCATCTTAACATATGAGAAAGACAACCACTAGACATGAACATGAAGAGGAAAAAAAGAAATAATAATAGAGAAAAACAAAACACGTATATAATCCAAGCCAGGTGAGAAAGAACATCATAACAACAACACCTTGAAGTGAAGCATGACATCACACAAAAGCTGCAATAACCAACTCACCCAAATATAATAAAAAAGCCCATGATCTGAATGAGTGGTCAATAAAAAAAGATAAAGAGCACATCCAAACATAATTACCAAATCAAGCATCCAAGCAGCCTACCATGATAAAGATTAATGCGAGAGAACAATAATGATCAACTAAAGATGAGTGAAGTGAAGAACGACATCACATAGAAGCTGGAATAACCAACTCACCCAAACATAATTACCAAGCCCACGATCTAAAGGAGTGATCAATCAACAAAGATAAAGAGCACGTCCAAACATAATTACCAAATCAATCATCCAAACTATGTACCATGATAAAGAGAAATGGCATAGCATGTGAGAACATCATAATCCAATAAATGACCCAATAAGCCCAAAATATTAGACAAGAGACATACCACATGAATGAAACTCCATCACTACCTGCATTCATAGAGAAAATACTTACCATATATGCCATCAGCAAAAGTGTTACCACAAGATGAGACAACACCCTTCCTAATGTAATACACACAAGAACGTCCATGGTGAACATGGTATGTGATGAAAGCATCAAACTACAAACAAACATAAATGATACCACCAATCCAAAGAAATGAACAAACCAGTCAAATTTTAGATTACACATCGAAAAGAACAAGAAAACACATGCCAAACCCTATCAAACTAGAGGCCCCTAACTAAAAGAGAATGCTAATGCAAGAAGAGGGAATATCAATAGGAGATTTTTCCAAATATTCCATGCCCTTAACTGTAGCCTTATTAGCAAGAAAATTAGCAATACAATTAATTTCCCCATAACAATGAGAAATAGTAAAGGAACTGAAACACTTTAATTGTGAAAAAATTTGGTCTAAAAGGTATTGTAAGTTCCATGAGACACATTTCTTATTAGAGTTTGAATGAAAAACCAACATTGAATGCCCTTCAATGACAATATCCTTAATGCTCAAAGAAATAGCTAAATCTAGTCTGAATGATAAAGCATGGAATTCAACAGAATTGTTCGAACCAACACCAATAAATTTACAAGTAGCTTTAACAATCTTTGAATTATGATAAAAAAGGACAGCTCTGATCCCATATTTACTCAGATTATCTTTGGCAACTCCATCAAAATTTAATTTAAAAGAAAATTATAGAGGAGGGGACCATTTAGTAAGCCTACACTTGACAAGAGACGAAAAACCTAATGATACAACCCCGTGAGATGGAAAACTCAAAGAGCCTCCCATTTCCATGTCACCCAATTATCCTAGTGGGAAAAGGAACACAAATGTTCCAAATTTTTATAAATATAGGAAAGAACTACCTCAGAAATGGAAGATTCAATCCTAACAAGCACATCCATCAATGAAGTAGATTTATGCTTGAAAATCCTAGAGTTCCTCTCAAGCCAAATATTCCAAATAACAATAGATGGAGAAACAAGCCAAAGACAAGAGTAAAATGAAGATGAATACAACAAAGGCCAAGCCAAAAAATGAGATAATAAATTAGGACCAATAGCAGAAGACCATCCAAGCATACCAAACAACCAATACCAACAATCTAAAGCAAATGGACAATGCAAAAACACATGATCCATGGATTCCATGAAGAAGCCACAAAACACACAAGGAAACATCATTGTAATCCCAAGCCTATCTAATCTCATCCCTGTAAGAACTCTATCTTGAACTACAAGCCAAGCAAAGGAATGAACTTTAGGAAGATGAGTCGAATGCCAAAAGAGCTGAGAAGGCCAAGAGGGGATAGAAGAGGAATGAGACAAGACCTTGTATCCCTCCTTTGCTATATAAGAACCTGAAGCATTCTTAGTCCACATCAAAACATCCTCCTTATCCTAAAATACTAGGAATCTCTTCTCAAGCTCCTATAAATAAGTGTCATTGAGTTCTTGACTTATCAGCACATAATCAATATATTTCCAATGAAAGATAGGATAGGGACCTAAAGCTTCAACAACATAATAATCAACAACAAACACACCTCAAAGATTAGTGAGGATATTAGATAAAGGAGACCAATCCCAAATGGAAGACAAGGCAGCATGACCTTTCCAAACTTCATCTAAAAACTGAGCCTTTCTCCCATTATGAAATACCCAAGAAAAGTGAGGAAGGATAACCGATCTACAACTAGAAATAAAATTCCAAAAATTTGATCCTTTCGGGAGAGATGAAGCTATGAATAACCATTGTCTAGGAGCCCCCCTCAGATACTTAGCAAACATAAGGGAAGCCCATTTACTTGAAGGGTCCTTATAGAGCTTCCAGACAAGTTTATCCCCCAAAGCTTTATTTTGAGTAACTAAATCTCTGATACCCGAACCCCCCAACTCCTTAGGAAGACATACCCTATCCTAGGCTAATAGAGGGATCTTCTTCTTACCCCAAATATGTCATTCCAAAGAAAGGATCTTAAAGACACCTTAAGCTCATGAACAACCTTGGGAGGAGTTTTCAAAACAAACATCAAATAAATAGGAATGGTATTAAGAATTGACTTAATCAAAAGAATCTTACCAGCTGAAGTAAGCCATTTATGATTCCAAGAAGAAATTTTGTAAGATACCACATGAACCACTTTATCCCAAAAAATTACCTTATTTGATCCAACAAAAAAACGAATTCCTAAATACTTACAAGGGAAAGAACCCACTTGAAAACCCCAAAAATGAGTCAATCTACTCTGAACTAAAGGGGAAACATTCAGAAAAAACACCTTAGATTTAAGATTGTTAACTTTCTGCCCATAAAAAGAAGAGTAGCCAGCAATAATTTTCTTGATAACTCTAGCCTCTGCCAATGAGGTAGAACCAAATAGGAGAGTATCATTTGCAAAAAGACAATGGGATTGTGAAATCAGATACCCATCAATCTTAATACCTTTCCAAAGGCCTGAAGATCTAGTAGCAGAAATGACCCTACTAAAAGCTTCAGCTAAAAGGATAAATAGAAAAGGGGACCAAGGATCCCCTTGCCTAACACCTCAAGAGGAAGAGAAAAACCCAGAAGGGGAACCATTAAGAAAAATTGAAAAATGAGCAAAAGAAATGTAGGAAAAAACCCATTTAACCCAACTATGAGCAAAACCAAAATGATTTAGAATAGAAACTAACAAATGGCAATCTACTTGATCATACACTTTAAGCATATCAAGTTTAAGAATAATAGTTGGAATCTTTTGAAGTGAGATGGAATGCAGGATCTAATGTCTAACAATAATGCCCTTTGAAGTTTCCCTCCGAGGAACAAAACCACCTTGATCAATAGACACAATCCTAGGAATGACTTTAGCCAACCTAACTGAAATCGCCTTAGTGATTATTTTATACAAGGTATTACATAAAGCAATAGGACAAAAATCAGAAAAAGAATTAGGATTGTCCACCTTAGGGATAATGGCAATAAAAGTTGTGTTAAGCTCCTTCAAAATAGTTCTATTTCACCTAGACTCCTCAAGAGCTAGTAAGACATCATTCCCACAAAATCCCAACATTTTTGATAAAATAAAGCCATGAACCAATTCAGCATAGAGCCTTCTCTGAAGACATGAAAAAGACCACCTCTCTTAACTCAAGACTAGTAAAAGGATCCATGAGCTATTATTATCATCCTCCCTAATATGTGGAGGGATTGAATTAACAAAGTTATTATCTAAAGAGACTGACTTAGTAGAAAGCAAGGGCTTAAAAAATTTAACAACCTCTGAAGTGATGGCACCATCATCAATCAGACAATTCGCATTAGAATCATAAATGCAAGATATTCTATTACGCTAATGAAAAAAATTAGTATTCCTATGACATTCTGATAACCATAAATCCCTATATTTCTGCCTACAATAAGATTCTTCACTAGCCAAAACTTCCTCAAACTAGGCTTTCAAACATTTAAGCCTATTAAAGGACAAATAATCCATACTAGAATTTAAAATAACCTCATTTATCTGCTCAATTTCCTCTTGAATCCTAGCCTTTTCACCAAAAATATTCTTAAAATGCAAAGAATTACATTCTCTAATCTTACCTTTAAGAAAGGCCAACTTCTTAACAATTTGATAGATATTAGATCCATTGACATGAGGAGCAGACAACCACCACATTTTCAGCAGGGGCAAAAAAGATTGATCCCTAAACCACATCGGTTCAAACTTGAAAGGAAGTTTCCTAGGGGCCCTATCCTCAAGAATAGAAAATAAAATAGGAAAATGATCTAAGCCAGTATAAGGCAGAACCGAGGAACAAAAATCCCAATCTAAACTAAACCAAAATTCAGACACCAAAAAATGATCCAACCTTTCAACAATCTGGTAGAAATCCTTTCTCATATTAGTCCAAGTAAAAGGGCCATTTTGAGTTTTACAATCAACCAGGTTCAATTCCTTAATAAAATGACAAAAATCACCAATAATATGCTTGTTTAGAATGATACCCCTTTCTTTCTCTTCAAGAATTGAGATAGAATTGAAGTCGCCCCTAAAAAACAAAAAGGTACCCATCAGTGGAGAAGCAATCACAACTAAACTCTCCCAAAGTTTCCTTGTCTCCAAAATACTAATAGGACCATAAATATTGAAAAGCCAGAATTTAACATTGAAAAATCTACTCTTCACTAAACCAAGCATCCAATTTGAGGAAGAAGAAACCAAAGAAAGATCCACACAAAAATCATTCCAAAGGAAAGCAAGCCCTCCCAAATCCCCCACAAAAGGAGAAATGGAAAAATTTCCGGGGCTTACAACAAGAAAAAAAAAAATTAGTAGAAGACATATAAATTAGCTTCTTACACCATCACAATATCACAATTCATTAAGTCCAGCTAGGACTTAATCAAGCGTCTTTTTTTAGGAGAATTTAAGCCCCTAACATTCTAGGAAATGATCCTCATTGACCTAGAGGGGAGGCAAAGGCTCCCATCTTTACACAATTGGAAGTCTGTGAGATCTTCCCCTTAGAGAAGTCCTTCTAAAGACACCTTTTAGAAGCCAAGGCCCTTGTAATAGGTAGACTAAAAGACTTCTTTTTCCTCTTCCTCTTGGAAGAATCCATTGGAGAAAGAAGAGTTGATTGAATACCCGCATCAATTTCTAGTTGGTTCTTAACATGATTTGGCTTATGACCCCTCTTCAAAGGGGTATTAAATGGAGATGCAAGAGAGAGTGGATACTGAATCAAGGGCAGTCTACCAATGGTACCTAAAGGATCAGATTCACTAGGAAGCTTGCCCATATCTTGATCCAGAACTTCAACACCACTACTACCCAAAGGAACAATAGGAACAGAAGGATTCATATCCTTATTTGGATCAAGCACCTTAAAAGGATTAGTTGTAGGAAATGCAGACAAATCTTTATCCATCTTAACTAAATCATTATCAATCAAGGTAATCACTCTGTCTACTATATTAGAGAAGGGCAATATTATTCATGTTAACAATATTTTTCACTTGAGCAATGAGATGATCATCTGGAACAATAAGAGGACTATCCAAAACCTTATGAGAAGATTTAGGAAGGGAACCTATTCCACATTGCTCATGAGAAGGTTTAACCAGAGTATCACATTTTAAAGAAGGATTAACAAAAATAGTAGGCAAAGAATTAAGAGGATCCGAACAATTAACCTTATCAGTAGCCAAAGAAGTTACAGCAATGGAACAATTAGTCTTATCCAAAACAATACACACCCAAGAAGGGATATTAGAATCCTTTAAAATATTCTACATTTTAGCCCAAGAGAGTGAATCCAACTTAGCAAAATCCCTCCCAGTAGATGATTCAAGCTTTTTTGAAGCAAATTTAGACAACACCCTTTTTATATCAAAAAATAAAGCAGAATCCATAGAAATAGAGGAGCGACCAAAAGCATTAGAATCCCTAACAATGTTTTGACACCAAACACTAGCAGTATACCTAATATTGCAAGTCTGAGGAGGAGAATTGCTTGAATTAGCTAACACAAATTTTAAGAAGGAACAAATCATCCTCAAACACCGAGTGAGATAATAAACCTTTCCAAAAGAATCCCCAACTTTTTGCAAGATATGAGAATCAACAAATTCAGAGAGTAAATGAGGGAGCTTAAACCAGAGCAGAACCTATTTGGAGGAGACCCAAGAAGGTTCAAATAGGGGTTTCCATATCTCCACAAAAATTAAATTCCTTCCCAACCAGAAAAAGGAGCTTCCAAAGCCTTATCTCTAGCTTCAGGTGAATCAAAAACAACAATACAAGAAGTAGTAGACAAGAATTGGAAATATAAAGTTCCATACCAATGCGAATAAATCCTACACTACAATTTTGAAAGGGGAATAACATCACCCCAAACCTAAATGATGAGTGCAAGCGCCTGAAGATCCTGAGCTTTCTTTGTAATGCCCCACTAGGAAACCTCGAAGGGATGAAGCTAAAACACAAGAATAGAGTGCAAATAATTTTAAAAAAAAAGAAACACAACACAATGATACAATGACTTATCAAAGTTCAGATTATACAATAGAAGGCATAAATAACACCTAAAGAGTTTCCCAACATGATTACTTAATTCAACATTTAACTTAACTCACGCTAATTAATCCAATTAAGCTAATTAACTTAATGACAAGATAATACTTAAACAAAGGATAATATCTGTCGTGCCCAAACTTTTGGGTAAAAAAAATGGAACAACAAAGTTTTTTTTGAACAACATAAACTCATAACATATCCTACATTAAAATGAATTCAATAGAGTTTTGTCTTAACTAGGATGTAAATAAAATTGTTTTCAAAGGTTAGATTAATTAACCAACTCAAATGAGCGACTTTATTTAATGGAGGTTAATTAATGTCGCAATTTAGTTAGTTAGTTCAATTATCTTAATTAAGTTGTCACTAGTTAAAAATGAGGGAAAATTAGTTATCTCAAATGCATTTAAATCATTCCCGACCAAATACTGATAATGCTATTTAAAAATTAATTAATTGAAACACATGCAAATTCATTATTTAAATCTAACCGATAAGGGTTCGAAATTCTACAATGTCATTTGTCAACTAAATTTGATATTATGCTAAAGTCAATTTTAAATTCCCTAAACCTTTAAATTTGACGATATATTTAATCTAGCCAACATTGGCCTCAAGGACTAAGAATTCCTAGAAATAATTAATAATTTTCAATTATAAATTTTTCCCCAATTTTAACCTTAATGTCTATATATAATTGAGTATATTAAATAATTATATAATTTCCCTAGTTGAATAATTAAATCAACTATGCGATTAATGTAAATAACATTAATCCCCCCCATTTTAAATTATATAAAATAGACTATATTAAAATTTAATTCCCTTCCAAAAGGAATTAATGAGTTTTAATTAAATAGCACTTATGGCCAAAATTATATGGAGGAAATTCTTTTCAAATTTAAAAAGCATTCCCCCCCCCTTTTCTTATTTCAACTTAAATTTTAAATCTTAAACCCTAAGTAGGGTTGAGTAAAATTTTCCCTTATATTTTATTTAAATTCTCTTAAAATCTCTTATTCTTAAAATGCTAACCCTAACCCAAAATTGGGTTAGGGTTGCATTTTATTTTTATTTAAAATCCTCTTTGTTTTTTTTTTCTATTAACTTATACCCTAACCCGAAATGGGTTAAGGTTTAATATATTATATTTTTTTTTGTTTAGTGGTGTGTGTCTTTGTGTGTGTGCAGGTACAGGGCCAAGCTAGGGCACGACGATGGCCATGGAGAGGCCGGGGGTTTTGAGGAGGCGGAGGGGGTGGTGCGGGGCTCCCCTAGATGCCACTGTGCGTACACATAGTGACGGCCGCGGGCTGCCCACTGTGTGCACACACTGTGGCAGCCACGGGCCGTCCACTGTGTCTACACATAGTGGTTCAGCCCTTCGCCCTTCATTTTGTTTATTATTTTTATTTTATTTTAAAATATATGTATATATATAATCAGGTTAAATCATATACTAATGTTTTTATTTATGAACATTTTTAAATGCATATATATATATATAAAGTTTTTAGGGTTAGTAATCTCCCCTTTTTCTTGAATAAATTAATACCTAAGCATGCAGTTTTTTTTGTCTTTTTTTAACAACAATATATCTATTTTTTTTATTTTAAAGCTTGCAAGAATGGATAAAATAATGACAGCATTTCAATGATTTTATGTTTCATTTCTTAGGTATGATTTATTTTAATATGCAACATTAGGAGTTTATGACAGTATCTAAAATACACAACATGCTAAATATTTCATATAGTTCATTTCAACTAAAAATTATTACATCTAGGTTCGTTTTCTGCAATACTAAGGAGGAAAAAAAATGACAGAATTTAAAACTTAAAACAACAACTCCATAAGCCTAGAAATCATTTGCAACAACTTTAGAGATAAACTTTTAAATTTATCTAACCATATTCTATTTTAGGAATGAATAAATAACTGGAACTAAGTGATTAATCTTATTTTTCTGCATCTCTCTTTTTTTTATAAATAAATGACAAAATTTAACATATGCCAGTAGCATATTACATTCTAGAAAACACTTAGAAATTTACAAAAAGAATGCAGAAACTTTTATTCCTCTATCATAAATTTATCCAAGAATTGCAATTTCAACTTAAAAGAAAAATGCATTGTTTATAAGAAAATCTGGGTACAATAAGTCACTTTTCCAAATGGGTAAAATACCCAATTAGTCTCTCATCCCTAAAGGATGAGGACTTAACTAAAATAATACATTCCTTTATGCAGAATTAAAAAACAACATAAATCTCCTTATTTACATTTTTGTTACAAAATACAATATTGCTTTTCCTATTTTGTTTGCCTGCAAATAAATAATTCTGCAACTCCTAGCTTTCCTTTCCAAGCAACCTACATTTAAAATTTAGGATTGTGACCATGGGGTGTGCACCTCCCAACCTAGGCTTACTAGAAGCCACCCCTAAGCTTGGAGAACCAAGTCCTAGATAGGTTACAGTCAAACAAACACAAACAGACAAGGGGGAAACATAACACAACAATCACATTCCCTTCCCAAGCTGAAACTTCATCACCAAATGTGATGTTTTACTAGGGTGGAAGTGGACCAAGTACCCTAGAGGAGATTCTACTAGATAGTAACTCACAGCCAACTCATGGCATGCAAGAAAACACAACACAAACGCATTCTTAACCCCTACATCCTTATGACCCCCAAAAGACAAAAATGCCATATTTGCTCCCCTTATGACCCCCAAGTGAAATGACACAAAAATGCAGAAAGGGTCACATGGACAAACCCTTGAGATCATTCTCATAATGAGAGCTTCTCACTCTAAGGCTATCAAACTCCTTCCACCTGCAAGACCATTCTGCCCTCCCAAGGGAAGGATGGTCTTGGACACTCACAAAACACAACAATGTATAAATAGAAAATAAGCAAGAAATCACATAAAGCTTTCACAAATACAATACAATATTTTCCATTCAAGCATTCTACAACAGATTTTCAACTACACAAGTAAGAAAAGAAAACACCAACCTTAACTTTGCCAAGTGTATTCTAGGGGAAAGCTTGAAGAAGACCAGCCCAATCCATTATCTTTTCTACAACACTTAGGCAAATTTCCTATCCCAAACTAGTTTTCCTCCAAAAATTGTCCAAAATCTCCAAAGATGGAGAGTGGGTGACTAGCTCACTAAGCTTCAATCCCTAGCCTAAGAAGGCTTCTCTCACTCCTTCCAACCTCTTGGATAGAGTGAGGGACTCCCATTGGTTGGTCTTCCCTAGGTCTTACACACTCCTTAACCAAGGCACCTAGAGAAGGGGAATCAAATGGAGAAGAGGAATTACACCTATCAAGAAGGTTATCTTACCAAGGATGGCACTCCTATAGATGGAATTCGTCCATCTTGGGAAAACCACTTTTTTGGGTGGTTAAACAAGCCTTGAGGGAAAGACACATGGCCAATTTTGGCCTTCACCCATAGGTACCCCATGAGGCCTAATAAAAATGCTCTAAAATTGACTCTAGGCATTGATTTAACCCTTAGAAAGTCCATCTAAAGTTAACCTACGGGTCAACTCTAAGTTGACCCTCCTTGTGGCTCACTAACCTAGATTTCTTGGTTCCTTCAAGCATAATTAGGAGATATAACAATTAACAAAAATAAAACTCTCCAAAAAGGTGACATGACAATTGCCAACACAATATACAACATATGTGTCAAGTGACACTACAAAATAATTCCACATCACAATTACACACATGGCAATTGTCCCTTGAATGATTTAAACAATTTAATAAATACAATTTACACTCATGCAACATTTTACGTTTATGAATAAAATACAATACATTACGGGGTGTTGTCTCTCCAAATAGACAACCCCTGGTTTTACGAACGTACATAGGCCTAGGGTTGATTCTCCATAATATTTCCATGGTCACATGGATAATTTCATGCACATCTCAATTTAAACATTAGTACTTTCCAATAGCCTCCTTTAATATAAAACTCATAATAAGAATACAATACAATCATTTTGCATAGCATTGACATTATACAATACAATTGCCACATATCAAAGCAATTCATCATAATCCTCATAATTTGATCCAATTACAAGATATGCAAACATACTTCTAGAATCAAAATAAAGTCCTGCAAATCAGATAATGACATATATCATCTCAATGTTACCCTATTTCAGGATCATATAAAATTCTATATCCATAAAGCATAGAAATGAAGCATCCATATATCAATGTTATCAAATTTATGGAATCATATAAAGTTCTATATCCATAATGCATAAAAATAAAGCATTCATAACAGTTCCAACATGAAAATCACTGAAAAGATAGGATGGGTCAGGGTAGGGCCTCACACCCTCCCCCTCTAAGCATGAACATCCTCCTAGAGTTCATAAAAAAGATGAGGGTACTGTAATCTCATACATGCTGCATCCTCCCATGAAGTTGTAACCTCATCATAGCAATCCCACTGGACCCTAACCTGGTCCATCTCTCACCCTCGAATGGCCAACGTTCGGCGAGCCAAATTGTGAATGGGCTCCAAAGCTAGCTGTCCGTCCGACTCCACCTGCAAGGCATCCCAATTTAAAATATGAGACTCATCATAGATATACTTCCTCAAAACTGATACATGAAACACATCGTGGATGTGTGATAGGCTAGGTGGCAAAACTAGGTGATAAGCAACTGGTCCTATCCTCTCAAGGATCTCAAAAGGTCTAACAAAGTGAGGTGCAAGCTTAGAACCCTTTCCATAATGGATTGGACTCTTATGCGATCGCACTCTTAGAAAAACTCTATCCCCAACCATGTAACTCTGGTCTATCCTCTTTGCATCTACATATTTCTTCTACCTATCCTGTGCCTCTCTAAGGCGCTATCTATCAAAATTACCTACTGCTCCATATCATGAACCATCTCAGGGCCTATGGCTACTCTATCCTCAATACAATCCCAACTCAAAGGTGTCCTGCAAGGTCTGCCATACAAAGCCTGAAAAGGTGGCATCCCCAAGGAAGTGTGATGCCCATTATTGTAGGCAAACTCTACTAAATGAAGGTACTCCTCACATCTAGTCTGATGATCCATGATGTACATGCAAAGCATATTCTCTAACACCTGGTCAACCCACTCTATCTGTCCATCTATTTCCAGATGATAGAATGTGCTGAAATTGAGCTTGGTGCCCATAGTTGCTTGTAATGCCTTCCAAAAGGAAGAAGTGAAGAGGGAATCCCTATCAAAAATAATCTTGCATGGAACACCATGAAGCCTAAAAATGTCTCACAAGAACACCTATGCCACTGCTAGAGCTGTGAAGGTAGTCCAGACTGGTGAGAAGTGGGCCACTTTGGTCAACTTGTCAACTGTCACCAAGATAGCATCATGGCAACGAGATGACATGGGAAGACCAATGATGAAATCCATGGATATAGTATCCCACTTTCACTTTGGTATAGCATGGGATTGGAGCAACCCTCTTGGATGGTAGTGCTCTGCCTTGACTCTCTGACACTCAAGGCATCGGGCTACTAACTCAGCGATAAGCTATTGCATACCTGGCCAATGATATAACTGCCTCAAATTTGCATGCATCTTCTTAACCCCAAGATGCATTGCATAAGGAGCTTTTATGAGCCTCCATGATAATGAACTCTCACAATCCCCCGGGAGAAGCTACATAGATGCACCCTCTATGGTGTAATAGTCCATCAGACTCTAAAGAGTAATCCACATACTTCCCCTCCAAGATCTCCTAAGATCGGATCCTCTGACAATCCTCTAGATACCATCCATCCTCTGGCAACCATTGCAATATACGGTCTCTCAAATTTGTTCTCATAGATATGGTGTATACCTCATGTCATCTCCTACTTAAGGCATCATCGACTATGTTCTCTGTCTCTTTGATGTAGTGGACATCAAAATCATACTCACAAAGGAACTTCATCCATCTCCTTTTACGGGCATTAAGATTAGGTTAAGTGAAGATGTACTGCAAACTCTAATGGTCTGAATGAAGCTCGAAGTGATGACCCAAAAGGAAGTGTCTCCACCTCACAAGTGCATGTACTACTGCTATAAGCTCTAGGTCATGCATAGGGTAGTTAAGCTCATGAGTCTTAATTTTCCTAGACTCGTATGCTATAACTCTACCCTCCTGCATAAGGATTGCTCCTAACCCATCCAAGGAAGCATATGTGCATACCATGAAATTGGTCATGGGGTCTGGCACAATAATAATAGGTGCATTAGTGAGTGCCCTTTTCAGATCCTGAAAAATCCCTCTCACACTTCTCTATCCACTCAAATTTCTTTCCCTTTCACTGGAGGGATGTGATGGGGTGTGCAACTCTAGAAAATCCCTCAACAAAGTGTCTGTAGTATCCTGCTAAACCCATGAAGCTCTTGACCTCTGTCACACTAGTTGGCAATGGCCAATCCATAATAGCTCTGATCTTTGATGGGTCAACTGAGATCCCATCACCAGATAGAACATGCCCAAGGTACTTGACCTCTGATATAAAGAAAGCACACTTCGACAAACTGTCGAACAACTGGTTATCCCTCAAACACTGCAAAACCTGCCTCAAATGCTCCTCATGTTCCTTCTCATTTCGAGAATATATCAATATGTCATCGAGGAACACAATCACAAATTGGTCAAGGAAAGTACGGAGTACCCCATTCATGAGACTCATGAATACAACTGGAGCATTTGTAAGACCAAATGGGACCACAGTGAACTCATAGTGGCCATATATGGTGTGAAATGCGGTCTTGTGGATATCACTCTCCACAATCCTCAACTGATGGTGCCCTGACTTCATATCTATTTTGGAAAACACTTTAGCACCTTGAAGCTGATCAAACAAATCATCGATCCTGAGCAAGGGATAACGGTCCTTGATGGTTACTTTATTCAGTTGCCTGTAATCCATGCATAACTGAAGGGACCTATCTTTCTTCTTCACGAAGACGACTGGTGCACCCCAAGGGGAGATGCTAGGATGAATGTGATCCTTCTCTAAAAGTTCCTCTAGCTACATCTTGATCTCATTAAGCTCATGTGTGGTCATCCTATAAGGTTCTCTTGAAACTGGCTCAACTCCTGGCACCAAATCTATGTGGAAGTCAATCTCCTTGCTAGGTGGCATACCAGGTAGCTCGATTGGAAAGACATCTACAAATGCCTCAAGGATGGGATGATCATCTATGGAAGGCTCCTTCTCATTTTCTTCCTCTCTATCGCTAATGGTGATAGCAAATAGCTGGCATCCCTTTTCCATGCTCCACTTAAGCTGCATAGCGAAAATCATACGAAGAGACACGGGTCTCTAAATACCAGTGATTACTATGGGAGCACCATGATCATCCTCACACTCGATCTTTTTAGGGTGACAATTCATCTTGGCTCTGTGGGTGCAAAGCCAATCCATGTCAAGTATGATGCCCTAAGATCCGAGTGGTGTAACTCTAAGGTCTACTACAGCGGTGGTATTACCAATTTGGAGCAAACATCCCCTAACCTCTGAATCCACTAACACTCTAGCCCCTGATGCTAACTCCACTTCCCAACTGACACCTTGCCTAACTGCCACTAGCCTGCAACGCTCCACAACAAATGGAGATATAAAGGATTCAGTCAATCTAGAGTCAAATAATATAGAAATATCACTACCTCTGATTTTACCTACAACCTCAATGACTGTGGCCTGATACTCTGCCTGGTGGTTGTCAGCCGCTGCGAAGACTCTATGGGATTTGCCCATATCTCTAACTATAGGCTCTGATGCTGCCATCCTTTGATTACCTGTCATCTGACCTTGCAGACACTCTCTCTCCATGTGCCCCATGGCTCCACACGTAAAACAAGCACCGCGTTCTTGAAACTATGCGCCCTGATGCCTAGAGAAAGGCTGCCCACCTTTCCTACTAGAACCACTGTACGCACCCCTGAAGGATTACTAAGTTTGTGCCGGAGGTGTGTATGTACCCTGTGCTCTTTGGTCATGCCTAGGACTCGATGACTGCCACTGCTTGGGCTTAAAGCCCTACTATCCCTAAGGAGGCCTCTGTCTCTGACTCTGCTATGACTGCTATGGAGGAGGGGGTTTATAGGACCCTAATGCATTTATGTGGTTACCTTTCCAATGGGTTTCTAAAACCCGAAAGACTGGGGTGTCGAGTTTCGATTCTGAAACCGATCCCTTGTGTCTTGTGGCCTGACCTAAATCTCCTTGGCTATCAAGGCTTTCTCCATGGCAACCTGAAGGCTCCCTAGAGTAGCCATCGTCACTGGTCCTACTATCTTGACATTAAGTCCTCTGATAAATCAGTTGACAAGAAGCTTCTCGTCCTTCAGGTAGTCTACATAAGGTAGGAGCTCGATGAACTTGCTCTTGTACTGGGTCACTGAGAGACCCTTCTACTAGAGGTCATGGAACTCATTGATCCTATGCTGCCTGAAGTGCTCTGATAGGTACCTCTCCCTGAACCTCTCTATGAAGATTTCCCATGTGAGGGTGTCCGCAGTTAGACCACACTTGAATTCCTCCTGTTTCCACCATGTGGAGGCCATCGATCTCAGAAGGTGGACTACAACTCGTGCCTTCAGATTGCTTTCATAAGAATCCAATGCAAAGCACCGATCTAGGCTCAAAAGATGTTGGCTAGAGGCGCAAAACCTCTCTGATCAGATCCCCTAGTTCTCGACGTGTCCTCTCAATATAAACAAGTGCAGCTACCGGAGGTGGTCCAGGTAGATGAACGGACTCAAGCTCATGCTCAGCCTGACCCTCTATGCGATTAGGAGGTGGACTCCTACTCCATTCCCTATCTACTAACCTATGACTCCCTGAGTTCTGATTATCTGCATGACGGTCGGCTACTAGAAGCCTATCCTGGACTATCCCAATCAGATTCTGAAGTGTTAGTATGATGTCTTGGTTTGGGCCAACCGGTGGTTTAGGAGGGGCTTCCGGGTTCCCTTTTGGAATAGGTTCCTCCCTATCAACATCCTTGCATGCCATATGCATACGCTTAGGACGTCTTCCATGCTTGTGAGCTTGTCGCGTAGTCGGGGGCATCCTTATGAGAAAATAAAACAAAAATAAAATAAATAAATAATTTTTGGGAAATTTTTTTTTAAAATTAATTAAATAATTAAAGTGAAATGTAATGGAGAAAGGTTCCTAGTGTTGGAAACCTTGCTCTAATACCAAAGTGTCGTGCCCAAACTTTTGGGCCAAAAAAATAGAACAACAATTTTTTTTTTTGAACAACATAGACTCATAACATATCCTACATTAAAATGAATTCAATAGAGTTTTGTCTTAACTAGGATGTAAATAAAATTGTTTTCAAAGGTTGGATTAATTAACCAACTCAAATGAGCGACTTTATTTAATGGGGATTAATTAATGTCACAATTTAGTTAGTTAGTTCAATTATCTTAATTAAGTTGTCGCTAGTTAAAAATGAGAGAAAAATAGTTATCTCAAATGCATTTAAATCATTCTTGGCCAAATACTGATAATGCTATTTAAAAATTAATTAATTGAAACACATGCAAATTCATTATTTAAATCTAACTGATAAGGGTTCGAAATTCTACAATGTCATTTGTCAACTAAATCCGATATTATGCTAAAGTCAATTTTAATTTCCCTAAACCTTTAAATTTGATGATATATTTAATCTAGCCAACATTGGCCTCAAGGACTAAGAATTCCTAAAAATAATTAATAATTTTCAATTATAAATTGTTCCCCAATTTTAACCTTAATGTCTATATATAATCGAGTATATTAAATAACTATATAATTTCCCTAGTTGAATAAATTAAATCAACTATGTGATTAATGTAAATAACATTTATCCTCCCCATTTTAAATTATATAAAATAGACTATATTAAAATTTAATTCCCTTCCAAAAGGAATTAATGAGTTTTAATTAAATAACACTTATTGCCAAAATTATATGGGGGAAATTCTTTTCAAATTTGAAAAGCATCCCCCCCCCTTTTTCTTATTTCAACTTAAATTTTAAATCTTAAACCCTAACTAGGGTTGAGTAAATTTTTCCCTTATATTTTATTTAGATTCATTAAAATCTCTTATTCTTAAAATGCTAACCCTAACCCGAAATTGGCTTAGGGTTGCATTTTCTTTTTATTTAAAATCCTCTTTGTTTTATTTTTTTCTATTAACTTATACCCTAACCCGAAATGGGTTAGGGTTTAGTATATTATATTTTTTTTGTTTAGTGGTGTGGGTGTTTGTGTGTGTGTGTAGGTACAGGGCTGACCTAGGGCATGACGATGACCATGGAGAGGCGAGGGGTTTTGAGGAGGCAGAGGCGGTGGCATGAAGCTCCCCTAGACGCCACTGTGCGTACACATAGTGGTGGCCATGGGCCACCCACTGTGTGCAGACACAGTGGCAGCAGTGTCGGTGCTGTCCACTGTGTGTTCACATAGTGGTGGCCGCGGGACGTCCACTGTGTCTACACACAGTGGTTTGGCCCTTCACCCTTCATTTTGTTTATTATTTTTATTTTATTTTAATATATATATATATATATATATATAATCAGTGGCGGTGCTGATGCCGCCCACTGTGTGTTCACATAGTGGTGGCTATGGGCCGACCACTGTGTGCACACACAGTGGTGGCCACAGGCCATCCACTATGTCTACACATAGTGGTTTGACCCATCGCCCTTCATTTTGTTTATAATTTTTATTTTATTTTAATATATATATATATATATAATCAGGTTAAATTATATCCTAATGTTTTTATTTATGAGCATTTTTAAATGCATGTATATATATATATATATATCAAGTTTTTAGGGTTAGTAATCTCTCCTTTTTTAAAAATAAATTAATACATAAGCATACAGTTCTCTTTTTTTTTTAACAGCAATATGTATATCTATTTTTTTTGTTTTAAAGCTTGCCAGAATGGATAAAATAATGGCAGCATTTCAATGATTTTATGTTTCATTTCCTAGGTATGATTTATTTTAATATGCAGCATTAGGAGTTTATGACTGTATCTAAAATACACAACATGCTAAATATTTCATATAGTTCATTTTAACTAAAAATTATTACATCTAGGTTCATTTTCTGCAATACTAAGGAGGAAGAAAAATGACAATTGAAAAGTTAAAACAACAACTCCATAAGCCTAGAAATCATTTGCATTAACTTTAGAGATAAAATTTTAAATTTATCTAACCATATTCTGTTTTAGGAATGAATAAATAACTAGAACTAAGTGATTAATCTTATTTTTCTGCATCTCTTTTTTTTTAATAAATAAATGACAAAATTTAACAAATGCCAGTAGCATATTACATTCCAAAAAACACTTAGAAACTTACAAAAAAAATGCAAAAACTTTTATTCCTCTATCATACATTTATCCAAGAGTTGCAATTTCAACTTAAAAGAAAAATGCATTATTTCTAAGAAAATCTGGGTACAATATGTCACTTTTACAAATGGGTAAAATACCCAATTAGTCTCTCATCCCTAAAGGATGAGGACTTAACTAAAATAATACATTCCTTTATGCATAATTGAAAAACAACATAAAGCTTCTTATTTACATTTCTGCTACAAAATACAATATTGCTTTTCCTATTCTATTTGCCTGCAACTAAATAATTCTGCAACTCCTAGCTTTCCTTTCCAAGCAACCTGCATTTAAAATTTAGGGTTGTGACCATGGGGTGCTCACCTCCCAACCTAGGATTACTAGAAGCCACCCCTGAGCTTGGAGAACCAATTTCTAGATAGGTTACACTTAAGAAAACACAAACAGACAAGGGGGAAACATAAAACAACAATCACATTCCCTTCCCAAGCTGAAACTTCACCACCAAATGTGATGTTTTACTAGGGTGGAAGTGGACCAAGTACCCTAGAGGGGATTCTTCTAGATAGTAACTCACAACCAACTCATGACATCCAAGAAAACATAAGCAAAACTCATTCTTAACCCCTACATCCTTATGACCCCCAAAAGACAAACATGCCATATTTGCTCCCCTTATGACCCCCAAGTGAAATAACACAAAAATGTAGCAAGGGTCACATGGACAAACCCTTGAGATCATTCTCATAATGAGAGCTTCTCATTCTAAGGCTGTCAAACTCCTTCCACCCGCAAGACCATTCTACCCTCCCAAGGGAAGGATGGTCTTGGACACTCCCAAAACACAATAAAGCATAAACAGAAAATAAGCAAGAAATCGCATAAAGCTTTCACAAATAAAATACAATATTTTCCATTCAAGCATTCTACAATAGATTTTCAACTACACAAGTAAGAAAAGAAAACACCAACCTTGACTCTGCCAAGGGTATTCTAGGGGAAAGTTTGAAGAAGAGCAACCCAATCCACAATCTTTTCTACAGCTCTTAGCCAAATTTCCTATCCCAAACTGGTTTTCCTCCAAAAATTGTCCAAAATCTCCAAAGATGGAGAGTGGGTGATTATCTCACTAAGCTTCAATCCCTAGCCTAAGAAGGCTTCTCTCACTCCTTCCAACCTCTTGGATAGAGTGAGGGACTCCCATTGGTTTGTCTTCCCTAGGTCTTACACACTCCCTAACCAAGGCACCTAGAGAAGGGGAATCAAATGGGGAAGAAGAATTACACCTATCAAGAAAGTTATCTTACCAAGGATGGTACTCCTATAGATGAAATTCGTCCATCTTGGGAAAACCACTTTTTTAGGTGGTTAAACAAGTCCTAAGGGAAAGACACGTGGCCAATTTTGGCCTTCACCCATAGGTACCCCATGAGGCCTAATAAAAATGCTCTAAAATTGACTCTAAGAGTTGATTTAACCCTTAGAAAGTCCACCTAAAGTTAATCTACGTGTCAACTTTGAGTTGACCCTCCTTGTGGCTCACTAACCTAGATTTCTTGGTTCCTTCAAGGATAATTAGGAGATATAACAATTAACAAAAATAAAACTCTCCAAAAAGGTGACATGACAATTTCCAGCACAACATACAACATATGTGTCAAGTGACACTACAAAATAATTCCACATCACAATTACACACATGGCAATTGTCCCTTAAATGATTTAAATAATTTAATAAATACAATTTACACTCATGCAACATTTTATGTTTATGAATAAAATACAATACATAAGGGGTGTCGTCTCTCCAAATAGACAACCCCTGGTTTTACGAACACACATAGGCCTAGGGTTGATTCTCCATAATATTTCCATGGTCACATGGATAATTTCCTGCACATCTCAATTTAAACATTAGTACTTTCCAATAGCCTCCTTTAATATAAAACACATAATAAGAATACAATACAATCATTCTACATAGCATTGACATTATACAATACAATTGCCACATATCAAAGCAATTCATCATAATCCTCATAATTTGATCCAATTACAAGATATGCAAACATACTTCTAGCATCAAAATAAAGTCCTGTGAATCAGATAATTACATACATCATCTCAATGTTACCCTATTCTAGGATCATATAAAATTATATATCCATAAAGCATAGAAATGAAGCATCCATATATCAATGTTATCAGATTTATGGGATCATATAAAGTTCTATATCCATAATGCATAAAAATAAAGCACCCATAATAGTTCCAACACTAAAATCACTAAAAACATAGGATGGGTCGGGGTAGGGCCTCACAATATCTTTCGGTAAGATAAAAATATAGATAACATGATAAGGTTCATCCATAAAATTTAACCATACATTACGTTCAAACTTCTCATTAAAACATAAGTTATGCATTTAATTTCGTTACATACTTTAATTTCATTATAACTAATGAACATATTGAAAGCATACTTTAATTGCATTATCAATAATTGAATACATTCCATTATTCAAATCTACATTCTTTCATGATCCAAATTACTGTATTTAATAAGATGACTACGGGCATGCATTTAAGATTAACTTCAACTAATCCATATTATACATTCTAACATAATGCCATCCATATATGCTAAATTAAAAAGGAAACATAAGAACATAAATATCACATAACACCAAAATGATATCGGAGTTCACCCCTAGTGGGCTATATCTCTAGGTCTGCTCAACAACAAGACCCCTTTGAAAATTAAATAATAGCGAAGAATACAAAAGGTCGCCTTACTTCATCCTGACATCAAGGTGTACATAAACCAATAATACATACAACCACATTGGTCAAATAAATATATGAATGATTCCTGAATAGGAAAGGAACTAACTGAACATGATAACAAGAAAATACAAGATCAACTGGAGCATCCACAAAACTAAATCTTCACATACCATCATAAGAAAACCATGGTCTAACATGAATATTAGTTTCTCACAAGGGCACAAACAACAGGATGACTCCTCAAGAATTCTACTATCAAGGATGACACAACAACACTCTGGCGAACATAAGGGACAAATGTCATCACATAACCTACTATGGTTACTATGGTAGGTCTTCATAGGTTCTGGCCCCATCCACTAGGTTACCCTGGAAACCTAATCCAAACCTCTAGCCCATCCAAGCCTCATGTGGACCCACACATCCTTTCATGAAAACAAGGTTGATGGTTTGCCATTTCAGGCCTTCTCACTGCATGTCGAGTCTATACTAGTACTCATCCCATACGTCAAACACAATTAACTTACTTAGTGATTCATTAACTAACTCTCTAATATGCTATTAGGATATCACTTATTTAGACACACTTTCGATGGGTTACCCAACAACCACTTTGGGCGTGGCCCCCAATTGAAAGCCACTTTCCCAAATGACACTAGACATAAACCAATGAACTCCTAAAACCCAGGTATACACTAGGACAAGCTTATGAAGTTCAATATGGTGGAAATACCCACTTGGTCAAACAAGACTTCATACGAGGTGCACTAACTGACGATACTCTAGCTAGAGACCTAACCAGCTATGGTCAACCATGAATCAACATTCAACACGCACATAAAGGACATGACCAGATACAACACCATCACATGAAAACAATCAAAAGTCGAGATCAACAACATAAGAAGGTACCCAAAACAATCATACGACAGTGTCTAACAAAGAAAAATCAAAGACTTGTCATTTCTTAAGAAAATGTAAATACAAAAAATTAATCATGTATACGCATGGATTGGAAAAGACAATCTCCTTTCCTATTGTTTACACACAACAATCGATCTAGTTTCCTAAAGGATCTAATTTTGATTGCAGTTTGACTACCTCGCCTAGGTACAAGTCATTCCTAGTTTTCTAACTCACTAAGTTCATTTGCATCATAACATTAATATAAATACTTCCTCATGAGTTTTCAACCAAAATCACATTAATATAAATATCCTATATGCAGAACACCCAATGATATAAAATCATATATTTAGATTAATCAACTAAAGTCTGATATTTATTGTTCAAAATAAAATATCATTCTTATTCTTGTTCAAAATCAACAATCTAATCTTATCTCTTGCGATACAATTACATACTTTCCAAAAATAGAAATATACATTACAAAGAAAAATCAAAATCAATAGTCATTTCCTAACTAAACCAATACTTCCTTGCATACATATAGAAAAGTAAAAATTAAATATTAATATATATATATATATATATATTAATCTGTGATTAATAAAATATATACAATTAATAGTTAATAATAAAATGTACAAATTAAGTATTAATTAATATATATATATATATTAATCCTAGATTAATAAATATATATATTAAATAATAATTAATAATAAAAACTATATTAAAAAACTTTTATTTTTAATAAAATAAAATAAATTAATTAATTAAAAAAAACTTTTAACAAATTAAAAAACTTTATATTTTATTTAAAGCCCCCCCCTTGGGAGACCCACGAGCCCCACCATGTGGTTCCCTTTCCCTTTGGGAAGGGCTATGGGGACCATGACATGGCTTTCCCCATGGCTTGGGGAAGCCACGACTCTCCGCAACCATGGGTCGAGGCTATGGCTCTCCCCCCAAGGCCTCAGAAAAAATAACGCTACTTTTAATATTATTTGTTTTTTGTTTAATTTATTGAAATTAAAAACAAACCCCAAATCTATAGTCTCAGCCTCAAAATTCTCTGAGAAATAAATTTCATTTTCAAATCCTTAGACATATATATGCATTTTTTCATAATATCAAACAAAACCCCCAAATAAAATAGACTCAAAATTTTTTTGAGACAAAACAGAGAATGGATTCAGTCAATTTTAAACAAAACATTTTCATTCCCAAGGAACCCATTGTGGTGAAATTTTGCCAGCATAACCCCTCTTAGGGGTAAAATTAGAAAATCTACTCAATCTAAAAGCATGAAATTCAACTAATTTAATAAATTACAAACCAAATTGCAAGATTCATAAAGGAATTTTGGATTTCTTCCCAACTCCCATATACACACAAAATTTTAAATTTAACACATCATTTCTTTCCCAAAATGAAGAAATGGATTTGCATCCATGAAACAAAGGATTCAATGCTTAATTAATTGCTCAATTCATATCCAAAATGAAGGAGGTTTCTTAAAGAAAAAGGAAGCCACACACATAGAGGAAGCTCCTTTAAATTCATGCAAATTTCAACAAAACAAAGGGTTAACCAAAATGCCAACCTTGAATGCTATCTTGGAGGTGTTGAAGATGAGCTCCACTTGCAAAATACAAAAAATCCTTCCACAAAATGCCCCAAATTCTTCCCCAAAATTTTCCATCCAAAAATATAACTCTCGAAAACCCATGAAGAAAATAGGTTAAAAAGCATTTTTCACCAAGACTCATTTTAGGGTAAAATTATTTTTACACAATTAAAAATTCATTTCTAATTAAATAAAAACTAACATTTATATTTCAAAATGTTAATGAGGGCAAAATATTTTCAATTTTGTAGTTCTATTTAACCTTTCTCCTAAAATGCATTCAAATGTTTTAATTTACAATTTTGAAAATAACCATTAATCAAACTTTCTTATATAATAAATTGATTTTCTCAAATAATTAAAATTAACCTTTCTATTCCAAAATGACAAATAGAATAAACTATTCCCATTTTGAATAAATTTAAATCTTTCCCTTCCAAAAGCATAAACTGAATAAATTTATCATTTAAAATTAACCATTTAATCAAACTTGCTACCAGCTTGAATTGAGAAATTCTAATTAACGATTAATTTCATAAAAGGGGAACCTATTTAATTTAGTCCCTAAAAAACTAATAGGTAAACACACATTAAATCAAATTAAATACTAAGGATTAAATACTCAATTTAACCACACACAAAACACACAACCAAGAAATCCAAATAGACTAATGACTAGCATACCCCACCAAAGGAGATACTGATGGAAGAATGACGATGCTCACTTGAGAATGACCAGAGAAGGGCGAGGGTCTGATGACTACCTAATCCAATTCCTTAGGACCCATAAGGTACACTCAAACCTATGAATCCAGGTGGAGAGGAACCTCAGACCTATGCGGTATTGTACCTGCAATCTCTTACAACCAAGAGTCATACATGCATACATATATATATTTAATGAAAGTGTTAGCCCGAGATTAATAACATGAATCAAGAGAACTAATAAACTTACATATGAATTTATGTCAAAACCACATTAACCGGTACACACAATAATCAAAACATCTGACTATAACACAATAACATGATAAACTAACCAAGGTCAAACCGAGATTAGAATTTGATTAGGGCAGGGATACTACAATCTCCCCCCTTAGGTTCCAACTTACTCCTAGAAGTCGCAAGGCTAGAAGGAAACATGCAACATGCATAAGCCCTGAAACTCATTTAACAAATATCAAATTGAACATATGCATCCTTTCACAAATAAATGAAATATTATTGCTAAATCCTCTACGAATGCCATCATCCAATTGTAGAATACATCCAAATTCATACATTTCTTATAACATTCAAGGAACTATCTATAATCATAGTAGTGAAACAAGAATTTTATTCGTTTCATCACACCAAATTAAAGTATCAATAGAGGTAATCAACAATTACCATACTCATCTACCAAATATGACAAGAAAACATGCCATCATGATCAATTTCCTTTACCAATACATCCTCTTTATAAAATTTTATCACATAGAACTAGCTTCAAATTTCAAATTATACAACCAAGATAACTTTCATGAAATAAGAGCAACATATATAACACAATTTCTTACAGTTTTCAGGCATATAAAAACCTTTCCAAAGACTATGTCCCATAACATAGTGGCAAGATAACACAATTTACTCCATGATTATGCATAATATCCATCCACATAATTGGAATGTACAACTCAAAAGGCCATATGTGAGCATGTCTAATACTCGGTCATAGCTAAAATGCACGATCAACATCTCTATGCCTGATCTCAAAACAATGAACATGATCATAAATATCTAACATCTCACTCAAGGGCTTGATGGTGCTAGGGCACACCATAGAGGTGCCACCTTCCATACAAGACCCTTGTGAACATCACTTGTTGCGTAAGGTGGTTATTTGCCAAGAGATAGTCACCACACATAGGTAGGTAGTGGATCCTACCCATATCACAGCCTCACAAACCCCCATCCTCAAGGTTCCCTACGTTTACTTCCTTGTATACACTCAACCAAGACCATCTCATGCGTCCTTGGAGAGGAATTCACATTTCAACACAAGACTAGAATATGGAAACAATAAGGGTAAATCAGTTTAGCCACCAAAGTATAGATGAATAAAGATAATAAACCATCAATTTCAGGAGTAAGGCAAGAAAAATCTAGAAATTTGCAACACCAATTCAAGTAAACAAAAGATCACAAGGTCATCTCTAAACCTTCAAAGTCAAAGTAGAATAAATTGCTGGTCCATAAAGAAATAAATAAGAATATTGCAATTGCACATAACATCACTATGTGACTAGCATCTAGCCACCAACGAGGAAGGAAGGAACAATCATCTAGCTATTGCAGTAGCTCATCATGTGGTGTGGCCTAGTCACACATCCACATGGCATGGTAGCGTGCACCTCAACATCACCCTACATCACATCGTCATGTGGCATGGTAATACTTCAAGCGGATAAGACACATAATGGACGTATCCTACATGGTAGTGTACCTCATGGATACTCTCTGTAAGCCAGAGGTATACACGGCTAATATCCACCCACATGTCCACCAACACCTACTAAGTGGTAGCTCATGTGGACAAAACCTACCTTTCATGAAGACAAGGCAAAAGTTCCTCCAAGATACATCATTACTATGCTTAAGAAATGCCATCAAAATACTCAACTAAAAGAGGGGAATAGGCTGGCACACAAAAACCTTATAAATAGATTCATCAAAAGGGAAAGTATTGAGTACACCTTTAATACAGTTTCATAATACAACTATATTTTCCTCAAACTAGAGAAGCTAGAGTCGCTTCGCACTGATATTACTCGTACATTGATCCATACTATTCAAGGAATGGTGACTTCCAATACTACCCCTTAACATACTGAATTACCAACAACCTGAGGTTTACTACTTAGTAGGGAAACAAATAAGCAACATCACATAAACAGTATGGTTTCCCATACTCATAAGAAAACCTATCCTCCATGGTTGATTACTTCACCATCCCATGGGCACATATAGCAAGCACGAGTTTCTTACATTAGACAAAGAAAGCACCAGTACTAGTTTAGTCACATTTATGAGGAGTACTTTTTAGTACACTATCATCTACTTAAGGAAGGTTTAATTATACTTCCCACATGGATAACTTAATAAAGTTTATTCTAGATACAAGTACTGAAATTCTTAACAATTCAAAATTACATAAGAAAGTAACGCCATTCCTATATCTTTCACTAATTCCACTAAGCATTCATATTCACATTACTAGACATGCAAAAAAAATTTTCGAAGCATAAGATTTCCATCTTTCATTATGAAGACAAAATGCAAAAATACAATCTCACATGCTTTATAAACATTCTATTTAAATCAATTCATTCTTTAGTAACATTTCTAAAAATCTTATAATCTAGGTAAAGAAAAGGGAAAGAGAGTTTGATAGTCAAACCATTTCATACATAAGCACAAGATCACACTAAATGCTAAAATTTTTCACTATAAGTCTATTATTTTAATTGTGCGGTTTTCATTTCACTATCATTTTTAGAGGAATGCCAATAGGCCTAACATGACATTTCCAATCATTATGGTTGCAATAGAATGTTCTAGTTTTCCAAACAAGAAATCAAGACAGACAATCTTTTTGATAATACAAGACCTCTTGCGAACACTCACTACTTTTAATTCAATACAAAACATATCATAATCTGCAACCTTTCATTGAAAATCAAGGTACGATAAGAAGGTAAACAAGGAACTATCAACTAAATAATATATATTAATGCATGCACATCAAACAAGCTTTTCATTTTGCACTTTCTAGTCAAGCTAAGTCATTTATATATATCCAAAAGCAAGTTCAATGTACCATTGTTAAAATAGGTCCTCAATCAAATCGGTATAATGAAACACATAAAACAACCTTTCATGGAAAACATTAATACACCCTTAGCCACTATAACATGTTCTCATTTTTATACATCTTTTACAAACAAAGCAGTTTCACATAACAACTATTCATATGCTAATGCACATTACTTAAGATAACATTTAATTATGTTACTCCTACAATACACATGGAGAATTCTTTAATGTAAACATAAAATTTTCTCCCAATAACCAATATGAACATTCAAACCCATAGCCCTTTTATTATTTAAAAACACATAAGTGTCATAAGGCTCACACAAGGGTTCAAGGAGTCGCAACCTTTCTCTCGCAATAAGAAAACTCACATAAGAGATAAATTCACGTATAACAAAAATTTAAATTTCTAGAGAGAAAGAGGAGGAAGGGTGGTAATCATTCAATTTTCTACAAAATAAGAATTCAATATCTACCATACAAGTCCTTCAAGTGGACAACACTAAGCTAGACCATAATCTTAAAACAAGTACATTTCGTACTTTCAGACATAAGACAAGCACTGACCAACCCAATAGATTAGTCTAAAGAGCATAACAATCAATAAAGAAGGTACATACGACTTTCTTTCAGAATAAGAGTAATTATAGACCAAGATATAAATAAGCAAACAAAGCACATATTATCACTCAAAAGCACAAACATTAGGAAGATGAAAACAAGGTGTGAACATACACATTACACATAATTAAGGTCTTCTCAAAAGAATACGCAAAAGAATAGAAGATGAGTCCCTAAGATCTTCAAGATCCTATGCCCCAATCACATGCATACAAAAGGAGGACAAGCATACATCATAAGGTCGATACACCTCACACCAACTAAGGGCACAAGAGACACCAGAGATACCAGTGTTTGCAACATGGGCTCTGATACCAAATGTAATGCCCCACCAGGAATTCCCAAAGGGATGAAGCTAAAACACAATAATAGAGTGCAAATAATTTAAAAAAAAAATAAACACAACACAATGATACAATGAGTTATCAAAGTTTAGATTATACTGTGGAAGACTTAAATAACACCTAAAGAGTTTCTCAACGTGATTACTTAATTCAACATTTAACTCAACTCATGCTAATTAATCCAATTAAGTTGATTAACTTAATGACAAGATAATACTTAAACAAAGGATAGTATCTTTCGGTAAGATAAAAATATAGATAACATGATAAGTGTGAGGCCCTACTGCGACTCATCCTAGCATTTCTGTTATTTTCATGTTGAGACTATTATGGATGCTTTATTTTATTGCATTATGGATTTTGAACTTATATGATTCCATGATTTGGATAACATTGATGTATATTGATGCTTCATTTTTATGCATTATGGATATGAAACTTTATATGATTCTAGAATAGGATAACTTTGGGATGATGTATGTCATTATTGGACTTGCAAGACTTTATTTTGATGATAGAAATAGGATGCATATAATATTAATGGAGCAAAATTATGAGAATTATGATAATTGCTTATGTGGATTAATTGAGATATATGAGATATTGATTTATTAATGTCAATTGTATGTAGAGTGTTTGATGTGTATTCAAATTCATGTGCTTAATGTTATATGAGGTTATTTAAAATTACTAATGTGTAAATTGAGATGCGTAGGAAAATTATCCATGTGACCATGGAAATATTATGGAGAACCAAACCTAGACCTATGTATGTTCGTGAAACCAGGGGTTGTCTATTTGGAGAGACAACACCCCGTATATATTGTATTTTATTTGTGAAAGTGAATGTTGCATGTGTGTTGTAATGAATTTATTAATTTGTGTAAATCCAACAAGAGACAAATTCCATGTGTAATTTTGTAATGTATTTTATTGTGTCACTTGACACATGTGCTGATTAGTGTCATTGATTTTGACTTGTCTTTTGGAGGGAGTTTGTTTCTACCAAAGCCCATTCCAAACAATTGAGTGTGGTCCCAAATTTTCCTTGGGTAGAGAGTCCTAGGAGTGGTCAACTCAGGTTTGACCCGAAGGTAAACTTCAGATGGGTTTCTAAAGGGTCAAATGGACTCCTAGGGGTAGTTTAAGTGTTTCTCCTAAGGTCCATAGGGTATACCTATGAGTTAGGGGTAATTTTAGGCATGTGGCTACTCCCATGTGAATGTTTAGTCACCTCAAAAAAAGGGTTTTCCAGGGTGAACGAAAATTCAACTTAGAAGGTTCCTCCTAGGATAGACAATCTTTCCTTTCTTGTGTCAGTCTCTCTTCCCCACTTTCTCTTACCTTTTCCCTTTCCAGTTTTAGTAACCTGTAAGAGGTTGGGAAGACCAACTAGTGGGAACTCTCACTCTATCCAAGGGGTTGGGAAGAGTGAGAGAGGCCTTCTTAGGCAAGGATTAGGGACTTAGTGAGTTAATCACCCACTCTCCATTGTTGGAGATTATGCAATTTTGAGAAGAATAGTTGTAGGATAGAATTTTGGCTAAGTCTTGGAGAAAAGATTGTGTGGATTTGGGCTGCTCATCCTCAACTAGATCTAGCAAAAACTTTGGGAAGATTAAAGGTTGGTTCTACTCTTTTTTGTTTATGTTGCATATGTATGTTTGAAGAAATGTTTGTATGAAAGAGTTGTTTATTTGTATTTTTACTTTGTGAAAGAATATGTGACATTTCCCGTCATTTCTTTTATGTTTTTTTCTTGTATTGGGAGTATCCAAGGCCTTCTACTCTTGGGAGAGTAGGATGGTCTTGGGGTGGAAGGAGTTTGATAGCCTTGGGTGAGAGGCTCTCATTATAAGAGTGATCTCAAGGGTCTTTTTCTTTTGTGACCCTTGCTGCATAACCTTGTTTATGCATTTGGGGGTCATAAGGAGAGAAGTTAGGGCTTGTATACCTTTGGGGGGCATAAGGATGTGGGGTATGGACTTATGTTGTATTTGGTTGCCGTGAGGTGGCTTGTGATGTTCCATGCTTACAGTCTCCCCAATGGTATTTGGTCCACTTCCACCCTTGTGAAAATCATCACATTTTGTGGTGAAGTGTAGCCTTGGTTGGGAAAGTGTTTGTTGTGTGTTTATCCCTTGCTTGTTGTGTTTGCATGTGTGTAACCTGTCTAGTACTTAGTTCTCCAAGCTCGGGGGTGGCTTCTAGTAAGCCTAGGCTGGGAGGTGAGCACTCCATGGTCAAGCCTTATATTTTATTTGTAGGTTGCTTGGGAAGAAAAAAAAAAAAAGCAAAAGAAAGCTAGGAGTTGCTGGTTTTTATTTGATTTGCTGAAAAGTTTAGGGAAGGGAATATTGTATTTGAGTTGCAGCAATGTAAAAAGGAAAGCTATGTGTTGTTATTATTTTTAAAAAAAAGAAGAAGAAATGTATTCATTTTTATTTCAAGTCCTCATTCAATGGAAATGAGAGACTAGTTGGGTATCACACCCTTTTGTAATGTTGACTACTTTGTATTCTAAATGCTCTCAAAAGAAATGTATTTTCCTATTAGAATGCTATTGCAAAAAAAATGAAATGTTATTTATGGATTAAGTTCCTATAGTTGAGAAATAATATATTTGTTGCATTCTTATTATTTGAGAATTAAAAAAAAAATACATTCTATCTACTATGCAAAATAAAAATAGTGTAGATAATTAAAATAGTAAACTAGAATAGCATGTAAGTTACTAAACTAGAAAAGATCTCTAAATCTTATTTATTTAATTTCATGTGCAAATTAGAGTTTAGTGTGGATCTTAATGTGGTATTCATCTTAGTAAAATAGTTTTACATGATACTTTAGTTTTATTAATGCTGTTGTAGTTAAATTAATTCTATCATTTACTCTTTCATTTATTGCAGAAAATAAATCTAATAGTAATAGCCTATTTTTAAAGTTAGCATCTAGACTTATTTAAAGAAAGAAATACATTAGAGCTTGTTGTTAGTGTTTATTTTAAAAGAAAAGAAATATACAGAATGCTTTAAACAAATAAAAATAGATATAGTATTTCCCACTATGCTAAGTTTAATGTGCTAGGGAAATAAATTAGTGTATGAGTTGTGAAAAAATAAATAAATAAATAAATAAATAAAGATAGAATTTAAAGTCCTAATACTAGCATAATAGAAAATGAATATTACACCTATTGCATGCTGTCATTATTTTACTAGTTCTCTGCATGGCTTAAAAAATTGCAAAAAAAAAAAAAATACAGAATGCTAAGGTGTGTGTATATATATATATATATATATATATATATATAACCTCATATTTTATTTGATAAAAATAATTTCATGCTTCTAGAAAAAAAATGTTATTTGTGAATCATGTAACCACAGAATATATATATATATAGTATTTTAAATTTTTAACAACAAAAAAAAAATTAAATAGCAAGCGGTATTGGTAAAACCCGCCCCCCCCCCACCGAGGGTCCTATGGAGCCGAGCTCCACACGGAAGCCCCTCAGTGAACTGAGCCCCCATAGAGGTGCCGACAATGCTGCTAAAAGACGCGACCCACAGGGGCGGCCTTGGTAGCCACTGCGAGCCGCACCCCATAGGGATGCCGTGTAGTACCCCTACCCTAATCAATTTCTAATCTTGGTTAGTTCATCTTAATACAATGATTATAGTCAGATGTTTGATTTAATGCATAGCTGTTGATGTGGTTTTTACACTAGTTTTATGCAAGTTGTTTAGTGTTCCTATTTCGTGGTATTAATATCGGGCTAACGCTTTCATTGAGTTTATATATGTATGCATGTATGGCTCTTGGTTGTAGGAGATTTCAGGTACAACGCCGCATGAGTGCAAGGTTTGTCTTCACCTGGATTTGCAGGTTTGAGTGTACCTCTTTAATCCTTAGAGTTGGATTAGGTGGTCGTAAGACCCTAGTTGACCTTCTCGGTTTGCGTGCTTGGTGTGTATGGTTAAATTGATTAATTAGTCCTTAGTAATTATTTTGATTATATATGTGTTTGTGCATTAAAGATTAATGGACTAGATTAATCAAGATTTCGTTATGCGATTTTCGTTGATATTGGATTGCTCGTTTTAATTGGGAGTAAATTCAATTAAATAGCTGATTTTGAATATTAAATGCATTTTGTATATGCTATCGAAAAAGAAAGTTTTGTATTTAATTGCAATAGAATTAATTTAATCTTTTGGCATTTTTGATATAGAAAGGATAAATTTCAGTTGAGTGAGAAAATCAATGTTGAATTGAAAGGCAAGTTTAATTTGTTGTTATTGTTAGAAAACAATTATTTTTGGGAAGATTTATTTTAAATAAAAATTTTAATTCCAAAATGAAATTTTGGTCAACTCTTCCTTATAACCTAGACTTTTGCAAAATTTTGGGGGGAGAGTTTTTGGAAAAGAAAATATAATTTTGGAAAAATATTTTTGGAGAAAATTTTGGGGGTTTTGGAGGAGGAGAAATTTCTTGAGCCTCAGGATTGGGCTTTCCTCTGATCTTGCCAGGATTGCTGAATCAGGTAGTCCTCTGATTATTTCTTGGGTTCTTGCTTAAAGAAAGTCTTTTTTGGTGTTTATGTAGAAATCTAGTTGTAGATTAAAAATCTTATGCTTTTGGGAAATAGAGAAATTGAAGTTTGAATTTCTGGATCTTAAATCCTCCTTACTTCCTTTCCAAACCTCAAGATGGCAATTTTGTTTGTAAATGGATTCTAAAAAAAAAAATTAAATTAAAACCAAATTTGGGGTTTGGCTGTTCTTGAGAAAAATTTGTCTAAAACTCCATTGAATCTCCTTTATATAAGTTGAAGAATGAAATTTGGGTTGGGGTTTGGCATATTTGATGTTAAATTGTGTAAATCCATCTCATTTTGCCTGAAGAGTATTGTGTTGGAAAGTTTTCCCCTTCCACATTTGGGTATTTGGAAAATGAAAAAAAAAAAAATTTATTTTTAGAAGTCTCTGGACTATATCTTTTGTTTACTGTGCATTTTTTTGACAGTAAAATTTTTTTTAAAAAATTTAAAAAAAAAATGTGTAACTTAATACCCACGTGGCAAGGCACACCTCGCTACCACGTGGGAGGCAGCTTGCTACCATGGTAGCGGACTGCTACCAAATGGTAGCAGCACTGCCCATGGCAGCCGCTTGCTACCATTTGGTAGCAGCGCTACCGTGGGTAGCGTGAGCTCCCAAGGGGGGGCCCACGTGGGTACCCTCCCTCCCCATTTTTATGATTTTTTTTGTTTTCAAAAAAAAGAAAATAGTGACGTGTTTTTTTTTATATATGTTTTTTTTAAATAAAAAAAATATATATATATTATAATTAATATTATAATAAATGCATTTTTAATTAAGTTTATTTTTTAATTATGATTAAATATTCATTAAGTAATAAACTATGAGTAATTTGTTATTAATTATTTGTATAATGGAAAGTGTACATTAATTAATGCTCAAATTTTATTTTATTATTAATGAATATTTTTCTAATTAAATACTTAATTGGTTAATTCTGTTATTAATTATTAATTTGTTATATTTAATTAATCATGGATTAATAAATATATTCATTAATTAATAGTTAATTTTGGTTTCTTCTATATGTGCGAAGGGAAGTAATTTTTGGATTTTGGAAATGATTACCTTTATTTGGATTCTGTATATATTTATGTTTCCTTGATCCGTATAGTGTAACTGAGCTTGACAAATATGAAACTGTAGAGGTGGTTTGGAACCAGTATGTCAATGATGTTTTAATTGAAGATTAAATATCTTAATTAATTGGTTAATGGTTGTTTAAATTATATTCTTGTGAAATTGGTTAAAGAACTCGTTATGGCGTATTTTTGGATGTTCGATGCAATGAACATTAGTGAGTTAGAAAACCAAGAACAACCTATATCTAAATGAAGTAGATTACTGCAATCTAATATAGATCATGTAGGAAACTTGGTCGACTTTTAATGTTTAGATCAATTCGGAAAAGATTGTATCTGCTGAATATTGCCTTTGCGAGTTTAATTTCTGTATTCACTTTTGATTATGAAATGGCAAGTCATGCTTTGTTTGATAGGTCCCTGTCTTATGGATTGACTTGGGGGTACCTGTATCAGTCCTCGGTTCCGAGTTGACTGTTGTTTTGTAGTAGTGTTGTATTTGGTCATATCCTTTGTGTGGGTGTCGAATGATGAGTCGTGTTTGACCAGATGGTTGTTTCCTCCTTCTTGAACTTCGTTTGTCTGACCATGTGTATTCCTTGGTTTTTGAGTTCATCCGAGTTTAGTCTAGTGTCGTATGGGAAAGTGGCTTTCGATTGGGGGCCGTGCCCAAAGTGGCTGCTGGGTAACCCATCGAAAGTGAGTCTAATAAGTGTTAACCTATCAGTAGATTAGAATGTAATCTCTAAGTAAGATAATGTGCCTCACACATGGGACGAGTGCTAACACAGACCCGACATGCTGTGAGAAGGCCTGAAATGGCAAACCATCATCCTTGTCTTCACGAGAGGATGTGTGGGTCCACATGAGGCTTGGATGGGCTGGAGGCTCGGATTAGGTTGCCAGGGTAACCCAATGTATGGGGCCGGGACCTATGAAGACCTACCATGGTAACTGTACCAGATTGTGTGATGACACTTGTCCCTACGTTCGCTAGTGTGTTGTCGTTTTGTCCTGTTAGGAGTACCTTTGTGGGTCGTCCTTTTGTCTCTGCCCTTGTGAGTATCAGTTTCATGTTAGACCTTGGGTGGTGATGGCTCAGTCTTATGGATGCTCTTCTGGACCTTTGTATTAGCTTTGATTATGTTCAACTAGATCCTTTTCTTTTCAAGGATCATTTATGTATTATTGACCAATGCGGTCGCTTGTATATTGTTTATGTTTCGCCTTGATGGCCGGATTGTAATGGTGTAACCTCTTGTATTCTTGTCTTTATTATTTATCAGAGGGGTCTTGCAGTTGAGCAGACCCGGAGATGTAGCCCTTTAGGGGTGAACTCCAAGATCATTATGGTGTTATGTGATGTTATTCTCTTATGTTTCCCTTATTCTGCTTTGTCATGTATGATTAGCTTATGTTAGAATGGATAAGTGGATAAATGGAATTAACTTTAAATGTTTATATGCGGTTCTTTCTTGAATGCCATTTTGATCGAATGCATAAGTGGTTTAGATGAGATTTATTGTAGATGCATGTATGCAATCATCTTTTAAAATGTATTAAATTTGAATATGAAGGAATGTAACTTAGAGTAATGGAATATATTCAGTTGTTGTTAAGGAAATTAAGTATGCTTGAAAAGATCTCATATGTTTATGATGAAATTCTAGTGTGTTAGGATAGTAGATGTTTGGCTTCTATTTTTAATGAAAAGCTTGAATGAAGATTATGAATAGATCTTAATGGATGAATCTTTGCTTGTGATTTATATTTCCATCTTCTGAAAGAAATTATCCTGATTAAGAATTATCTCGTTATTCAAATAATCAGCTTATTGGATTAATTGTGTGAGTTAAGTGAATTGTGAAATTTAAGTAATCTCGTTGGGAAACTCTTTAGGTGTTAGTTGATGTCTTCCGCTATGTAATCTGAATCTTTGTTATCTTGTTGTATCTTAATGTGGTGTAACAAAACAATAAAATTAAAAAAAATTATTGCACTCTATTCTTGTGTTTTGGCTTATCCCTTCGGGGTTTCCTGGCAGGGCATTACATCTGGTATCAGAGCCCATGTTGCAAACATTGGGATCTCTGGTGTCGCGTGTGCCCTCTATTGGTGTGAGGTGTATCGACCTTATGTGTATGCTGGTCCTCCTTTTGCATGTGAGCGATTGAGCAAACCTTAACTTGTGTGTAACGTGTGTGTTCACACCTTGTTTTCACCTTCTTGATGTTGGTGTTCGAGTGTTCATATGTGCATTGTTTGCTTATTGATGTCTGGGTCTACGATTACTCTTATTTTGAAAGAGAGTCGTATGTACCTCCCTTTTTGAGTGTTGTACACTTTAGACTAATCCATTTGGGTTGGTCAGTGCTTGTCTTGAATCTGAAAGTACATATCGTGCTTGTTTAAGATTATGATCTAGCTTAGTGTTGTCCAATTGAAGGACTAGTATGGCAATTATTGAATGTTTATTTTGTAGAAAATTGAATGATTATCACCATTTCTCTCTCTCTCTCTCTCTAGAAATTAAAATGATTAGGATATGTGTAATTATCTTTGATTTGAGTTTCTTGTTTGCAAGAGAGAAAAGGGTGTGACTTCTTGAACCCTTGTGTGAGCCTTATGACACTTATGTTTTTAGATTATTAAAGGGGCTATGGGTTTTAAAGTTCATATTGGTATTGGGAGAAAACTATATGTGTACGTTTAAAGAATTCTCCATGTGTATTTTGTAGGAGTAGCATAATTAAATTTTATCTTAAGTAATGTGCATTAATATGTGGATAGTTGTTATGTGAAACTGCTTTGTTGTAAAAGATGTATAAATTGGAACATGTTATAGTAGCTTCGAGAGTATATTAATGTGTTCCCTGAAAGATTGTTTTATGTGTTTCATTAAACTAGTTTGATTGAAGATTTATTTTAGCAATGCTCCATTGAACTCGCTTTTGGGTATATGTAATTACCTTAATGTGTTTAGGAAGTGCAAATGAAAAGCTTGTTTGATGTGCATGCATTAATATGTTTTAATTGGGTGATAGCTCCTTGCTTACCTTTATATCGTAATTTGATTTTAATGTTAGGTTGAAAATTATGACATGTGTCTGTATTGTATTAAATAGTGAGTGTTCTTAAGAGGTCTTGCATTATCGAAAAGATTGCCTGTCTTGATCTCTGTTTTGTCTGGAAAACTAGAACCTCCTGTTGCAACCATAATTATTGGAAGTGTTTTGTTAGGCTGATTGTCATCCTTCTAAACGGTAGCGAAATGAAAACCGTGCAATTAAAATGATAGGCTTATAGTGAGAAATTTTATATTATAGTGTGATCTTGATTGATCTCGTGTCTTTGTAGGAAATAGTTTGGTTATCAAACTCTCTTTCCCTTCTCTTAAATGCCTAATCATAAGATTTTTAGAAATGGTATTAAAGAACGCATTGATTTAAATAGAATGTTTATAAAACATGTGAAATTGTACTATTGCATTTTGGCTTCATACTGAAAGATGAAAGTCCTCTTTGAGAAAAGAATTTGCTTAGCTAGTAATCTAGTTACGGATGCTTAGTGAAATTTGAGAAAGATATAGGAATGATGTTATTTCCTTATGTAATTGTGAATTGTTTATAATTTCAGTACTTGTATCTAGAGTAAATTAGATTCAGTTATTTATGTAGAAAGCATAATTAAAATCTTCCTTGTATAGATGTTAGCGTACTGAAAAGTACTCCCCGTAAATGTGACTAAACTAGTACTGGTGTTTTTGTGTGTATTGTAAGAAACCAGTGCTTATTATAGGGACCCATGGATTGGTGAAGTAATCAACCATGGAGGATATGTTGCTTATGAGTATGGGAAACCATACTATTTATGTGATGTTTCTTATTTGTTTCCCTACTGAGTACCAAACCTCGGGTTGTGGGTAACTCAATATGTTAAGGGGTAGTATTCGAAGTAACCGTTCCTTGAATAGTATGGATTGGCGTATGAGTAATGTCGGCGCGAAGCGACTTTAGCTTCTCTACTTCGAGGAATGATATAGTTGTACTATGAAACTGTATCAAAGGTGTACTCAATACTTTCCCTTTTGATGAATCTATTTATAGGTTTATATGTGTCAGCCTATTCCTTTCCTGTATTTGAGCATATGGATAATGATTCTTGAGAAGAGTGATGGTGTAATTTGGAGGATCCTTTGCCTTGTCTTCATGAAAGGTAGGTTTATTCACATGTGCTACCAATTAGTATGTGTTGGTGGGCATGTGGGTGGACCCTAGTCATGTATACCTCTGACTTACGACGAGTATCCTTCTAGATACGTCGCTATGTGGGATGTGACTTGTGCGTGCATTTTTCGTGAGGTACACTACCATGCGGGATACGTCCATTGTGTGTGTTCTCCGCTTGGGGTATTGCCATGCCGCGTGATGACATGATGCAGGGTGATGTCGAGGTGCACACCGCCATGCCATGTGGGTAGTGTGACTATGTCGCACCACATGATGAGCTACTGCAATAGCTAGTCAGTTGTTCCTTCCTTCCTCGTTGGTGGCTAGATGTTAGTCACATAGTGATGTTATGTGCAGTTGTGATATTCTTATTATTTCTTTGGGGACCAGCAATTTATTTTATGTTGACTTTGAAGGTTTAGCCACGATCTTGTGATCTTTTGCACTTTTGATTTGGTGTTGCAATTCCGGATTATTTTCTTACCTTATTGTTGGAATTGATGATTTATTACCTTTATTCCTCTGTACTTTGGTGGCTAAACTAGTTTATCCTTATTGTTTTCGGATGCTGGTCTTGTGTTGAAATGTAAAATTCCTCTCCAAAGACGTATGACACGGATTTGGTAGAGTGTGTGTGAGGAAGTAGATGTAGGGAACCTTGAGGATGGGGGTATGTGAGGCTGTGTTGCAGCTAGTATCCACTACCTACCTATGTGTGGTGATTATCTCTTGGAGGCTAACCACCTTTCTCAACAAGGGATATTCACAGAGGTCTTGTATGGAAGGTAGCACCGCTATGGTGTGCCTACCACCATCGAGCCTTTGAGTGAGATATTGGATGTTTATGATCATATTGTTGTTTTGAGATCAAGCATAGAGATGCTGATCATGCATGTTATCTTTGACCGAGCATTAGACATGCTCACATATGGCCTTTTCTATTATGCATTCCAGTTATGTGGATGGTTATTAATTGTATCATGGAGTAAATTGTGTTAACTTGTCACTATGTTATGGGACATAGTCATTGGAAAGGTTTTCTTATGCCTGGCAAGTGTAAACAATTGAGTTATTTACGTTGCTCTTATTTCATGAAAGTTAAATTGGTTGTAGAAATTGATATTTTAAACTTGTTTTATGCGATAAAGTTTTATGAAAAAGATGTATTGGTAATAGAAATTGATCATGATGGCATGTTTTCTTGTCATGTTCGATAGATGATTATGGTAATTGTTGTTTACCTCTTTGTAATGCTTTAATGTGGTGTAATGAAAGGGAGAAAATTCGTGTTTCGCTGCTATGATTGTGGATAATTCCTAGAATATTTTAAGGAATGTATGGATTTAGATGTATCTTGCCAATGGGTAATGGCGTTTGTAAAGGATTTTGCAATAATATTTCATTTGATTATGGAAAGATTTCTATGTGCAATTTGATCTTTGTTGAATGAGTTTCAGGGCTGATGCGTACGACATGTTCTCCATCTAGCCTTACGACTTCCAGGAGTAAGTCAGAACCTAGGGGGGAGAATGTAGTACCCCTGCCCTAATCAATTTCTAATCTTGGTTAGTTCATCTTAATACAATGATTATAGTCAGATGTTTGATTTAATGCATAGCTGTTGATGTGGTTTTCACACTAGTTGTATGCAAGTTGTTTAGTGTTCCTATTTCGTGGTATTAATATCGGGCTAACGCTTTCATTAAGTTTATATATGTATGCATGTATGACTCTTGGTTGCAGGAGATTTCAGGTACAACGCCGCATGAGTGCGAGGTTCGTCTTCACCTAGATTTACAGGTTTGAGTGTACCTCTTTTACTCTTTAGAGTTGGATTAGGTGGTCGTAAGACCCTGGTTGACCTTCTCAATTTGCGTGCTTGGTGTGTATGGTTAAATTGATTAATTAGTCCTTAGTAATTATTTTGATTATATATGTGTTTGTGCGTTAAAGATTAATGGACTAGATTAATCAGGATTTCGTTATGCGATTTTCGTTGATATTGGATTGCTCGTTTTAATTGGGAGTAAATTCAATTAAATAGCTGATTTTGAATATTAAATGCATTTTGTATATGCTGTCGAAAAAGAAAGTTTTGTATTTAATTGCAATAGAATTAATTTAATCTTTAAATTTCAATTGAGTGAGAAAATCAATGTTGAATTGAAAGGCAAGTTTAATTTGTTGTTATAGTTAGAAAAGAATTATTTTTGGGAAGATTTATTTTAAATAGAAATTTTAATTCCAAAATGAAATTTTGGTCAACTCTTCCTTATAACCTAGACTTTTGGAAAATTTTGGGGGGAGAGTTTTTGGAAAAAAAAATATAATTTTGGAAAAATATTTTTGGAGGAAATTTTGGGGGTTTTGGAGGAGGAGAAATTTCTTGAGCCTCAGGATTGGGCTTTCCTCTGATCTTGCCAGGATTGCTGAATCAGGTAGTCCTCTGATTATTTCTTGGGTTCTTGCTTAAAGAAAGTCTTTTTTGGTGTTTATGTAGAAATCTAGTTGTAGATTAAAAATCTTATGCTTTTGGGAAATAGAGAAATTGAAGTTTGAATTTCTGGATCTTAAATCCTCCTTACTTCCTTTCCAAACCTCAAGATGGCAATTTTGTTTGTAAATGGATTCTCAAAAAAAAAATTAAATTAAAACCAAATTTGGGGTTTGGTTGTTCTTGAGAAAAATTTGTCTAAAACTCCATTGAATCTCCTTTATATAAGTTGAAGAATGAAAATTAGGTTGGGGTTTGGCATATTTGATGTTAAATTGTGTAAATCCATCTCATTTTGCCTGAAGAGTATTGTGTTGGAAAGTTTTCCCCTTCCAAATTTGGGTATTTGGAAAATGAAAAAAAAAAAAATTTATGTTTAGAAGTCTCTGGACTGTATCTTTTGTTTACTGTGCATTTTTTTGACAGTTAAATTTTTTTAAAAACATTTTTAAAAAAAAATGTGTAACTTAATACCCACGTGGCAGGGCACACCTCCCTACCACGTGGGAGGTAGCTTGCTACCATGGTAGCGGACTGCTACCAAATGGTAGCAGCACTGCCCATGTTAGCCGCTTGCTACCATTTAGTAGCAGTGCTACCGTGGGTAGCGTGAGCTCCCAAGGGGGGGCCCACGTGGGGTTCCACGTGGGTACCCTCCCTCCCCTTTTTTATGATTTTTTTTGTTTTCATAAAAAAGAAAATAGTAATGTGTTTTTTTTTATATATGTTTTTTTTAAATAAAAAAAATATATATATATTATAATTAATATTATAATAAATGCATTTTTAATTAAGTTTATTTTTTTAATTATGATTAAACATTCGTTAAGTAATAAACTATGAGTAATTTGTTATTAATTATTTGTATAATGGAAAGTGTACATTAATTAATGCTCAAATTTTATTTTATTATTAATGAATATTTTTCTAATTAAATACTTAATTGGTTAATTCCGTTATTAATTATTAATTTGTTATATTTAATTAATCATGGATTAATAAATATATTCATTAATTAATAGTTAATTTTGGTTTCTTCTATATGTGCGAAGGGAAGTATTTTTGGATTTTGGAAATGATTACCTTTATTTGGATTCCATATATATTTATGTTTCCTTGATCCGTATAGTGTAACTGAGCTTGACAAATATGAAACTATAGAGGTGGTTTGGAACCAGTATGTCAATGATGTTTTAATTGAAGATTAAATATCTTAATTAATTGGTTAATGGTTGTTTAAATTATATTCTTGTGAAATTGGTTAAAGAACTCGTTATGGCGTATTTTTGGATGTTCGATGCAATGAACATCAGTGAGTTAGAAAACCAAGAACAACCTATATCTAAATGAAGTAGATTACTGCAATCTAATATAGATCATGTAGGAAACTTGGTCGACTTTTAATGTTTAGATCAATTCGGAAAAGATTGTATCTGCTGAATATTGCCTTTGCGAGTTTAATTTCTGTATTCGCTTTTGATTATGAAATGGCAAGTCATGCTTTGTTTGATAGGTCCCTATCATATGGATTGACTTGGGGGTACCTGTATCAGTCCTTGGTTCCGAGTCGACTGTTGTTTTGTAGTAGTGTTGTATTTGGTCATATCCTTTGTGTGGGTGTCGAATGATGAGTCATGTTTGACCAGATGGTTGTTTCCTCCTTCTTGAACTCCGTTCATCTGATCATGTGTATTCCTTGGTTTTTGAGTTCGTTCGAGTTTAGTCTAGTGTCGTATGGGAAAGTGGCTTTCGATTGGTGGCCGCGCTCAAAGTGGCTGTTGGGTAACCCATCGAAAGTGAGTCTAATAAGTGTTAACCTATCAGTAGATTAGAATGTAATCTCTAAGTAAGATAATGTGCCTCACACATGGGACGAGTGCTAACACAGACCCGACATGCTGTGAGAAGGCCTGAAATGGCAAACCATCATCCTTGTCTTCACGAGAGGATGTGTGGGTCCACATGAGGCTTGGATGGGCCGGAGGCTCGGATTAGGTTGCCAGGGTAACCCAATGTATGGGGCCGGGACCTATGAAGACCTACCATGGTAACCGTACCAGGTTGTGTGATGACACTTGTCCCTACGTTCGCTAGTGTGTTGTCGTTTTGTCCTATTAGGAGTACCTTTGTGGGTCATCCTTTTTTCTCTACCCTTGTGAGTATCGGTTTCATGTTAGACCTTGGGTGGTGATGGCTCAGTCTTATGGATGCTCTTCTAGACCTTTGTATTAGCTTTGATTATGTTCAGCTGGATCCTTTTCTTTTCAAGGATCGTTTATGTATTATTTACCAATGCGGTCGCTTGTATATTGTTTATGTTTTGCCTTGATGGCCGGATTGTAATGGTGTAACCTCTTGTATTCTTGTCTTTATTATTTATCATAGGGGTCTTGCAGTTGAGCAGACCCAGAGATGTAGCCCTTTAGGGGTGAACTCCGAGATCATTATGGTGTTATGTGATGTTATTCTCTTATGTTTCCCTTATTCCTCTTTGTCATGTATGATTAGCTTATGTTAGAATGGATAAGTGGATAAATGGAATTAACTTTAAATGTTTATATGCGGTTCTTTCTTGAATGCCATTTTGATCAAATGCATAAGTGGTTTAGATGAGATTTATTGTAGATGCATGTATGCAATCATCTTTTAAAATGTATTAAATTGGAATATGAAGGAATGTAACTTAGAGTAATGGAATATATTCAGTTGTTGTTAAGGAAATTAAGGATGCTTCATATGTTTATGATGAAATTCTAGTGTGTTAGGATAGTAGATGTTTGGCTTCTATTTTTAATGAAAAGCTTGAATGAAGATTATGAATAGATCTTAATGGATGAATCTTTGCTTGTGATTTATATTTCCATCTTTTGAAAGAAATTATCCTGATTAATAATTATCTCGTTATTAAGATAATCAGCTTATTGGATTAATTGTGTGAGTTAAGTGAATTGTGAAATTTAAGTAATCTCGTTGGGAAACTCTTTAGGTGTTAGTTGATGTCTTCCGCTATGTAATCTGAATCTTTGTTATCTTGTAGTATCTTAGTGTGGTGTAACAAAAAATAATAAAATAAAAAATTATTGCACTCTATTCTTGTGTTTTGGCTTATCCCTTTGGGGTTTCCTGGTAGGGCATTACATGCTGCAGTGCCACTGCAGGCCACACCCTGTAGGGATGCCTCGATGTCACTGCAGACCACGACCCGCAGTGGCATCTCGGTGCCACTGCAAGTGGCCCCACCTCTCCCTGTGGAAACCACTGCCCCTATGCTTCCCCTTGGCCACTGCCTCCTTCTCCAACCTGCATAGAAAACACACACATGCCCTAACCCAAATTTTAGGTTAGGGCAAATACAACATACGTGTTTAAAAAAAAAATGGTGTGGATTATGTGTTATAAGATTTTAGGGCTTCATTCATAATAAATAAAATATAAAAGAATGAGTAAATAGAAGGGGGAAACCTATTCAAAATTTGAATAGAGTATCTGATATATTTTTGGAATACTAATAGTTTATTTTATTTAAGCCCCTAAATTTAATGGATTCATATAGTTAGTAATATACATATATTTAATTGTAATCTAGTCGAATTTTAAATGCATTATCATTATTGCTAAAAAAAAAAAAAAGGTTTAATAACCTAAGTGCTAGGATTATTTAATTTAGTTCCTAGGCAAATGAAGAATTATTTGAGATTAAGAATATCTCCTACATACTAATTTAGAGATTTTTGTTTAAATGAAAAATATTACTATTTGATGAGATAATAATAATTCTTTTGGGAAAATTAAGATTCCGTATTTAATTATCTCGCTTACTTGATCTAGGGTTTAGATTATCCTTAGTTGAAAAGAAACCAAACTTAGTTAAGACAAGACTTAATTAATGCATCTTTAATTTAGCATATTAGTTTTATTAGGATGTTTTAAAAAAAAAATTGTTTCGTTCGTGCCCAAAGGTTTGGGCATGACAATAAGGTTCATCCATAAAATATAACCATACATTACATTCAAAGTTTTCATTAAAACATAAGTTATGTAACTAATTTTGTTACATACTTTAATTTAATTATAACTAATGAATACTTTCCAAGCATACTTTAATTGCGTTATCAATAACTGAATACATTCCATTATTCAAATCTACATTCTTTCATGATCCAAATTACTACATTTAATAAGATGACTACATGCATGCATTTAAGATTAACTTCAACTAATCCACATTATACATTCTAACATAATGCCATCCATAGATGCTAAATTAAAAAGGAAACATAAGAACATAAACATCACATAACGCCGAAATGATATCGGAGTTCACCCCTAGTGGGCTACATCTTTGGGTCTATTCAACTTGAAGACCCCTCTAAAAATTAAGTAATAGTGAAGAATACATTAGGTCACCTCATTTCATCCTGCCATCAAGGCGTACATAAACCAATAATACATACGACCACATCGGTCAAATAAATACATGAATGATCCTGGAATAGGAAAGGATCCAACTAAACATGATAAGAAGCAAATACAAGATCAACTAGAGCATCCACAAAACTAAATCTTCACAATCCATCATAAGAAAACCATGGTCTAACACAAATATTAGTTTCTCACAAGGGCACAAATAATAGGATGACTCCTCAAGAATGCTCCTATCAAGGATGACACAACAACACACTAGAAAACATAAGGAAGAAGTGTCATCACATAACCAGGTATGGTTACCATGGTAGGTCTTCATAGGTTTTGGCCCCATCCACTAGGTTACCTTGGAAACCTAATCCGAACCTCCAACTCATCGAAGCCTCATGTGGACCCACACATTCTTTCATGAAAACAAGGTTGATGGTTTTCCATTTCAGGCCTTCTCACTGCATGCTGAGTCTATACTAGCACTCATCCCATATGTCAAGCATAATTAACTTACTTAGTAATTCATTAATTAACTCTCTAATATGCTATTAGGTTATCACTTATTTAGACACACTTTCTATGGGTTACCCAACAACCACTTTGAGCGTGGCCCACAATTGAAAGCCACTTTCCCAAATGACACTAGACCATAAACCAACAAACTCCTAAAACCCATGTATACACTAGGACAAGCTTACAAACTTCAATACGGTGGGAATACCCACTTGGTCAAAAAAAGTTCATACGAGGTGCATTGATTGATGTTACTCTAACTAGAGACCTGACTAGCTATGGTCAACCACGAATCAACATTTGACACTCGGATAAAGGACATGAATGGATACAACACCATCATAAGAAAAAAGTCAAAACTTGAGATCAAGGACATAAATAGGTACCCAAAACAATCATACAACAATGTCTAACAAAACAAAATCAAAGACTTGTTATTTCTTAAGCAAATGCAAATACAAAAAATTAAACATGCATAGGCATAGATTGGAAAAGACAATCTTCTTTCCTATTGTTTACACATAACAATCGATCCAGTTTTCTAAAGGATCTAAGTATGATTGCAGTTTGACTACCTCGTCTAGGTATAGGTTGTTCCTGGTTTTCTAACTCACTAAGTTAATTTGCATCATAACATTAATATAAATACGTCCTCATGAGTTTTCAACCAAAATAACATTAATATAAATATCTTATATGTAGAACACCCAATGATATAAAATTAAATATTCAGATTAATCAACTAAAATATGATATTTATCATTCAAAAGAAAACATCATTCTTATTCTTGTTCAAAATCAACAATCTAATCTTATCTCTTATGATTAAATTACATACTTTCAAAAAATGGAAATATACATTACAAAGGAAAATCAAAATCGATAGTCATTTCCTAACTAAACCGATACTTCCTTGCATATAGAGAGAAAAGTACAAATTAAATATATATATATATATATATATATATATTAATTCATGATTAGTAAAATATATAAAATTAACAATTAATAATAAAATTTATAAATTAAGTATTAATTAATTAATATATATATATATATATTAATCTTGGATTAATAAAAATATATTTATTAAATAATAATTAATAATAAAAACTATATTAAATTTTTTATTTTTTTACTAAAATAAAATTTATTAACTAAAAAATACTTTTAACAAATAAAAAAAAACTTTATATTTTATTTAAAGCCCCCCTTGGGAGACCCATGGGCCCCACCACGTGGGAACCATGTGGTTCCATTTCCCTTTAGGAAGGGTTGTCGGGACCATGACATGGTCTCCCCACAACCACGACTGTGTGGAGATGATGCCATGGTCTGCATGCCATGGCTCTCCCCATGGCTTGGGGAAGCCACGACTCTCCCTAGCCTTGGGTCGAGGCCATGGCTCTCCCCACAAGGTCCCCCCAAAAATAATGTTGCTTTTAATATTTAATTTTTTTAATTTATTAAAATTAATAACAAACCCCAAATCTATAGTCTCAGACTCAAAATTCTTTGAGAAATAAATTTCATTTTCAAATCCTCAAACATATATATGCATTTTTTCATTATCTCAAACAAAACCCCAAATAAAATAGACTCAGAAATTTTTTGAGACAAAATAGAGAATGGATTCAGTCAATTTTAAATAGAACATTTTCATTCCCAGGCAACCCATTCTAGTGAAATTTTGCTAGCATAACCCCTCTTAGGGGTAAAATTAGCAAATTTAATCAATCTAAAATGATGAAATCCAACTAATTTAACAATTTACAAACCAAATTACAAGATTCATAAAGGAATTTTGGATTTCTTCCCAACTCCCATATACACACAAATTTTTTAATTTAACATATCATTTCTTTCCCAAAATGAAGAAATGGATTTGCATCCATGAAACAAAGGATTCAATGCTAAATTAATTGCTTAATTCATATCCAAAATGAAGGAGTTTTCTTAAAGAAAAAGGTAGCCACACACACATAGGAAGCTCCTTTAAATTTAGACAAATTTCAACAAAACAAAGGGTGAACCAAAATGCCAACCTTGAATGCTATCTTGGAGGTGTTGAAGATGAGCTCCACCTGCAAAATACCAAAAATCCTTTCACAAAATGCCCCAAATTCTTCCCCAAATTTTTCCATCTAAAAATATAACTCTCCAAAACCCATGAAGAAAATACATTAAAAACTATTTTTGACCAAGACTCATTTTAGGGTAAAATTATTTTTACAAAATTAAAAATTGATTTCTAATTAAAAATCAAAATGCTTCTGTCCCTCATTTAATTTTTAAATTTCTAAACTGTAACAAAAACTAACATTTATATTTCAAAATGTTAATGAGGGCAAAATATTTTCAATTTTCCAGCTCTATTTAACCTTTCTCCTAAAATGCATTCAAATGTTTTAATTTACAATTTTGAAAATAACCATTAATCAAACTTGCTTATATAATAAATTGATTTTCTCAAATAATTGAAATTAACCTTTCTATTCCAAAATTCCAAAGAGATTAAATTATTCCTATTTTGAATAAATTTAAATCTTTCCCTTCCAAAAGCATAAACTGAATAAATTTATCATTTAAAATTAACCATTTAATTGAACTTGCTACCAACTTTAATTGAGCAATTCTAATTAAAGATTAATTGTATAAAAAGGGAACCTGTTTAATTTAGTCCCTAAAACACTAATGCGTAAACACACATTAAATCAAATTAAATACTGAGGATTAAATACTTAATTTAACCAGACACAAAACACGTAACCCAAGAAATCCAAACAGACTAACGACCTGCATACCCCACCAAAGAGGATATTGATGGATGAATGACGATGCTCACTTGAGCATTACCAAGGAAGGACAAGGGTCTCATGACTACCTAATCCAATTCCTTAGGACCCATAAGGTACACTCAAACCTGGGAATCCAGGTGGAGATGAACCTCGTACCTATGCAATACTGTACCTGCAATCTCCTACAACCAAGAGTCATACATGCATACATATATATATATATATATATATATATATTTAATAAAAGTGTTAGCCTAAGATTGATAACATGAAATAGGATAAATAATAAACTTACATATGAATTAATGCAAAAACCACATTAATCGGTATGCACAATAATCAAAACATATGACTATAACATAAAAACATGATAAACTAACCAAGGTCAAACCAAGATTAGAATCTGATTAGGGTAGGGGTACTACATTCTTACCCAACAGATTAATAGAGGCATCAATTGAAGGCATCGGGAGCCAAACTGTCCATGGCTTTGCAATCCCCATATTTTTATTAACAACTAAAGGATGATCAACAAGAGCGCCCACCAAAATCTTCCTTGGTGAGGAAAGATTATGGTTTTCTACTGACTACAACTCCGTGGAGGCTCATTTAGTGGAGGAGATCCTAGCCCCAACATTCTACATGACATTAAAATTAGGCATAGTCACATTAACACCACCATTGGAAGCCCTAAGTTTATCAACCCCACTAAAACCCTATCGCCGAACAATAGAAACCCTATTCATAGACTTCTGAGCACACTTTCCCCTCTGCTTAAAAAAACCTCAAAAATAGCTAGAAATAGGATGGTATCTAAAATACCTTCACTAAAAACCCTCATCAACATGTTGGACATCATGTTTTATAGCCATGTCAACCCACTCCACACCATGAAATACCCACTTGGGAACGTGGCCTGCATTCTTCCCAAACAGATCTACAGTTGGTGAGGGATATGCGACCACCTCATCCCCCCAACCATGTTTCTGAAAGACCTCCCACAGATTGTGAAAAATTGTAGTACAAATATAATTATGTAAATTATTTTAAATTAAAATAAGATTATGCTTTTAAGAAAAATATATATTTTCATTATAAAATTTGTATTATATTATAATCATTATGTCAAAGCAATAGGTGGTTCATTTATATAGGAATGCCTTCCTCATTAAAAACTACATTTTAATATTATTTATTAGAAAAATAATACGCATAAAAAATATTTTATTATTATCTAATTTTATTCGAAATATCTCTTAATATTATTTATTTTATTAGAATATTATATCTTTTTCAAGTTTCTTAAAAATTAAAACAAAAAATATTGAAAAAGAAAGAACCAACTTTATTTGTGTTGTAAGGTCTTAGGATGCTGATCAATTTTGCATATACATTTGTTCCTCTTTCCTATTTTTAACACTTCCAGTGTTATCAATTTTCCATAGATAAAATTTTATGATATTGATTTATGTACAATGTTCATATTTTAGTGGAGTCTGGGATTTATTTTTTTGACATAGGTACTTGTATAAAATCTTCTTCTCATTAAAATTTTCAACATCAAGAGTATCTTGTCCCCCAAAGTTTCTTAGTGCTTGTCACTGACTCCAATTATGTTCTCCTATGAAATTGGAATGTTTCTTAGTGTTGTGATATGCCATCAACAACTATACTAATAATTGAAGCAATGTCTATTATCAAATTTAGAAAAAAAAAAATTAGCGACGCAAGAAACATATTTTTTGGTAATATATAGAGATAAAGAATGATGACTAATAAATCTTGAAGTCCTTATTCAGAGTTATTATCAAATGGGGAAATGCAATTTTTCTGCATCCATGTTAGAAGCATTTTGAAAGAGAATTCTTTTTTTGAAATATGTATAATTTCATCATTTTGATAGTTAAATTTTATTAGCTTTCCTTGAAATAACCTATCATTTTGCTATCTAAAGCCACCAATGTGAAGTCGCTGTACAAGTCACTTAAAAATGAAACTATAGACATCCAATATCTTGGCTTGTTTCAGTGGTAGAAGTATTACAAAACTCGTAGATAACCTATTCAGCATAAGACACCCATTCTAGATTCACCTATGGGTCAATTGATGATTTTTTATAGTCTCTTCGGGGAAAATTTGCAAAACATGGAACCATCAATTGAACTACACTATAGGCACCAAAAATACAAAACTGTTATCATTGGAAATCCGACTGTCAGATCTATTACTATGGTCATTCGAATTTGCAGTGGTGGTGCTGGTGGTCTTTTTAGGATCCTTTTAGTTTTCATTGCTATCTTGGTGGGCCTAAGGCCTGAACTTTGTATCTCTGCGATTTTGAATAAATATTTTCCCCTTTTTCCAAAAAAAATAAATTATATTTGAGATTAGTTTTATTATTACAATTATATTTATATAAATTAAAATAAGATTATGATTTAAAAATAAATAAAAAATTTCATTATTAAATTTGTACTATATTATAATCATTATGTCAAAATCATAGGTTCTTTATTTATATAGGAATGCCTTCCTCATTAAAAATGCATTTTAATATTATTTATTAGAAAAATAATACGCATAAAAAAATATATTTTATTATTATCTACTTTTAGTCAAAATACCACTTAATATTATTTATTTTATTAGAATATTATATCTTTTTCAAGAATCTTAAAAAATAAGAAAAAAATTCAAAAATAAAGAATCGGTTTTATTTGTGTTATAATGTCTTAGAGTGCTAATCAATTTTGCATATACATTTGTTCCATTTTCCTCTTTTTAGCACTTCTATTGTTATCAATTTTCCACCGATAAAATTTTATAATATTGATTTATTTACAATGTTCACATTTAAGTGGAGTCTAGGAATTATTTTTTTGATAGAGATACTTCTATAAAATCTTCTTCTCATTCAAATTTTCAACAATTATTATCCACAAAGCAAAACTAACTTTTCCACCAAAGTTTCTTTGTACTTGTCACTGGCTCCAATTATGTTGTCCTATGAAATTGGAATGTTGCTTAATGCTCTCATATGCAATTGACAACTATACTAATAATTGAAGCAATGCCCATTATCAAATTTACAAAATTAAAATTTAGTGATGCAAGAAACACATTTTTTGGTAATATATAGAGATAAAGAATAATGACTAATAAAGCTTGAATTCCTTATTTGGAGTTATTATTGAATGAGGAAATGCAATTTTCCTTCATCCATTTTAGAAGCATTTTGAAAGATAATTCTATTTTTGAAATAGGTAGAATTTCATCATTTTGATAGTAAAATTTAATCAACTTTCCTTCAAATAACCAATCATTTTGGTATCTAAAGCCACTAATGTGAAGTTGTTGTACAAGTCACTAAAAAATGAAACTATAGACATCCAATATCTTAGTTATTTTCAATCGTAGAAAGTATTACAAAAGTTGGAGATAACCTATTTGGCATAAGACATTCATTATAGGTTCACCTTTGGGTCAATTGATGAGTTTGTTTTGTCTCCTCAGGGTAGATTTAGAAAACATGGAAACATCCATTGAAGTAGACTATAGGCACCAAAAATAAAAGCCTATTATCATTGAAAATTCGATGGTCGAATCTATTGCTATGGTCACTGGACTTCGTAATGGTGGTGCTAGTGGTGTTTTTAGGATCCTTTTAGCTTTTGTTGTTGTCTCTGTGGGCCTAAGGCCTGAGCTTTTTATCTCTGCGATTTCTAAATAAATATTTACCCCTTTTTCCAAAAGAATAAAATTATATTTGAGATTAGTTTTATTATTACAATTATACTTATATAAATTTTTTAATTAAAATAAGATTATGATTTTAAGAAAAATATATATTTTCATTATTAAATTTTTATTATATTATAATTAGTATGTCAAAGTCATAGGTGCTTTATTTATATAGGAATGCCTTCCTCATAAAAAATGTATTTTAATATTTTTTATTAGAAAAATAACATGCATAAACAAATATATTTAATTATTATCTACTTTTAGTCAAAATATTCTTAATGTATATTTTTTTTTATTAGAATATTATATCTTTTTCAAGTTTCCTAAAAAATAAAATAAAAAAATATTGAAAAAGAAAGAACTCACTTTATTTGTGTTATAAGGTCTTAGGATGCTACTCAATTTTGCATATGCATTTGTTCCTTTTTCCTATTTTTAGCACTTCCAGTGTTATCAATTTTCCACCGACAAAATTTCATAATACTAATTTATTTACAATGTTCACTTTTAAGTGGAGTTTGGGAATTTTTTTTTAACAGAGGTACTTCTATAAAATCTTCTTCTCATTCAAATTTTCAACAATTAGTAGCCACAAAGGAAGAGTAACTTGTCCACCAAAGTTTCTTAGTACTTGACATTGGTTCTAATTATGTTGTCCTATGAAATTGGAATGTTGCTTAATGCTTTGATATGCCATCAACAACTATACTGATAATTGAAGAAATGTCCATTATCAAATTTACAAAATTAAAATTTAGTGATGCAAGAAACATATTTTTTGGTAATATATAGAGATAAAGAGTGATGACTAATAAAGCTTGAATTCCTTATTCAGAGTTGTTATTGAATGGGGAAATGCAATTTTCTTGCTTTCCTTGAAATAATGTCTTACCCTTGCCCTAATCAAATTCTAATCACAGTTTGACCTTGGTTAGTTTACCATGTTATAATATTATAGTTAGATGTTTTGATTATTGTGCGTACCTATTAATGTGGTTTTCACATCGATTCTTATGTAAGTCTATTAGTTCTCCTGATTCGTGTTATTAATTTTGGGCTAACACTTTTCTTATACATATATGTATGTGTAGTACCCCTACCGTAATCGATCTCTAACCTTGGTTTAATCTTGATTAGTTATCTTAATATAATGATTATTGTCAGATGTTTGATTTAACGCATAGCTATTGATGTGGTTTTCACACTAGTTGTATGCAGATTTTCAGTGTTCCTATTTCATGATATTAGTATCAGACTAATGATTTCATTAAATTGTATATATGTATGCATGTATGATCTTTGGTTACAGGAGATTTCAGGTACGAAGTCGCATGAGTGCGAGGTTCATCGTCACCTGGTTTTGCAGGTTTGAGTGTACCCTTTTAATCCTTAGAGTTGGATTAGGTGGTCGTAAGACCCTAGTTGACCTTAGTCATGCTCAAGTGAGCATCGCCAGTCATCGTCGGTTATCCCTTTTTGTTTGGATTTGCGAGTCGTCTGTTTGGTTGACCTTCTCGTTTTGCGTGCTTGGTGTGTTTGGTTAATTTGACTAATTAGTCCTTAGTAATTATTTAGATTATTTATGCGTTTGTACATTAGAGATTTATGGACTAAATTAATCTGGTTTCCGTTATGCAACTTTCGTTGTTATTGGATTGCTTGTTTTGAATTGGGAGTAAATTCGATTTAAATGATTGATTTGGAATATTTAATGCATTTTATATATGCTATTGAAAAAGAAAGTTTGGTATTTAATCGCAATAGACGTAATTGCATTCTGTTGGATTCTGAAATTTGAAAGGTTAAATTTGATTAAAAGAGAAATCGATTTTGAATTAAAAAGCAATTTAAATTATTGTAATAGCTAGAAAAGTATTAATTTGAGTATTATTTTTTAAATAAAATTTTTAATTCCAAAAATAGAAAATTTTGGGTCAACTCTTCCATATAACCCAAATTTGGGGAAAAATGGATGGATGGACATTTTGGAGGATTTTTGGTTGGAAAATATGTTGGAGATGAAATTGGAGGATTTTGGATGGAGAAGGAAGGATTTGGGAGCTGGAGATTTGGACTCTCAACAGATCTTGCCAGGAACGCGAGATCAAGTAGGATTTGTCTCTCAATCTTAGTTTTTTGTTTGAAATGGAAATGTGATATCAATCTCAGTTTGTCTAAACCGAATTGGTATTGAATCGGAATTCTTTATCAAACCTAGTAGTGGGCGTTTTGTTTTATAATCTCGAACTGTGTTTAAAAAGGGGAAAGAAAACATTCATATTTTTCTTTTGAGCCTATGCGTTCTTTTTATCAAAATATATAATCATTATGGAATTTGTTGTGGGCGAGTTTTTTGTTTATTAAAACCGAACTGGGTGAAATCATGTTAGCGAAGCCCTTGGTTGGGGTTGGAGGGCTGGGAGCGGAGCTCCACCTGCTCCTCCTCTCCTCTCCCCCACTCGCCCTTCTCCTCCCCCCCGTTTCCGTTGTTCTTACCCCCCCCCCCACTCGCCTGCGTTGGAAACTACGGCCGCGGCACCGCGGTGGCCGCAGGGCACCGCAGAGCCTACGGGCACCGCAGTGGCGCCGCCCACGGGCTTACCCTGCGCAAAGCCTTACCTACAGCGAGGGTTAGGGCACGGCCCGCCCTCGCCACATTATTTAATGCGTTCTTTTTTTAATTAGTTTTTAGAAAACATTTTTTTTTATGTATTTTTTTTTTTATGTGAAACTGCTTGGTTTGTAGAAGTGTTAAAAGGAGCATGTTATTGTAGCTTCGAGAGAGTATTAATGTGTTCTCTGAAAGATTGTTTTATGTGTTTTCCGAAAGATTGTCTTATTTTTCTCATTAGACTAGTTTGATTGAAGATTATTTTAGCAAATGCTCCATTGAACTCGCTTTTGGGTATAAGTAATTGCCTTAATATGGTTAGAAAGTGCGAATGAAAAGCTTGTTTGATGTGCGTGCATTAATAGGTGTTATTGGGTAATAGCTCTTGCTTATCTTTGATCGTAATGTGATCTTCTCTAATAGGTTGCAAATTATGACATGTGTCTATATTGTATTATTTTTAAGTGAGTGTTCTTATGAGGTCTTGCATTATCGAAAAGATTGCCTCTCTTGATCTCTGTTTTGTTTGGAAAACTAGAACCTCTTGTTGCAACCATAATTATTGAAAATGTTTTGTTAGGCTGATTGTCATCCTTCTAAATGGTAGCAAAATGAAAACCGTGTAATTAAATGATAGGTTTATAGTGAGAAATTTAATATTATAGCGTGATCTTGATTGATCTTGTGTCTTTGTAGGAAATAGTTTGGTTATCAAACTCTCTTTCCCTTCTCTTTGCCTAATCATGAGATTTTTAGAAATGGTATTAAAGAATGCATTGATTTAAATAGAATGCTTATAAAATATGTGAAAATGGTGTGGTTGCTTTTGGCTTCATAGGGATAGATGAAGTCTTAAGCTATAGAAATGAATTTGCTTAGCTAGTAATTTAGTTATGAATGCTTAGTGAGATTTGAGAAAGCTGTGGGAATGATGTTATTTCCTTATATAATTGTGAATTGTTAATGAATTCAGTACTTGTATCTAGAGTAAACTTGATTCAGCTATTTATGTAGAAAGCATAATTGAAATCTTCCTTGAATAGATGTTAGCATACTGAAAAGTACTCCCCGTAAATGTGACTAAACCAGTATTGGTGTATTTATGTGTATTGTAAGAAACCAGTGCTTATTATATGTGCCCATGGTTTGGTGAAGTAATCAACCATGGAGGATATGTAGCTTATGAGTATGGGAAACCATACTGTTTTTGTGCTGTTGCTTATTTGTTTCCCTATTGAGTACCAACCCTCAGGTTGTGGGTAACTTAGTATGTTAAGGGGTAGTATTCGAAGCGACCGTTCCTTGAATAGTATGGATTGGCGTACGAGTAATGTCGGCACGAAGCGACTTTAGCTTCTCTACTTCGAGGAATGATATAGTTGTACTACTAAACTGTATCAAGGTGTACTCAATACTTTCCCTTTGATGAACCTATGTATAGGTTTATGTGTGTCATCCTATTCCTCTTCCTTAATTGAGCAGTTTGGATGGTGATTCTTGTGTATAGTGATGGTATGATTTGGAGGATCCTTTGCCTTGTCTTCGTGAAAGGTAGGTTTATTCACATGTGCTGCCAGTTAGTATGTGTTGGTGGGCATGTGGGTGGACCATAGTCATGTATACCTCTGACTTACGGCGAGTATCCTTCTAGATACGTCGCTATGCGGGATGTGGCTTGCGCGTGCTTTTTCCGCGAGGTGCACTACCATGTGGGATACGTCCATTGTGTGTTTTCTCCAATTGGGGTATTGCCATGCCATGTGATGACGTGATGCGGGGTGATGTCAAGGTGCACACCGCCATGCCATGTGGATAGTGTGACTATGTCGCACCACATGATGAGCTACTACAATAGCTAGTCAGTTGTTCCTTCCTTCCTCGTTGGTGGCTAGATGCTAGTCACACAGTGCTGTTATGTGCAGTTGTGATATTCTTTATATTTCTTTGGGGATCAGCAATTTATTTTACCTTGTCTTTGAAGGTTTGGCCACGATCTTGTGATCTTTTGCACTTTGATTTGGTGTTGAAATTCCGGATTATTTTCTTACCTTATTGTTGGAATTGATGATTTATTATCTTTATTCATCTGTACTTTGGTGGCTAAACTGGTTTATCCTTATTGTTTTCGGATGCTGGTCTTGTATCGAGATGTGAAATTCCTCTCCAAGGACATATGATACGGAATTGGTAGAGTGTGTGCGAGGAAGTTGATATAGGGAACCGTGAGGATGGGGGTATGTGAGGCTGTGATGCAGCTAGTACCCACTACCTACCTTGTGTGGTGACTATATCTTGGAGGCTAACCACCTTTCTCAACAAGGGATATTCACAGAGGTCTTGCATGGAAGGTAGCACCGCTATGGTGTACCTAGCACCATCAAGCCTTTGAGTGAGATATTGGATATTTATGATCATATTGTTGTTCTGAGATCAGGCATAGAGATGCTGATCGTGCATGTTATCCTTGACCGAGCATTAGACATGCTCACATGTGGCCTTTTCTGTTATGCATTCCAGTTATGTGGATGGTTATTATTTGTATCATGGAGTAAATTGTGTTAGCTTGTCACTATGTTATGGGACATAGTCTTTGGAAAGGTGTTCTTATGCCTGGCAAGTGTAAACAATTGAGTTATTTATGTTGCTCTTATTTCATGAAAGTTAATTTGGTTGTAGAAATTGATATTTTGAGCTAGTTCTATTCAATAAAATTTTATGAAAAAGATGGATTGGTAAAGGAAATTGATCATGATGGCATGTTTCTTGTCATTTTTGGGTCGATGATTATGGTAATTGTTGTTTACCTCCTTGTAATGTTTTAATTTGGTGTAATGAATGGAAGAAAATTCCTGTTTTTCTGCTATGATTGTGGATAATTCCTAGAATATTTTAAGGAATGTATGGTTTTAGATGCATCTTGCCAATGGATAATGGCGTTTGTAAAGGATTTTGCAATTATATTTCAATTATTTATGGAAAGATTTCTATGTGCAATTTGATCTTTGTTGAATGAGTTTCAGGGCTGATGCGTACGACATGTTCTCCATCTAGCCTTACGACTTCCAGGAGTAAGTCAGAACCTAGGGGTGGAGAATGTAGTACCCCTACCGTAATCGATCTCTAACCTTGGTTTAATCTTGATTAGTTATCTTAATATAATGATTATTGTCAGATGTTTGATTTAATGTATAGCTATTGATGTGGTTTTCACAGTAGTTGTATGCAAATTTTCAGTGTTCCTATTTCGTGATATTAGTATCGGACTAATGATTTCATTAAATTGTATATATGTATGCATGTATGATCTTTGGTTGTAGGAGATTTCAGGTACGAAGTCGCATGAGTGCGAGGTTCATCGTCACCTGGTTTTGCAGGTTTGAGTGTACCCTTTTAATCCTTAGAGTTGGATTAGGTGGTCGTAAGACCCTAGTTGACCTTAGTCGTGCTCAAGTGAGCATCGCCAGTCATCGTCGGTTATCCCTTTTTGTTTGGATTTGCGAGTCGTCTGTTTTGTTGACCTTCTCGTTTTGTGTGCTTGGTGTGTTTGGTTAATTTGACTAATTAGTCCTTAGTAATTATTTAGATTATTTATGCGTTTGTGCATTAGAGATTTATGGACTAAATTAATCTGGTTTCCGTTATGCGACTTTCGTTGTTATTGGATTGCTTGTTTTGAATTGGGAGTAAATTCGATTTAAATGATTGATTTGGAATATTTAATGCATTTTATATATGCTATTGAAAAAGAAAGTTTGGTATTTAATCGCAATAGACGTAATTGCATTCTGTTGGATTCTGAAATTTGAAAGGTTAAATTTGATTAAAAGAGAAATCGATTTTGAATTAAAAAGCAATTTAAATTATTGTAATAGCTAGAAAAGTATTAATTTGAGTATTATTTTTTAAATAAAATTTTTAATTCCAAAAATAGAAAATTTTGGGAAAAATGGATGGATGGACATTTTGGAGGATTTTTGGTTGGAAAATATGTTGGAGATGAAATTGGAGGATTTTGGATGGAGAAGGAAGGATTTGGGAGCTGGAGATTTGGACTCTCAACAGATCTTGCTAGGAACGCGAGATCAGGTAGGATTTGTCTCTCAATCTTAGTTTTTTGTTTGAAATGGAAATGTGATATCAATCTCAGTTTGTCTAAACTGAATTGGTATTGAATCAGAATTCTTTATCAAACCTAGTAGTGGGAATTTTGTTTTATAAGCTCGAACTCTGTTTAAAAAGGGGAAAGAAAACATTCATATTTTTCTTTTGAGCCTATGCGTTCTTTTTATCGAAATATATAATCATTATGGAATTTGTTGTGGGTGAGTTTTTTGTTTATTAAAACCGAACTGGGCGAAATCATGTTAGCGAAGCCCTTGGTTGGGGTTGGAGGGCGGGGAGCGGAGCTCCACCCGCTCCTCCTCCCCTCTCCCCCGCTCGCCCTTCTCCTCCCCCCGTTTCCGTTGTTCTTAACCCCCCCACTCGCCTGCGTTGGAAACTACGGCCGTGGCACCGCGGTGGCTGCAGGGCGCCGCGGAGCCTATGGGCACCACAGTGGCTCCGCCCACGGGCTTACCCTGCGCGAAGCGTTACCTGCGGCGAGGGTTAGGGCACGGCCCGCCCTCGCCACATTATTTAATGCATTCTTTTTTTTATTAGTTTTTAGATAACGTTTTTTTTATGTATTTTTTTTTTCATTTAAAAAAAAAAATGCATATAATATTTGTAAATATTATGTTAATGACTAAGTTTTATCTAGTTTCTTAATTAGGATTATTTTGGCAAAAAAAGATAAATGTTAAATTGGTATTGTTTAATTTTATAATGGAGTTTATAGATTAAACATTATTCGACTCCATTTCGTGACTTATGCCCCTTTCCTGAATAAGTTCTAAAACTGTTAACTTCGCAACTAAATATCATTGATTATATTCTGATCGATCTTGGATTAATGAATCTAGATCTTGATGGTTGAAATACGATGTAATTACTGCTTGATGATGTTAAATTTTATCGTAGAACATATCATTTGAGTAATTGTAAAGTAGTGAAATATTTATCGTTGGGCACTAGAAATTTAAACGATATGCTTTGGAAATGATTATCTCCATTTAGATTCTCTTTCTACATTTTTATTTCCGTAATCCGTATAATGTATCTGGAATTGAAATTATGAATCTGTAGAGATTGATTTTAGACCGGTATGTTAATGACGTTTTGTTGGAGATTAAACGTATCCTATTTTAGTTGATTAATGGTTGTCTGAATTTTATTAATATGATTTGGTTAAAAACTCATTATGCCTTAATTTGCCTGTTCGATGCTTTGAACCTTATAGAGTTAGAAAACCAAGGACAACTTATCCCTTGATGAGGTAGATAACTGTAATCTGAGTTAGATCTTGTAGAAAACTTGATCGATTTTAATGTTTAAATCAATTTGAGGAAATATTGTCTTTTCTGATTATGGCCTTGTGAGTTTAATTTCTGTATTCGCCCTTAATTATGAAATGGCATGTTTTGCTTTGTTTAGTAGGACCCTGTCATATGGATTGTCTTGGGGTTCCTGTTTCAGTCCTCGATTCCGAGTTGACTGTTGTATTGTGGTAGTGTCATTTGGTCATATCCTCACTGTGTGAGTCGAATGATGATTCATGGTTGACCTTAATTTGTCAGGTCTTTAGTTAGAGTACCTTCAGTAAGTGTTCATCTTTCAGTCATTTTTGACTAGATGATTGTTTCTCCTTCTTGAACTCCGTTCGTTTGACCATGTGTATTCCTTGGTTTTGAGTTCGTCTGAGTTTAGTCTAGTGTCATATGGGAAAGTGGCTTTCGATTGGGGGCCGCGCCCAAAGTGGCTGCTGGGTAACCCGTCGAAAGTGAGTCTAATAAGTGATAACCTAACAGTAGATTAGAATGTAATCTCTAAATAAGATAATGTGCCTCACACATGGGATGAGTGCTATCATAGATTCGACATGCTGTGAGAAGGCTTGAAATGGCAAACCATCTTCCTTGTCTTCGCGAGAGGATGTGTGGGTCCACATGAGACTTGGATGGGCCGGAAGCTCATATTAGGTTGCCAGGGTGACCCAGTGTATGGGGCCGGGACCTATGAAGACTTGCCAGGGTATCCATACTAGGTTGTGTGATGACACTTGTCCCTACGTTCGCTAGTGTGTTGTCGTTTTGTCCTGTTAAGAGTACCTTTGTGGGTCGTCCTTTTGTCTCTACCCTTGTGAGTGTTAGTTTCATGTTAGACCTTGGGTGGTGATGGCTCAGCCTTGTGGATGCTCTTCGGGACTTATGTTTTTAGCTTTGATTATGTTCAGCTGGATCCTGTTCTTTTCAGGGATCGGTTATGTATTAATGGACCGATGTGGTCGTTGTATATTGTTAATGTATCGCCTCGATGGCCGGATTGTAATGGTGTAACCTCTTGTATTCTTAACTTTATTATTTATCAGAGGGGTCTTGCAGTTGAGCAGACCCGGAGATGTAGCCCTTTAGGGGTGAACTCCGAGATCATTATGGTGTTATGTGATGTATTCTCTTATGTTTCCTTTATTCAACTTTATCATGTATGATTAACTTATGTTAGAATGGTTAAGTGGATAATTGGAATTAACTATAAATGCTTATATTCAGTTCTTCCTTGAATGCCATGTTGATCGAATGCGTAAGTGTTTTAGATGTGATTTATCGTAGATGCTAGTATGCAATCGTCTTTTGAAATGCAATAGGTTAGAATATGAAAGAATGTAACTTAGAGTAATGAATTATACTCAGTTGTTGTTAAGGAATTTAAATATGCCTGGAAAGATCTCTTATGTTATGATGAAATCCTAGTGTATTAGAATGTTAGATGTATGGTTTGTGATCTTAAATGAAAAGCTTGAATGAAGACTATGAATGGATCTTATGGATGAATCTTTGTTGTGATTTATATTTCCGTCCTTTGAAAGAAATTATCTTGAATATGAATTATCTCGTTGTTAAGATAATTAGCTTATTGGATTAATTGTGCGAGTTAGTGAATTGGGAAATTTAAGTAATCTCGTTGGGAAACACTTTAGGTGTTAGTTGAAGTCTTCCGCTATGCAATCTGAATCTTTGTTATCTTGTTGCATCTTATGTGTTGTAACTTTAAAAAAAAAAAAATTATTGCACTCTATTCTTGTGTTATGGCTTAACCCCTTCGAGGTTTCCTGGCGGGGCATTACATTTGGTATCAGAGCCCATGTTGCAAACATTGGGATCTCTGGTGTCGCGTGTGCCCTCTATTGGTGTGAGGTGTATTAACCTTATGTGTATGCTTGTCCTCCTTTTTCATGTGAGTGATTGAGCAGACCTTAGCTTGTGTGGAACGTGTGTGTTCACACCTTGTTGTCGCTTTCTTGATGTTGGTGTTTGAGTGCTTAATTGTGCATTGTGTGCTTTTTGATGTCTTGGTCTACGAGTACTCTTATTTTGAAAGAGAGTCGTATGTACCTTCCCTTATTGAGTGTTGTACTCTTTAGACTAATCCATTTGGATTGGTCCGTGCTTGTCTTGAATCTAAAAGTGCGAATTATGTTGTTTGAGATTATGATCTAGCTTAGTGTTGTCCACTTGAAGGACTAATATGGCAATTATTGTATGCTTATTTGTAGAAAATTAAATGATTATCACCATTCCTCTCTTCTTTTGGGAAATTAACATGATTAAGATATGTGTAATTATCTTTGATTTGAGTTTCTTGTTTGTAAGATAAAGAGGGGTGTGACTTCTTGAACCCTTGTGTGAGCCTTATGACGCTTGTGTTTTAGATTATTAGAGGGCTTTGGGTTTAAAAATTTATTTTGGTTACTGGGAGAAAACTGTATGTGTACGTTTAAAGAATTCTCCATGTGTATCTTGTAGGAGTAGCATGATTAAATTCTACCTTAGTAAGGTGCATTGCTATGCGAATAGTTGAATTATGTGAAACTACTTGGTTTGTAGAAGTGTTAAAAGGAGCATGTTATTGTAGCTTCGAGAGAGTATTAATGTGTTCTCTGAAAGATTGTTTTATGTGTTTTCCGAAAGATTGTCTTATTTTTCTCATTAGACCAGTTTGATTGAAGATTATTTTAGCAAATGCTCCATTGAACTCGCTTTTGGGTATATGTAATTGCCTTAATATGGTTAGAAAGTGCGAATGAAAAGCTTGTTTGATGTGCGTGCATTAATATGTGTTATTGGGTAATAGCTCTTGCTTATCTTTGATCGTAATGTGATCTTCTCTAATAGGTTGCAAATTATGACATGTGTCTATATTGTATTATTTTTAAGTGAGTGTTCTTATGAGGTCTTGCATTATCGAAAAGATTGTCTCTCTTGATCTCTGTTTTGTTTGGAAAACTAGAACCTCTTATTGCAACCATAATTATTGAAAATGTTTTGTTAGGCTGATTGTCATCCTTCTAAACGGTAGCGAAATGAAAACTGTGTAATTAAATGATAGGCTTATAGTGAGAAATTTAATATTATAGCGTGATCTTGATTGATCTTGTGTCTTTGTAGGAAATAGTTTGGTTATCAAACTCTCTTTCCCTTCTCTTTGCCTAATCATGAGATTTTTAGAAATGGTATTAAAGAATGCATTTATTTAAATAGAATGCTTATAAAATATGTGAAAATGGTGTGGTTGCTTTTGGCTTCATAGGGATAGATGAAGTCTTAAGCTATAGAAATGAATTTGCTTAGCTAGTAATTTAGTTATGAATGCTTAGTGAGATTTGAGAAAGCTATAGGAATGATGTTATTTTCTTATATAATTGTGAATTGTTAATGAATTCAGTACTTGTATCTAGAGTAAACTTGATTCAGCTATTTATGTAGAAAGCATAATTGAAATCTTCCTTGAATAGATGTTAGCATACTGAAAAGTACTCCCCGTAAATGTGACTAAACCAGTATTGGTGTATTTATGTGTATTGTAAGAAACCAGTGCTTATTATATGTGCCCATGGTTTGGTGAAGTAATCAACCATGGAGGATATGTAGCTTATGAGTATGGGAAACCATACTGTTTTTGTGCTGTTGCTTATTTGTTTCCCTATTGAGTACCAACCCTCGGGTTGTGGGTAACTTAGTATGTTAAGGGGTAGTATTCGAAGCGACCGTTCCTTGAATAGTATGGATTGGCGTACGAGTAATGTCGGCGCGAAGCGACTTTAGCTTCTCTACTTCGAGGAATGATATAGTTGTACTACTAAGCTGTATCAAGGTGTACTCAATACTTTCCCTTTGATGAACCTATGTATAGGTTTATGTGTGTCAGCCTATTCCTCTTCCTTAATTGAGCAGTTTGGATGGTGATTCTTGTGTATAGTGATGGTATGATTTGGAGGATCCTTTGCCTTGTCTTCGTGAAAGGTAGGTTTATTCACATGTGCTGCCAGTTAGTATGTGTTGGTGGGCATGTGGGTGGACCATAGTCATGTATACCTCTGACTTACGACGAGTATCCTTCTAGATACGTCGCTATGTGGGATGTGGCTTGCGCATGCTTTTTCCGTGAGGTGCACTACCATGTGGGATACGTCCATTGTGTGTTTTCTCCACTTGGGGTATTGCCATGCCACGTGACGACGTGATGCGAGGTGATGTCAAGGTGCACACCGCCATGCCATGTGGATAGTGTGACTATGTCGCACCACATGATGAGCTACTGCAATAGCTAGTCAGTTGTTCCTTCCTTCCTCGTTGGTGGCTAGATGCTAGTCACACAGTGCTGTTATGTGCAGTTGTGATATTCTTTATATTTCTTTGGGGATCAGCAATTTATTTTACCTTGACTTTGAAGATTTGGCCACGATCTTGTGATCTTTTGCACTTTGATTTGGTGTTGAAATTCCGGATTATTTTCTTACCTTATTGTTGGAATTGATGATTTATTATCTTTATTCATCTGTACTTTGGTGGCTAAACTGGTTTATCCTTATTGTTTTCGGATGCTGGTCTTGTGTCGAGATGTGAAATTCCTCTCCAAGGACATATGATATGGAATTGGTAGAGTGTGTGCGAGGAAGTTGATATAGGGAACTGTGAGGATGGGGGTATGTGAGGCTGTCATGCAGCTAGTACCCACTACCTACCTTGTGTGGTGACTATCTCTTGGAGGCTAACCACCTTTCTCAACAAGGGATATTCACAGAGGTCTTGTATGGAAGGTAGCACCGCTATGGTGTACCTAGCACCATCAAGCCTTTGAGTGAGATATTGGATATTTATGATCATATTGTTGTTCTGAGATCAGGCATAGAGATGTTGATCGTGCATGTTATCCTTGACCGAGCATTAGACATGCTCACATGTGGCCTTTTCTGTTATGCATTCCAGTTATGTGGATGGTTATTATTTGTATCATGGAGTAAATTGTGTTAGCTTGTCACTATGTTATGGGACATAGTCTTTGGAAAGGTGTTCTTATGCCTGGCAAGTGTAAACAATTGAGTTATTTATGTTGCTCTTATTTCATGAAAGTTAATTTGGTTGTAGAAATTGATATTTTGAGCTAGTTCTATTCAATAAAATTTTATGAAAAAGATGGATTGGTAAAGGAAATTGATCATGATGGCATGTTTCTTGTCATTTTTGGGTCGATGATTATGGTAATTGTTGTTTACCTCCTTGTAATGTTTTAATTTGGTGTAATGAATGGAAGAAAATTCCTGTTTTTCTACTTTGATTGTGGATAATTCCTAGAATATTTTAAGGAATGTATGGTTTTAGATGTATCTTGCCAATGGATAATGGCGTTTGTAAAGGATTTTGCAATTATATTTCAATTATTTATGGAAAGATTTCTATGTGCAATTTGATCTTTGTTGAATGAGTTTTAGGGCTGATGCGTACGACATGTTCTCCATCTAGCCTTACGACTTCCAGGAGTAAGTCGGAACCTAGGGGTGGAGAATGTAGTACCCCTACCGTAATCGATCTCTAACCTTGGTTTAATCTTGATTAGTTATCTTAATATAATGATTATTGTCAGATGTTTGATTTAACGCATAGCTATTGATGTGGTTTTCACAGTAGTTGTATGCAAATTTTCAGTGTTCCTATTTCGTGATATTAGTATCGGACTAATGATTTCATTAAATTGTATATATGTATGCATGTATGATCTTTGGTTGCAGGAGATTTCAGGTACGAAGTCGCATGAGTGCGAGGTTCGTCGTCACCTGGTTTTGCAGGTTTGAGTGTACCCTTTTAATCCTTAGAGTTGGATTAGGTGGTCGTAAGACCCTAGTTGACCTTAGTCGTGCTCAAGTGAGCATCGCCAGTCGTCGTCGGTTATCCCTTTTTGTTTGGATTTGCGAGTCGTCTGTTTGGTTGACCTTCTCGTTTTGTGTGCTTGGTGTGTTTGGTTAATTTGACTAATTAGTCTTTAGTAATTATTTAGATTATTTATGCATTTGTGCATTAGAGATTTATGGACTAAATTAATCTGGTTTCCGTTATGCGACTTTCGTTGTTATTGGATTGCTTGTTTTGAATTGGGAGTAAATTCGATTTAAATGATTGATTTGGAATATTTAATGCATTTTATATATGCTATTGAAAAAGAAAGTTTGGTATTTAATCGCAATAGACGTAATTGCATTCTGTTGGATTCTGAAATTTGAAAGGTTAAATTTGATTAAAAGAGAAATCAATTTTGAATTAAAAAGCAATTTAAATTATTGTAATAGCTAGAAAAGTATTAATTTGAGTATTATTTTTTAAATAAAATTTTTAATTCCAAAAATAGAAAATTTTGGGTCAACTCTTCCATATAACCCAAATTTGGGGAAAAATGGATGGATGGACATTTTGGAGGATTTTTGGTTGGAAAATATGTTGGAGATGAAATTGGAGGATTTTGGATGGAGAAGGAAGGATTTGGGAGCTGGAGATTTGGACTCTCAATAGATCTTGCCAGGAACGCGAGATCAGGTAGGATTTGTCTCTCAATCTTAGTTTTTTGTTTGAAATGGAAATGTGATATCAATCTCAGTTTGTCTAAACCGAATTGGTATTGAATCGGAATTCTTTATCAAACCTGGTAGTGGGCATTTTGTTTTATAAGCTCGAACTGTGTTTAAAAAGGGGAAAGAAAACATTCATATTTTTCTTTTGAGCCTATGCGTTCTTTTTATCGAAATATATAATCATTATGGAATTTGTTGTGGGCGAGTTTTTTGTTTATTAAAACCGAACTGGGCGAAATCATGTTAGCGAAGCCCTTGGTTGGGGTTGGAGGGCGGGGAGCGGAGCTCCACCCGCTCCTCCTCCCCTCTCCCCCGCTCGCCCTTCTCCTCCCCCTGTTTCTGTTGTTCTTACCCCCCCCACTCGCCTGCGTTGGAAACTACGGCCGCGGCACCGCGGTGGCCGCAGGGCGCCACGGAGCCTATGGGCACCGCAGTGGCGCCGCCCACGGGCTTACCCTACGCGAAGCCTTACCTGCGGCGAGGGTTAGGGCATGGCCCGCCCTCGCCACATTATTTAATGCGTTCTTTTTTTTATTAGTTTTTAGAAAACATTTTTTTTTATGTATTTTTTTTTTCATTTAAAAAAAAAAATGCATATAATATTTGTAAATACTATGTTAATGACTAAGTTTTATCTAGTTTCTTAATTAGGATTATGGTGGCAAAAAAAGATAAATGTTAAATTGGTATTGTTTAATTTTATAATGGAGTTTATAGATTAAACATTATTCGACTCCATTTCGTGACTTATGCCCCTTTCCTGAATAAGTTCTAAAACTGTTAACTTCGCAACTAAATATCATTGATTATATTTTGATCGATCTTGGATTAATGAATCTAGATCTTGATCGTTGAAATACGATGTAATTACTGCTTGATGATGTTAAATTTTATCATAGAACATATCATTTGAGTAATTGTAAAGTAGTGAAATATTTATTGTTGGGCACTAGAAATTTAAACGATATGCTTTGGAAATGATTATCTCCATTTAGATTCTCTTTCTACATTTTTATTTCCGTAATCCATATAATGTATCTGGAATTGAAATTATGAATCTGTAGAGATTGATTTTAGACCAGTATGTTAATGACGTTTTGTTGGAGATTAAACGTATCCTATTTTAGTTGATTAATGGTTGCCTGAATTTTATTAATATGATTTGGTTAAAAACTCATTATGGCTTAATTTGCCTGTTCGATGCTTTGAACCTTATAGAGTTAGAAAACCAAGAACAACTTATCCCTTGATGAGGTAGATAACTGTAATCTGAGTTAGATCTTGTAGAAAACTTGATCGATTTTAATGTTTAAATCAATTTGAGGAAATATTGTCTTTTCTGATTATGGCCTTGCGAGTTTAATTTCTGTATTCGCCCTTAATTATGAAATGGCATGTTTTGCTTTGTTTAGTAGGACCCTGTCGTATGGATTGTCTTGGGGTTCCTGTTTCAGTCCTTGATTCCGAGTTGACTGTTGTATTGTGGTAGTGTCATTTTGGTCATATCCTCGCTGTGTGAGTCAAATGATGATTCATGGTTGACCTTAATTTGTCAGGTCTCTAGTTAGAGTACCGTCAATAAGTGTTCATCTTTGAGTCGTGTTTGACCAGATGATTGTTTCTCCTTCTTGAACTCCGTTCGTTTGACCATGTGTATTCCTTGGTTTTGAGTTCGTCCGAGTTTAGTCTAGTGTCATATGGGAAAGTGGCTTTCTATTGGGGGCCGCGCCCAAAGTGGCTGTTGGGTAACCCGTCGAAAGTGAGTCTAATAAGTGATAACCTAACAGTAGATTAGAATGTAATCTCTAAATAAGATAATGTGCCTCACACATGGGACGAGTGCTATCATAGATTCGACATGCTGTGAGAAGGCCTGAAATGGCAAACCATCTTCCTTGTCTTCGCGAGAGGATGTGTGGGTCCACATGAGACTTGGATGGGCCGGAAGCTCATATTAGGTTGCCAGGGTGACCCAGTGTATGGGGCCGGGACCTATGAAGACTTGCCAGGGTATCCATACCAGGTTGTGTGATGACACTTGTCCCTACGTTCGCTAGTGTGTTGTCATTTTGTCCTGTTAAGAGTACCTTTGTGGGTCGTCCTTTTGTCTCTACCCTTGTGAGTGTTAGTTTCATGTTAGACCTTGGGTGGTGATGGCTCAGCCTTGTGGATGCTCTTCGGGACTTATGTTTTTAGCTTTGATTATGTTCAGCTGGATCCTGTTCTTTTCAGGGATCGGTTATGTATTAATGGACCGATGTGGTCGTTGTATATTGTTTATGTATCGCCTCGATGGTCGGATTGTAATGGTGTAACCTCTTGTATTCTTAACTTTATTATTTATTAGAGGGGTCTTGCAGTTGAGCAGACCCAGAGATGTAGCCCTTTAGGGGTGAACTCCGAGATCATTATGGTGTTATGTGATGTATTCTCTTATGTTTCCTTTATTCAGCTTTATCATGTATGATTAACTTATGTTAGAATGGTTAAGTGGATAATTGGAATTAACTATAAATGCTTATATTCAGTTCTTCCTTGAATGCCATGTTGATCGAATGCATAATTGTTTTAGATGTGATTTATCATAGATGCTAGTATGCAATCGTCTTTTGAAATGCAATAGGTTAGAATATGAAAGAATGTAACTTAGAGTAATGAATTATACTCAGTTGTTGTTAAGGAATTTAAATATGCCTGGAAAGATCTCTTATGTTATGATGAAATCCTAGTGTATTAGAATGTTAGATGTATGGTTTGTGATCTTAAATGAAAAGCTTGAATGAAGATTATGAATGGATCTTATGGATTTATCTTTGTTGTGATTTATATTTCCATCCTTTGAAAGAAATTATCCTGAATATGAATTATCTCATTGTTAAGATAATTAGCTTATTGGATTAATTGTGCGAGTTAGTGAATTGGGAAATTTAAGTAATCTCGTTGGGAAACTCTTTAGGTGTTAGTTGAAGTCTTCCGCTATGCAATCTGAATCTTTGTTATCTTGTTGCATCTTATGTGTTGTAACTTTAAAAAAAAAAAATTATTGCACTCTATTCTTGTGTTATGGCTTAACCCCTTCGGGGTTTCCTGGCGGGGCATTACATATGCATGTGTGACTCGTGGTTGCAGGAGATTTTAGGTACAGTACGACATAGGTACAAGGTTCATCTCCACCTAGATTTGCAGGTTTGAGTGTACCTCTTTGTTCCTTAGAGTTTGGATTAGGTGGTCATAAGACCCTCATTTTACCCTTGTCATGCTCAAGTGAGCGTTGTTAGTCACTCGCCAATTTTCCCTTTGGTTGGGTATGTGGGTCCTCTGTTTGTTTGGCTTTCTTGGGTTGCATGCTTTGTGTGTGGTAAAATTGAGTATTTAATCCTTAGTATTTAATTTTATTAAATGTGTATTTATGCATTAGTAATTAAGGTACTAAATTAAATAGGTTCCCTTTATGCGATTAATCATTAATTAGAATTTCTCAACTCATGTTTGTAGCTAGTTCGATTAAAATGGTTAATTTTAAATGATCATCTATTCAGTATATGCTTTTTGAAAGGAAAGATTAAATTTATTCGAAATAGAAAGAATTTAACCTCTTTGGCATGTTGGAAATAGAAATTAATTTCAATTTATTGAGAAAATCAATTTTTAGAGGAAAAGCAAGTTTAGTATATTTGATTTGTTGAAAAGAATGATTTTTTATTTTTATTTAAAAGAAAATATTTTAAATCCAAAAATGAGAATTTTTGGTCAAACTTTCTTCCATTTAACCTAGGTTTGAAAATATTTTTGGAAAATATTCTTGGGAGCGAATGGTTTGGATAATTTTTTGTCATTTGCAAGAGGAGGAATTTATGGGGCTGGCAGGTTGGGCTCTTCAGGAAATCTCTTCCAAGATTGCATATGGAGGTAGGATTTTTATTTGTCTCCTTTGTTACCACGGATATTTACTATTTGGTTTTGAAAGAAATGTGTTTGTTGTTGAAAAATCTTTCAGATTGATTTCTAGATTGAATTAGGGTTTGGGTTTTAAATCTATGCATATTAGTTTGTGTTTTATAAATTTGGCTGAATCATGTGTGAGAAATGATTCTTTTTGCCTAATATGATATTTGGTTGAGGAAAGTTGCTTATCTAGGTCTGGTTATTCAATAAATTTTGAATATTTGTTAACCATTGACATTCTAGAAAAATATTTTAGTCTCTGTATGAGGCTGTGAATTAAAAGAAAGCTGGGGTTTTCCTTTTTTTAAAGTTTGTATAGAAAAATAAAATAAAATTTAAAATGAATTTATTTTATTAAATTGGGCATTTTAGGTTTGGAGGGCGGAGGAGCTGAGGCTTAACCCGCACGCCCCTCCCCTCCATGGGCTCATTGCCTTGGAGGTCTATGACCACCATGGTGGTCGCAAAGCTCTGTGACCACAGTGTGGCTGCAAAGCCCTGTGACCCCACTGTGGCCGTAGAGACCTGCGACCCCATGGTGGCCGTAGGGACCCTGCGTCGACTATATGGATGTCATGGGCCTGCATCCACCATGGTGGCCACAACCTCCGCAGCTAGGGCACAACCCCCACTCCCATGGATGGGAGGTGGGCCCTGCATGTTTTCCCTTTGCCTTTTTTTATTTATTTATTTTATTTTAAATAAATAAAAAATGCATTGCTATTTATATTTGATTTATTTTAAAAGGTTTTTAATATATTTTATTAAAATTTTTTAAATAATTTCTTTTTATTCTTAATTATTATTTAGTATACATTTTAATAATTTTGGATTAATATATATATATATTAATTAATATTTAATTTGCAATGTTATTATTAATTATTAATTAGTATATATTTTATTAATGGTAGATTAATATATGTATATATATATTAATTAATATTTAATTTGTAACTTTATATATATATGCAAGGAAGTATTATTTTAATTGGTAGATGATCATCGATTTTAATTTCTTTTTAAAGGTATATTTCCTTTTTCGGAAAGTATATATTTGTGTTGCAAGAGATGAGATTAGATTATTGTTTTCGAACCAGTATGGAAGATGTCTTATTTTGAAAAATGAATATCGTATATTTCATTGATTAATGTTTATTTAAATATATTCATGTGAATTTGGTTTGGAAACTGATGATGGAGTATTTAAGTTATTATATGATGCAAAATAAACTTTAGTGAGTTAGTAAACCATGAACGACATGTACCTAGACAAAGTAGATAGATTGCAATTAGATTAGACCAATTAGAAAACTGGATCGATTGTTGTGTGTAAACAATATGGGAGAATATTGCCTTTTCTGGATTATGCCTATGCATGTTTAAATTTCTATATTCACATTTGCTTAAGAAATGGCAAGTCCTTGATTGTGATTGTTGGATATTATCGTATGTTGATTTGGGTTCTTGTTTGTGTCCTTGATCTCGAGTATTATTGTTTTCTTGTGATGGTGTTGTATCTAGTCATGTCCTTTATTCAAGTGTTTATATGTTGGTATGTGGTTGACCATAGTTGTTCAAGTCTCTAGTTAGAGTATCGTTAGACAGTGCACCTCGTATGAAGTCTTGTTTGACCAAGTGGGTATTCCTACTGTATTGAACTCCATATGCTTGTCCTAGAGTATACCTGGGTTTTAGGAGCTCATTGGTTTATGGTCTATTGTCATATGGGAAAGTGTCTTTCAAGTGGGGGCTGTACCCAAATTGGTTGTTGGGTAACCCATCAAAAGTTTGTCTAAATAAGTGATAACCTAATAGCATATTAGAGAGTTTGGTTTTGAAAACACTAAGTAAGATAATTGTGCCTCACGCATGGGATGAGTGCTAGCACAAACTTCACATGCAATGAGAAGGCTTGAAATGGCAAACCATCAACCTTGTCTTCACGGAAGGTTGTGTTGGGTCCACATAAGAGTTGGATGGACCAGAGGTTCAGGATAGGTTGCCAGGGTAACCTAGTAGATGGGGCTAGAACCTATGGAGACCTACCATGGTAACCATACCAACTTATGTGATGACACTTGTCCCTTATGTTCTCTAGTGTGTTGGTTGTACTGTCTTTGTTAGGAGCATTATTGTGGAGTCATCTTGTTGTTTATGCCCTTATGAGAACTTGATATTCATGCTGGACCATGGGTTGCTTATGATGGGTTGTGAAGACTTAGTTTCGCGAGTGCTCCAATTGATATTTGTATCTGCTTCTTATCATGTTCAGTTGGATCCTTTCCTATTCAGGGATTTTTCATGTATCTATTGGACCAATGTGGTCTTCTGTACTATTGGCTTATGTATGCCTTGATGGCAAGATGTAAATGATGTGAACCTTATGTATTATTCACCATATTATTTTATCAAAGGGGTCTTGCAGTTGAGAAAATCTAGAGATATAGCCCACTAGGGGTGAACTCCGATATCATTTTGGTGTTATGTGATGTTTATGTTCTTATGTTTCCTTTTAATTCACAATGTATGTATGGCATTATGTTATAATGTATAATGTGGATTAGATGAATTTAATCTTAAATGCATGTATGTACTCATCTTATTAAATGCAGTAATTTGGATGATGAAAGAATGTGGATTTGAATAACGGAATGTATTCAGTTGTTGATAATGCAATTAAGTATGCATGGAAAGTATTCGAAATTAAAGTATGTAATGAAATTAGATGCATGTCTTATGTTTTAATGAAAGTTTCAACGTAATGTATGTTTAAATTGTAATGGATGAACTTAATCATGTTATCTATATTTTTAACCTTAATGGATGAACTTCTCATGTTATCTATAATTTTATCTCACTGAAAGATTTTATTCATTGTTTAAGTATTATCATGTCATTAAGTTAATTAGCTTAATTGGATTAGTTAGCATGAGTTGAGTTAAGTGTTGAATTAAGTAATCACATTGGGAAACTCTTTAGGTATTATTTGAGTCTTCTGCTATGTTATCTAAACTTATGATATCTCATTGTATTAGTATGTTGTGTTTAAACTTAAAAAAAAAATTATTTTCACTCTATTCTTGTGTTTTAGCTTTATCCCTTTGGGGTTTCTTGGCGGGGCATTACAAATAACCTATCATTTTGGTTTTCAAAACTACTAATGTGAAGTCGTTGTACAAGTCACTTAAAAATGAAACTATAGACATCCAATATCTTGTCTTGTTTCAATGGTAGAAAGTATTAGAAAACTTCTAGATAACCTATTCGACATAAGTTACTCATTCTAGGTTAACCTATGGGTCAATTGATGAGTTTGTTTAGTCTTGTAATGCCCCGCCGGGAACCCTAAAGGAAAAGCCACACAACTAACTAACTAAGGGTGATTTTTTTTTGTTTAAAAGTATAAACCACACTAAGTGCTTTAATTACTACATTGCACAAGAATTACACAAGCGGAAGTCTAACACAAGAATTCCTAAAGGGTTACCAACAAAGAATTATATGAAAGGTTAAATTCCAAAATAAAGGTTAATCCAATTATCCATCAATTAGTTATTGAACACAATAAACCATATTCATATGACAAATTACATCATTTAAAGATTCAAAGTATTATAATATATATTAATTTTCAAGGAAGCAATTGCACAAAGCATAAGGATAACTGATAAAATAAACTTTCAATAATAAGATTACATTATTCATCAAATACATGGCTTCTAATAATACATATAAAATTTACATATTTACCAAATACAAGGTTACATAATCCATTGATACAAATGACCACGTAGGTCCCAAATACAAAAATCTCCAACATAAGAAGATACAAGAATCACGAACCACAAAAATATCTACAAAGCCAATCCTTGCATGAAAGCACAAACATAAACATCTACTAGGAAGTGGCACTATGACCTGACCATGTGATCCCAAAATGGAATCACACCACCATGCTAGGAGATAGCAGAAGACCCTCAAGCAAGAACAAGCAAAACATGGGCGATAAGACAAGTGTGACTCCATAGTACTCCAAGTAAACTCAACATCATGATACACTAGTGACCCTAAAGAGAGAGTGTCATTGCATAGCTTATGATGGTTACCCTAGGTAGGCCTCCATAGGTCGCAAACCCCAACCTGGGTTATCCTGGTAACCTTTCCTGAACCCCCGATAACATCCAAGTCTCATGCGGACCCTACCAACCCTTCATGAAGACAAGGCGGTCAGTTTGCCATTCCATGCCTTTCCACTATATCTTGAGTCTATATGAGCACTCAACCATGCACAGGGTACAATATATCAAGACTACCCACCACCTAATCAATTATTAGGTTATCACTTATTAACTCACTTTCGAGGGGTTATCCAGCCAACCACTTCGGGCACGACCCCCAATCAAAAGCTACTCTCCCAAAGGACACTATACAAATATAGTCTCTTTACGAGAACCTTATAGCGATACTAACAGCCATAAAACCACTACAAAATATAGGTGATGAAAAACAGTCTTACTATCCCTTGGTTAACCATAAGGAATAAGCATAATATGGTTTAAACCAATAAGGTCATAAGGGCAACACCTGATCAAGAGGTACAATGAACACTACAATAGGATGACTAAACATTTACAAGAATTGAAATGAAATAAGGCCCTTGCAAGAAATGCCAAATTCACTAAGACCATACTCAAACAATCTTTTGAAATTAATAACATCATATATACTTGCAATTCAACATTTGAAATTTAATAAAACACAAACAAACTAATTAAAAGAAATTCAAGTCATCTTTAATCTAATAAGGCTAAAAATTAAACTAATCACAAATAGCCAATTTGCCTCTTTTCAATTTTGAACAAGCAAAAATCTTAATAACTTAATGTATAAAAACTACCAAATTAAATTATACATTTTCCACAAAAGCATCATTTAATTTAATTTTTCCCAAATAATACGATTTCTAATAATATTAAAAAAACACATTAAATATATATGATAATATACATATATGTATATAAATATATATTTATCGAATATATAAATACTTATATACACATTATATTATTTATATATATCACATGAAAAAAAATAAAACTTAAATAACAGATAAAACTAATTTACTGACAATAATCATAAATGAAAATTTATATTTAAAATAATACATATATATATTATATTAAAATATAAAAAATCTGAATATCATAAAGAAATTTGGGCGAACCGTTATAATTTTCCAAATGCTGCCAAAGAGAACAACAAAACAAATTATAAGCAGGTGGTTTGTTTTATAACACGGTTGTTGTTATATGCATGAGGGTAGACTGCTACCATGTGGTAGCTCTACTACCAATGGTAGCAGTGATTACCATCCCACGTGGTGGTGGAAACCCTGCCACATGGTAAAAAATACATTTATATATATATATATATATATTTAAATTTATTTTTTATAAAACATTTTATTGGTGAAAACTTCCTACACCCAAAATTCACTCTTGAAAACAAAGAAAGCAAATTTTTTTATTTTATTTTACTTTTTAAAAGGAAAATTCTTAATAATTTTTTTTGTTTACTATCAAATGTATAAAAGACCTAATTCAATTGATTTTGGGAAAAATTCATGACAATTTAAACTAAAATAGAGAGGATGTAATCACAATTTTCATTGTTCTTTCACATATGAAAAAAATCAAGAACACACACAGGGAGGCCAATTTGTAAAATTTTTGCCAGCATAACCTTTTTTTTTTGAACAATTTGAAAATATCCAAACAATAGAAACAAATCTATTATTTCCAAACTAAAAATGAAGAGATTTAATCACAAATTAAACAACTTGAAAGAACACACAGAAAACTAATTTTTTTGGTTCTAAAAACCTATTTCATCAAAATTAACAAATTAAGTTAAGAAGAGATAAACTCAAACATAAAACACTCTATTCCCACAACTCAAATTAAATTTAACACTTCCAAATGAATTCCATGAATTTCCAAGCACACACAGAGGAAGATTTTAAAACATTTCAAATTTTTACAACAAAAGGAAAGAATAGAATCTACCCAACCTTAAATGCACTCCTAGAAGAAAATTGGAGATGAGCTTCAACCTCCACCAAAACCTCAATCCAACATTCCAATTTTTAATTTTGCTCTCAAAACTTGGCTTTCAAAAGTTTTCATCCTCCCCTTCCTGTGAACTCTCAAGCAATATATGAAAATATTTTTAACCTAAACATTTAGGTTAAAAGTTTTGTTCAACCAAGAGAAAATTTCCCCAAAAAGGTAAAATCAAATCTCCTCCAAAAGGTAAATGGAGATATTTTCCTTTTCCTCATTTCCTTTTCCATAAAATGAAAATAACTTCAATATATAAATTCAAAATTCAAAAAGCATACTTTCAAACTTTATTTCTTTTCTAAAATAAATAGAATTACTTTTCTTAAATATAATCTGCACTTTAGCCATTTAAACTTAATAATTTAATTCATTTAACTAACTCATTAATCACAAAGGCATATCAATTTAATTAATTATGCCAACATGAAATAACAATGACATATTAATTTAATTTAAATATACCAATAAGAAATAATACTATTCATTCAAATTAACTTTTCTAACTAGCAGGAGGCATGCAAAACAAGAAATAACCACTAGACGAGTCACAAAACAAAAATGCCAAAGAACAAGACTCACATACCTGTTAAATGGGAAATGAGGACTGACTGAAAATATTCACATGAGTGTAACTGCGGGTCAATTTAGGGTCTAGCAACTATCTACTCCACTCCCATCAGACAAATAAGGTACACTCAGACCTGAGAAACTAGGTGGAGTCGATACCCCATACCTACCCGATACTTGTACCTGCAATGTCCTACATCAAAGAACCACACGTGCATATATATATAATAAAATTGATATGCACACTGATGAATGAGAATCTTGACATTCCCCATCTCACCAGAGTGAGTGAAGGAAAATCATACCCTCGCACCCCATACACTTACAAACATGAAACATAAATATAACACATTACATGTATAAAGTAAATATGTCAGTCCATGACAGTAATCCAATAAAAATCATGTTAAACATCCATAAGAAAATACTGCATGAAACATATACTACAAATCAAATTAAAGTATATCACCATACTGCATAATGTCTAAACAAAATACCACAATAATGTATCCACTGAAAAAGTCAACAAAAGTCAAACATGAGTCTAAAAGTCTAATCGAGAGAGGGGTACTACAAGTTTCTTCAGGGTAGATTAGCAAAACATGGAAACATCCATTGAACTACACTATAGGAACCAAAAATACAAAACTATTATCATTGGAAATCTAATGGTTCAATCTATTGCTATGGTCACTAGACATTGCAGTGGTGGTGCTAGTGGTCTTTTTAGGATCCTTTTAGTTTTTGTTTCTGTCTCAGTGGGCCTAAGGCCTGAACTTTGGATCTCTGCAATTTCTGAATAAATCTTTACCCCTTTTTCCAAAAAAAATAAATTATATTTGAGATTAGTTTTATTATTACAATTATAATTATATAAATTTTTTAATTAAAATAAGATTATACTTTTAAGAAAAATATATTTTTTCATTATTAAATTTGTATTATATTATAATCATTATGTCAAAGTCATAGGTTCTTTATTTATATAGAAATGCCTTCCTCATAAAAAAATGCATTTTAATAAAAAAACAATAGAAAAAATATTGAAAAAGAAAGAACCAGCTTTATTTGTGTTATAAGGTTTTTGGATGCTAATCAATTTTGCATATACATTTGTTCCTTTTTCCTATTTTTAGCACTTCCAATGTTATCAATTTTCCACTGATAAAATTTTATAATACTGATTTATTTACAATGTTCGCATTTAAGTGGATTCTAGGAATTATATTTTTGACAGAGGTACTTCTATAACATCTTCTTCTCATTCAAATTTTCAACAATTAGTAGCGACAAAGAAAGAGTAACTTGTCCACCAAAGTTTCTTAGTACTTGTCACCAACTCTAATTATGTTGTCTAATGAAATTGGAATGTTTCTTAATGGTTTGATATGCCATCGATAACTATACTGATAATTTTAAAGGAATGTCTATTATCAAATTTATAAAATTAAAATTTAGTGATGCAAGAAACATATTTTTTTGGTAATAATGATGACTAATAAAGCTTGAATTCCTTATCTGAAGTTATTATTGAATGGGGAGATGCAATTTTCCTGCATCCATGTTAGAAGCATTTTCAAACAGAATATTTTTTTTTGAAATAGGTAGAATTTCATCATTTTGATAGTTAAATTTTATCAGCTTTCCTTGAAATAACCTATCATTTTGGTATCTAAAGCCGCTAATGTGAAGTCGTTGTACAAGTCACTTAAAAATAAAACTATAGACATCGAATATCTTGGCTTGTTTCAATGGTAGAAAGTATTACAAAACTTAAAGATACCCTATTCAGCATAAGACACTCGTTCTAGGTTCACCTATGGGTCAATTGATGAGTTTGTTTAATCTCTTCAGGGTAGATTTGCAAAACATGGAAACATACATCAAACTAAACTATAGGCACCAAAAATACAAAACTATTATCATTGGAAATCTGACAATATGATCTATTGCTATGGTCACTGGACTTTGAAGTGGTGGTGCTGGTGATCTTTTTAGGATACTTTTAGTTTTTGTTGCTATCTCGGTGGGCCTAAGGCCTAAACTTTGCATCTTTACAATTTCTGAATAAATCTTTACCCCTTTTTCCAAAAAAAATAAAATTATATTTGAGACTACTTTGATTATTATAATTATAATTATATAAATTGTTAAAATTAAAATAATATTATGCTTTTAAGAAAATTATATATTTTCATTATTAAATTTGTATTTTATTATAATCATTATGTCAAAGTCATAGGTGCTTTATTTATATAGGAATGCCTTCCTCATATAAAAAATGCATTTTAATATTATTTATTAGAAAAATAATAAGCATACAAAAATATATTTTATTATTATCTACTTTTAGTCAAAATATCTCTTAATATTAATTATTTTATTAGAATATTACATCTTTTTCAAGTTTCTAAAAAAATAAAAGAAACAATATTGAAAAATAAAAAACCGGCTTTATATGTGTTATAACGTCTTAGGATGCTAATCAATTTTGCATATGCATTTGTTCCTTTTTCCTATTTTTAGCACTTCTAGTGTTATCAATTTTCCACCGATAAAAAATTATAAGACTGATTTATTTACAATGTTTGCATTTAAGTGGAGTTTGGGTACTATTTTTTTGACAGAGGTACTTCTATAAAATCTTCTTCTCATTCAAATTTTCAACAATTAGTAGCCACAAAGCAAGAGTAACTTGTCCACCAAAGTTTCTTAGCAGTTGTCATCGGCTCCAATTATGTTGTCCTCTGAAATTGGAATGTTGCTTAATGGTCTGATACACCATCGACAACTATATTGATATTGAAGCAATGTCCATTATTAAATTTATAAAATTAAAATTTAGTGATGCAAGAAACATATTTTTTGGTAATATATAGAGATAAAGAATGATAACTAATAAAGCTTGAATTCCTTATTCGGAGTTATTGTTGAATGGGGAAATGCAATTTTCCTGCATCCATGTTAGAAGCATTTTGAAAGAGAATTATTTTTTTCAAATAGGTAGAATTTCATTATTTTGATAGTTAAATTTTATTTGCTTTCCTTGAAATAACCTATCTTTTTGGTATCTAAAGCCACTAATGTGAAGTCATTGTATAAGTCACTTAAAAATGAAACTATAGACATCCAATATCTTGGCTTGTTTCAATGGTAGAAAGTATTACAAAACTTGTAGATAGCTTATTTGTTAGGAGACACTCATTCTAGGTTCACATATGGGTCAATTGATGAGTTTGTTTAGCCACTTCGAGGTGGATTTGCAAAACATGGAAACATCCATTGAACTACACTATAGGCAGAAAAAATACAAAACTATTATCATTGGAAATACGACGGTCAGATCTCTTGCTATGGTCATTGGACTTTGCAGCGGTGGTGCTGGTGATCTTTTTAGGATTCTTTTAGTTTTTGTTGTTGTCTCAGTGGGCCTAAGGCCCGAACTTTATGTCTTTGTGATTTCTATATAAACATTTACCTCTTTCCCCCAAAATAATTAAATATTTGTTATGAGTTTTATTATTATAATTATAATTATATAAATTTTTAAAATAAAAATAAGATTATGCTTTTAAGAAAAATATATATTTTCTTTAGCTAATTTGTATTATATTATAATCATTATGTCAAAGTCATAGGTGCTTTATTTATATAGGAATGCCTTCTACATAAAAAAATGCATTTTAATATTATTTATTAGAAAAATAATACGCATAAAAAATAAATTTTATTATTATATACTTTTACTCAAAATATCTCTTAATATTATTTATTTTACTAGAATACTATATCTTTTTCAAGTTTCTTAAAAAATAAAAAATAAAATATTGAAAAAGAAAGAACTGGCTTTATTTGTGTTATAAGGTCTTACGATGCGAATCAATTTTGAATATACATTTTTTATTTTTTCCTATTTTTAGCACTTCCAATGTAATGCCCCGCCAGGAAACCTTGAAGGGATTAAGCTATAACTTAAGAATGGAGTGCAATAGTTTTTTTTTTTTTAGATAAACACAACATTGAGATATAAAAGATTCAGATTACATAGCGGAAGACATCAACTAACACCTAAAGAGTTTCCCAATGAGATTACTTAAATTTCACAATTCACTTAACTCACACAATTAAACCAATAAGCTGATTATCTTAATAATGAGATAATTCTTAATCAGGATAATTTCTTTCAAAAGATGGAAATATAATTCACAAGATAAGGTTCATCCATTAAGATTTATTCATGCCCATCATTCATACTTTTCATTGAAATATAAGCCATGCATCTAATATTCTAACACACTAGAATTTCATCATAAACATATGAGATCTTTTCATGCATACTTAATTTCCTTAACAACAACTAAATATATTCCATTGCTCTAAGTTACATTCTTTCACAATCCAATTTACTGCATTTTAAAAGATGATTGCATACATGCATCTACGATAAATCTCATCTAAACCACTTATGCATTCGATCAAAATGGCATTCATACATGCTAACACTAAACATGAAATATAAGAAATAAAAGCATCACATAACACCAAGATGATCTCAGAGTTCACCCCTAAAGGGCTACATCTCTGGGTCTGCTCAACTGCAAGACCCCTCTGATAATTAATAAAGTTAAGAATACATGAGGTTACACCATTACAATCTAGCCATCAAGGTGAAACATAATCAATATACAAGATTTAGTGCATAGATGTTAATGTGGTTTTTGCACCAGTTTGTATGCAAGTTGTTTAGTGTTCCTATTTTCATGTTATTATCTCAGGCTAACACTTTCATTAAGTTTATATATGTATGCATGTATGACTCTTGGATGCAGGAGACTTCAGGTACAGTGCCGCAAGGGTGCGAGGTTCATCTCCGCCCAAAATTAGAGGTTTGTGTGTACCTCTTTAATCCTTAGAGTTAGATTAGGTGGTCGTAAGACCCTAGTTGACCATAGTCGTGCTCAAGTGAGCACCGTTAGTCATCGTCAGTAGTCCCTTTTGGTTGGGTTTGCGAGTAGTCAGTCTAGTTGACCTTCTTGGTTTGCATGTTTGGTGTGTATGGTTAAATTGAGTAATTTAGTCCCTAGTATTTAATTTGATTAAATATGTGTTTGTGCATTAAAGATTAAAGGACTAGATTAAACAGGGTTTCATTATGCGATTATCGTTAATATTGAATTGCTCGAGTCAGTTTAGGAGCAAGTTAAATTACAATGGTTAATTTTAAATATTAAATGCATTTTGTATATGCTGTTGAAAAAGAAAGTTTTGAATTTAATTGCAATAGAATTAATTTTATCTTCTTGGCATTTTGGAAATAGAAAGGTTAAATTGAATTAATTGAGAAAATCAATTTTGAATTGAAAAGCAATTTAATTTGTTAATATAGTTGGAAAATAAAGATTTTTGTGATTTATTTTAAATAAAAATTTTAAATCCAAAAATGAGATTTTTGGTCAAACTTCTCCCATTTAACCTAGACTTTTGGAATAATATGGGGGATTGATATTTTTTGGAAAAAAGGATTGTTGGAAAAATATTTTTGAAGGAAAATTTGGGGGTTTTGGAGGAGGAGAAATTTCTTGAGCCTCCAAGTTGGGCTTTCCTCTGATCTTGCAAGGATTGCTGAATCAGGTAGGCCTCTGATTATTCTTAAGTTATAGCTTAATCCCTTCGGGGTTTCCTAGTGGGGCATTATAGAAACTTCGGTGGAAAAGTTAGTCTTGCTTTGTGGCTACTAATTGTTGAAAACTTGAATGAGAAGAATATTTTATAGAAGTACCTCTGTCAAAAAAACAATTCCCAGACTCCACTTAAATGCGAACATTGTAAATAAATCAGTCTTATAAAATTTTATCAGTGGAAAATAAATAACATTGGAAGTTCTACAAATAGGAAAACGGAACAAATGTATATGCAAAATTGATTAGATCCGAAGACATTATAACACGAATAAAGTCAGTTCTTTCTTCTTTAATATTTTTTCTTTTATTTTTTTAAGAAACTTGAGAAAGATATAATATTCTAAAAAATAAATAATATTAAGCGATATTTTGACTAAAAGTAGATAATAATAAAATATATATTTTTATGTGTATTATTTTTCTAATAAGTAATATTAAAATGCATTTTTTATGATGAAGAAATTCCTATATAAATAAAGCACCTATGACTTTGACATAATGATTATAATATAATTAAAATTTAATAAGGAAAATATATAATTTTCTTAAAAGCATAATCTTATTTTAATTTTAAAAACTTATATAATTATAATTATAATAATAAAAGTAATCTCAAATATAATTTTTTTTTTTGGAAAAAGGGTAAAGATTTATTCAGAAATTGTAAAGATAAAAAGTTTGGGCCTTAGGCCCACCAAGACAACAACAAAAACTAAAAGGATCCTAAAAAGACCACCAGCACCACCACTGCAAAGTCCAGTGACCATAGCAATAGATCCGACCGTCAGATTTCCATTGATAATATTTTTGTATTTTTGGTGCCTATAGTGCAGTTCAATGGATGTTTCCAGGTTTTGCAAATCTACCCTGAAGAGACTAAACATACTCATCAATTTACCCATAGGTGAACCTACAATGAGTTTCTTATGCTGAATACGTTATCTACAAGTTTTGTAATACTTTCTACCATTAAAACAAGCTAAGATATTGGATGCATACAGTTTCATTTTTACGTGACTTGTACAAAAAATTCACATTAGTGGCTTTAGATGCCAAAATGATAGGTTATTTCAAGGAAAGCTGATAAAATTTAACTACCAAAATGATGAAATTCTTCCTATTTCAAAAAAAGAATTCTCTTTTAAAATGCTTCTAACCTGGATGTAGGAAAATTGCATTTTGCCATTCAATAATAACTCTGAATAAGGAATTCAAGATTTATTAGTCATCATTCTTTATCTCTATATATTACCAAAAAATATGTTTCTTGCATCACTAAATTTTATAATGGACATTGCTTCAATTATCAGTATAGTTGTCAATGACGTATCAAAGCATTAAGCAACATTCCAATTTCATAGGACAACATAATTGGAGCCAGTGACAAGTACTAAGAAACTTTGGTGGGCACGTGACTCTTGCTTTGTGGCTACTAATTGTTGAAAATTTGAATAAGAAGAAGATTTTATAAAAGTGCTTCTTTCAAAAAAATCATTCCCAGACTCCACCTAAATGCAAACATTGTAAATAAATCAGTCTTATAAAATTTTATCAGTGGAAAATTGATAATGTTGGATGTAGTACCCCTTCCCTAATCAATTTCTAATCTTGGTTTAATCTTAGTTAGTTTATCAAAACATTTGACTATAATCATTATATTATGATAAACTAACTAAGATTAAACTGAGATTAGAAATTGATTAGGGCAGGGGTACTACATTCTTCCCCACTAGGTTTTGACTTACTCTTGGAAGTCGTAAGGCTAGATGGAGAACATGTTGTATGCATCAGCCCTGAAACTCATTCAACAAAGATCAAATTGCACATAGAAATATTTCCATAAATAAATGAAATATTACTGCTAAGTCCTTTACGGATGCCATTACCCATTGGTAAGATACATCTAAATCCATACATTTCTTATAATATTCTAGAAATTATCCACAATCATAGGAGAGAAACAAGAATTTTCTCCCTTCCATTTCACCAAATCAATGCATTACAAAGAGGTAAACAACAATTACCATACTTATCTATCAAACATGACAAGAAAACATGCCATCAAGATCAATTTCTTTACCAATCCATCTTTATCATAAAAATTTATCGCATAGAACTAGCTTCAAAATTCAAATTCTACAATCAAGTTAATTTCCAATAAATAAGAGCAATGAAAATAACTCAATTGATTACACTTGCCAGGCATAAGAAAACCTTTCCAAAGACTATGTCCCATAACATAGTGACAAGTTAACACAATTTACTTCATGATACACATAAAACAATCTTCCGGGGAACACATTAATACTCTCTCGAAGCTACAATAACATGATCCCTTTAATACTTCTTCTACAAACCAAGCAATTTCACATAATTCAACTATTTGCATATTAATGCACCTCACTTAAGATAGCATTTAATTATGTTACTCCTACAAAATACACCTGGAGAATTCTTTAAACGTACACATACAATTTTCTCCCAATAATCAAATGATCTTTTAAACCTGTAGCCCCTTTATTATCTAAACACATAAGCATCATAGGGTTCACACAAGGGTTCAAGAAGTCACACCTTCTCTTACAAAAAAGAAACCTCATATAAGAGATAATTTACACATATCCCAAACATTTTAATTTCCAGAAAGAGAGAGAGGAGGAAGGGTGATAATCATTCAATTTGCTACAAAATAAGCATTCAATAACTACCATACTAGTCCTTCAAGCGAACAACATTAAGCTTGATCATAATCTTAAACAAGTACACTTCGCACTTTTAGATTCTAGAGAAGCACTGACCAACCCAAATGGATTAGTCTAAAGAGTACAACACTTAATAAAGAAGGTACATATGACTCTCTTTCAGAATATGAGTAATCGTAGACCAAGACATCGATAAGCACATAAAGCACATATAATCACTCAAAACACCAACATCAAGAAGGTGAGAACAAGGTGTTAACACACATGTTACACACAAGTTAAAGTCTGCTCAATCACTCACATACAAAAAGGAGGACAAGCATTCACATAAGGTCGATACACCTCACATCAACTATGGGCACAACGAAACCAGAGATCCCAGTGTTTGCAACATGGGCTCTGATAGTGTAGCATCGTAAATTGTACGCACTTGCTAAAGCAGTACAATTTCACACCTAGTTTAGCACCCACCTGGGCGCATTTTACATTTTGCATTGCATTTCCCCTTTAGCACTTAATTAGTCAAATTAATTAGGTCTAAGGTTCTATTTCATCATCTCCCACATCATAAAGTTGGGCCCTTTCATTAAAGTGTGCCCCTTTTATTTTACTCTTCCAATACATCATTTAATCAAAAACCCTAATTAGGTCCTATTTTGAACATGGGGGCTTGATTTCGGGGGTCAAAAAATCTCGAAATCACCTGTAACTTTGGGATTCTCTCTAAAATCATCATATCCGACGGCCCTGAAAATTTGGTGAAAAGTTGTCAGGACCATGGCGCTCGGAGAGGACCATGGTGCTCGGAGTGCACATGGTCCCAGACATATTTCCCGAAATTTTAGGAGCGCAATCCAATCATAAAATAAAGCTTAACCCCAATAAATTGGTGGGATATTCAATCTCTAGGTCAGCCAAAAGTTGAAATTAAGACCTAGGGTTTCATATATAAGAGCTCTCTTTCTTCATTTGAAAGGGGGGGAATTTTTGGCTTTGAAGGACCTTCTATGCAGCGAAAGAGCAGATCTTTGAAGACTTCAATAACATTCAACATCCATCCATCAAGCATTCATCAATTTCATTCATTTAGGGCTTGGGAGACATTGAAGAACAATAGGAGATTACCGACTGAAGATTGGCTTGTACTCCTCCCTTGAGGGTTGGGTATGATTTCATGTTGTTTTCATGTCTTTGCATAAGCTTCAATATATCCTTTATTCATGCTTTAGATCACTTTGCATCTTGATTTAGAGCATTTACATTATCATTTACAAGCAATTAGGGTTTACTTTCTAGGTTGCTCTAGTTTGCTTTCTTGCATTTAAGGACCTTGCACACACACTAGGTCTGCACACACAATACATTTTACAATACAACTTGGCTATTCGTGGAGGTGGAAATCACCGAAGTGGGGGTTTGACTAAGGCAAAACCCTATATAGCCGCCCACCACACCTTTTCAGATATAAGTGTAGGTTTTGGAATTCGGACGACGCCGCAAGTTACAGATCCGGAAGAAGCAGACGGAGACCGAACTTCACACCAAATCTCAGAGCAAAAGACCAGGACAGGGGCGTGGGGTGCCCTGGTCCTGCCAGGACAGGGGCGTTGGGCACCCTGGTCCCTGGGACAGGGGCGCTGGGCACCCTGGTCCTTCTGACAGTAGTTTTCAGCATTTTTGACAACTTTGTAAAACAATAGTTTCCGAAGCAGTTTCAGGGGCAGAATTAGGACAGTGGCGCCCGCGCCCCCGTCCCGAACATTTTCAGTCAGATTTTAACTCCGGGTACGCATTTGCATTCTTGTCTTGTCCTTGTGTTTACAGCTTTCCATTGTTTAAGTTCAATTCTGCAATCTTGTTATTAGTTCATACGTGCACTTTGGGGTTAGGGATTGAACTTGCATCATTTCATCTTTCAATTGCAACAAAGGAATAGAAATCCTAATAGGTAGCTCATGGCTCTCTCTTCCACAAGAAGAAGTATCCAATTGTGTGATACCTCTAGGCTCATTCGTATTCCACAAGTGTGTGGTTGAAAGTGAGATTAGGGCATGTTTGCTTAGTGTCACTTTTTCTCCCACACATTTTGGTGATCTATGCAGCGAAAGAGCATATCTTTGAAGACTTCAATAACATTCAACATCCATCCATCAAGCATTCATCAATTTCATTCATTTAGGGCTTGCGAGACATTGAAGAACAATAGGAGATTGGCGACTGAAGATTGGCTTGTACTCCTCCCTTGATGGTTGGGTATGATTTCATGTTGTTTTCATGTCTTTGCATAAGCTTCAATATATCCTTTATTCATTCTTTAGATCACTTTGCATCTTGATTTAGAGCATTTACATTATCATTTACAAGCAATTAGGGTTTACTTTCTAGGTTGCTCTAGTTTGCTTTCTTGCATTTAAGGACCTTGCACACACACTAGGTCTGCACACACAATACATTTTACAATACAACTTGGCTATTCGTAGAGGTGGAAATCACCGAAGCGGGGGTTTGACTAAGGCAAAACCCTATATAGCTGCCCACCACACCTTTTCAGATATAAGTGCAGGTTTCGGAATTCGGACGACGCCACAAGTTATAGATCCAGAAGAAGCAGACGGAGACCAAACTTCACACCAAATCTCAGAGCAAAAGACCAGGACAGGGGCGTGGGGTGCCCTGGTCCTGCCAGGACAGGGGCGCTGGGCACCCTGGTCCCTGGGACAGGGGCGCTGGGTGCCCTGGTCCTTCTGACAGTAGTTTTCAGCATTTTTGACAACTTTGCAAAACAACAGTTTCCGGAGTAGTTTCAGGGGCAGAATCAGGACAGTGGCGCCCGCGCCCCCGTCCCGAACATTTTCAGTCAGATTTTAACTCCGAGTATGCATTTGCATTCTTGTCTTGTCCTTGTGTTTACAGCTTTCCATTGTTTAAGTTCAATTCTGCAATCTTGTTATTAGTTCATACTTGCACTTTGGGGTTAGGGATTGAACTTGCATTATTTCATCTTTCAATTGCAACAAAGGAATAGAAATCCTAATAGGTAGCCCGTGGCTCTCTCTTCCACAAGAAGAAGTAGCCAATTGTGTGATACCTCTAGGCTCTTTCGTATTCCACAAGTGTGTGGTTGAAAGTGAGATTAGGGCATGTTTGCTTAGTGTCACTTTTTCTCCCACATATTTTGGTGATCTATGCAGCGAAAGAGCAGATCTTTGAAGACTTCAATAACATTCAACATCCATCCATCAAGCATTCATCAATTTCATTCATTTAGGGCTTGGGAGACATCGAAGAACAATAGGAGATTACCGACTGAAGATTGGCTTGTACTCCTCCCTTGAGGGTTGGGTATGATTTCATGTTGTTTTCATGTCTTTTCATAAGCTTCAATATATCCTTTATTCATGCTTTAGATCACTTTGCATCTTGATTTAGAGCATTTACATTATCATTTACAAGCAATTAGGGTTTACTTTCTAGGTTGCTCTAGTTTGCTTTCTTGCATTTAAGGACCTTGCACACACACTAGGTCTGCACACACAATACATTTTACAATACAACTTGGCTATTCGTGGAGGTGGAAATCACTGAAGCGGGGGTTTGACTAAGGCAAAACCCTATATAGCCACCCACCACACCTTTTCAGATATAAGTGCAGGTTTCAGAATTCGGACGACACCGCAAGTTACAGATCTGGAAGAAGCAGACGGAGACCGAACTTCACACCAAATATCAAAGCAAAAGACCAGGACAGGGGCGTGGGGTGCCCTGGTCCTGCCAAGACAGGGGCACTGGGTGCCCTGGTCCCTAGGACAGGGGCGCTGGGCGCCCTGGTCCTTTTGACAGCAGTTTTCAACATTTTTGACAACTTAACAAAACAACAGTTTCCGGAGCAGTTTCAGGGGCAGAATCAGGACAGTGGCGCCCGCGCCCCCGTCCCGAACATTTTCAGTCAGATTTTAACTCCGGGTATGCATTTGCATTCTTGTCTTATCCTTGTGTTTACAGCTTTCCATTGTTTAAGTTCAATTCTGCAATCTTGTTATTAGTTCATACTTGCACTTTGGGGTTAGGGATTGAACTTGCATCATTTCATCTTTCAATTGCAACAAAGGAATAGAAATCCTAATAGGTAGCCCGTGGCTTTCTCTTCCACAAGAAGAAGTAGCCAATTGTGTGATACCTCTAGGCTCTTTCGTATTCCACAAGTGTGTGGTTGAAAGTGAGATTAGGGCATGTTTGCTTAGTGTCACTTTTTCTCCCACACATTTTGGTGAACTCGACGTGAATCTATCATTGCTTCCTCTTGCATTGCATTTGTTAGATCTAGATCTAGATTTAGTGTGTTTTCATTTCATTTTCATTAAAAAGAAAAAAAAAAAAAAAAAGTGTGTTTCTTTGTATTGTGTGTTTAAAATTTTATGCAATTTCAAAATGTCAGATTTTTATTTGCAAGATCTTCATATTTGTGATGATTATGAGTTAGATGAAGCTTTAGATGAATTTTTGAAACCTAAATATACCAAACCTTCATTGTACCAAAAACTCATAAACATTGTTACTATGCCATTTCATTGTGATGAGAAAGATAAGTCGAATGATTCCTCTCAAGGGTACATTCCTATCAGCTCTTCCACTAAATCTAGTAACATGGTTGTTTTCAATGATCCCCTCTATGAAGAGATATCTCCTTTTGAATCAAAAGATAAACCTTTTAATAGATATGATCATGCTTTGTTGAATGATGCCCTTGATGCCTTTGTGTCCCCTAAAAAACACTCCCTTCATGAGGATCCTTTCATGCAAGAAGATGACATTATCCCTACATTTCCTAGTGATGGCCTTTCCTTTTCCAACAAAATTCCCACTAGAGATGATGAATTCATGGTAAATGCTTACCCTTCTCCTAAAGTTGGTCTTACCCATAAGCATCCCTTAGAGAAAGAAGATGAAATAATAAGCAATTTCCTTAATTCTCTCTCCCCTATTGAACATATTTTGAGGAAAGAGGATGAGTTTAACACATCTATTGATGCTCTCCCTCCTAAGGATGAGGAATTAATAAACAATGTTATCTCCTCTCCCGAAATTGACAACACTTCAAACATTCCTTTCAACAACCTCACTATTTGGGATGAACCATTAGAAGAAGGTATAGATTATTCTCTACCCCTAGCCAAAGGGGATGAAATCAAGATTGGAAACTCCCTTGATAGTTTCTCTCCTTCCTTGAATCTCAATTATTCTCCCTCTAAAAATAAAGCATCTCCCTCTCCTCAACTTGGTTCTACTCATAAGGAAACCCTAGTTCAAAGCAAGATGGTTAACATTTCTTTCAAAGATCTCCCTCTCAAAAGTGAGACTTTAGAGAGTAGTGTTGATCCTTCTCCTAGAGAGTTTATTCCCCATGTAGATCCTATGATGATAAAGGATGATATGACCTTTCCTAGTATTACTCTTCCTACTAGAACATCAATGCCTATCCCTTGTCTCTCTCCTAAAATTGATTTGATCCGTGATAAGATTTTAGTGCAAGAGAAGACTATCAATAATTCTTCCAACACTTTTGTTCATTCCTCTAAACCATCCTCAATTAATTTGATACATGTGAATGAAACACCTAACAAACCTCTCTTCACTGTCCAAGGTGCTTGTCCTTCTCAAAATTCTCAACCTTTAAATAAGCCTATCTTAGTGGTTCAAGGTGGTTATGCTAATGATTCTTTTTGCACTCCTAAGAAACCGGTTATTACTATGCAAGGAGGTTATTCCTCTAAGAGCCCTTATGAGTATGCTAAGCAATTGACTAGAGAGAGTTATCATGCGGTTTCCCATACTTATAATACTAGAAACAATAGGCAACCTAATCCTCCTCCAGTTATCCCAACTTCACTTCCTCCTTCCCAACCTATTCTTCCCCAAGCTCCACGTATTTCACAAGTTCTTGGTAAGGAATATGATCTCATAGAACAACTTAAAGCTACCCCTACTAAGATATCCCTTTGGGATTTGATCCAAACTTCTTCCGCTCATCATGGAATGTTACAAGATGCCTTGAAAGATTTGAATGTTCCTCCACCTAATACATCTAGTAATATAGTGTCTTTGGTTAACTCTATGATGAATCCTAAAGCTCAAATTGTGTTTACTCAAGATGAGTTGCCTACTAGTGAAATTCAACATCAATATGATCCCTTGATGATTGTGGTTATCATAAATGACACTGCTATAAGATGAACACTGGTAGATAATGGCTCTGGCCTTAATGTGTGTAGCATTAATCTATTGCATAAGATGAATGTGGATACATCCCTTATTGAGCCTGACTCTCGTCCCATTCGAGGCTTTGATAATGTGGCTAAGTCTTCATTAGGTATTATCACCTTACCCATCACAGTGGGACCTGTTACTTTGCCTACTCCTATCCATGTTATGTCAGGAAATCTAACATACAACTTGTTATTAGGGAGACCTTGGATTCACAGTATGCAAGATGTCCCCTCTACATTGCATAAACAAGTTAAATTTATTTACAACAATAAGACATATACCTTGATAGGTGATACTAATTTTCAAACTTGTTTGCAAACATCTACTTCCAAAGGGAGTTCTTCTAAGCCTTCCTCTTCTAGTGATGACTTGTTAAACAAGATACCTATGGATGGATCATCACCCTCTAATAATCAAAATTCTTTGGATGAGTCTAAAGTTCCTAAAGAAGATTCTTCTCAACTTGAATCTACACATGAAAAGGCTTTTGATACTGAGAAGGTTCTCGCAGAAGATGATTGGGGATCTCTTGATTTTAATCCCACCTTTGTAGGTGAGTATAGGGTTCCTCCTAGAGAGATTAAAGGTAAAGAGAAGGAAGAAACTAGAAATCAATTAGTCTTACCTGAACCTATGAGCAATAATTTTGTGGCTGCTTCTCAAACTTCTTCTCCTCACACCTCTAATTATGAAGAGTTTGATTCTTTGTCTTATGAAAAACCACCTTCTCTTCCTGAAATGGCTGATCGTTATGGTCATGGTTTTCGCATTTTTGCTAAGCATGGGTATCATGGAAATGTTTGTGGCGCTCATGAACAAGGGATAAAAGTTCCTCTAGAGACTAATTTTCACAATTATGCCTTTGGACTCGGCTATAATCCTGCAAACGTACCAAAGCATCTAAAAGACCATCTCTCAATGTGAATGCTATATTTAGTAGTGATGATGATCTCACTTCAACTAAATCATCTTCTACTTCTATCAACTCTCATTCCCCTCATAAGGAAATCTTGGCAATGAACAAATCTCTTTATGAATCCCCTCAAATTTCTAAATCCACTTATGAATCTTTATCTCCTATTCATCATAAAGTCCTTTCCTCTAGGGATAAGGCTCTAATAAATTACACTCATCCCTCTTCTAAGATTTCATGTGACTTTTCTTCTTCAATCTTTATCATTTTATACATGTTCTTGATCTCACTTATAGTTGAGCATTTAACATGTCATATTCAAATACCTAATTTAGTCTATCATGTCTTTAAATAACATTAATGGCTATTATGTTGCTCATCATTATGTGACATTGGTAGCTCATTTACTGGGGGCTCATTGTCATTCATGATGGTACAATTTCAAGTGCAATCATATTTTTGAAGCAACATAATAGCCTAATTTTTCTATGTTATTGTAGCGTCCTAAAATTGTGACACTTGCAATTTCGACTGCATTTCGGTCTTCACGATGGCGACGCAACATGCAACCTGAATGGAGACCTTGAAACTTGCTCACGACACTGAAAACTGCATTTTTCAAGCACCCTGGCCTGAACCTCCTTGCACCCTGCTGTCCCGGGAGGTGGGACCAGAGCACCCAGCGCCCTGGTCCCCAGGACCATGGCGCCCAGCGCCCTGGTCCTTGGGTCCTATTTTGGGCCCGGTCTCCTAAGGGGCTCGGGTCTTTTTGTTTGCAATTTGGAAATTAACTTTCCCTGGTCGGCCTAAGGTCGGGAAAATCAGTCTATCAGCCCTAATTGACAAGTATATAAATGACATTTTCCTCTTTCATTCGATATGATGGAAAAGGCATGGAAATTATACTCAAGCATTCAAGCATTCAAGCATTCCTTTAAGCAATTGATCATCTCAAGTCTCCATTCAAGGCTAAGTGTTGCATTCAAGACAAGGATTCAACCATTGAAGAGGAGATCACATACTACATGCTACAACATACAACATACAACATACAACATACAACATCTAAACCTTCGCACATAAGGATACAAACATCCTTAGAACAAGGTATTAGTACTTGTTTTACAGTCATTTACATTTACAGCTCTTGCTCATTTCTTGGTTAATTCCAAAACCGGGGTTTGACCTAAAGGCAAACCCCCAATCCCTAACCCCCCAATCGTCTTCGCTTTTCTGTGTGTAGGTTGCAGTTACGCGGCTGAAATTGAAGATCTGGAATCCTTGTGCAGAGACGAACAGATCCCCCTTCGTTTCGCTGATTTTTCGGAGGACCGTGGCGCTGGGCGCCATCGTCCCGACAACTTTTTGCTCAAATTTGCAGGACAGCGCCGTATCGACATTTTACTGCTAATTCCAAGTCCGCAGCTTCATCCTATAACCCAAACTCAGTTTATAAGCGAATCTTTATGACTTTCTATGCATGCTTAGCTTAATTTCCTTAACAACATTCTTTACAAAAGAGGGTAGCCTTGCTTTCCTAACCCTTGAAATTCATTTAGCATCCAATCTTGCATTGCGTGGGATTGGATCTTATGAGTTTCAACCCCTCTTTTGAATGTAAAGTCTCTCCCCTAAGTGAAAAACCATCGAATCCTAGCGAACCTCCCTTCTCTCTCCTCGGAGTCGGAAGAGGGGAGAGCAACTAGGGTTCGATCACGATTTTCCGCTTTACAGTTATCTCTTGTTCCTATGAGGTAATAATGTGGAAATATTGATCATCTTTTCTTTAGAATCCTCTTTTCCTAGATATGGGAGAAGATGTGTATTCTCTTTCTTACCTTACCCACTTCTTGTGAGGAGCATTTTACATACACTAATGTCTTGCTTGCATGAACTCATGTGAGTATGTAGTACAATTTGCTTATGTCTAAATCTCTCCCTGGAAGATTGTGTAAGTCCTTCTCATTGTCCTTATCCTTGGGAGGCAATGATCTTTCCTTATTTTTATTTTTTTCTAAGGATCCACTTTTTCCTATTTCGTGGATGGTGTGAACTTTATTACTTGATGTTATTCCTTGTACGCATTTGTTGTTGTTTGTTCAAGGATTCTCTCTTACAAGAGGTGTAAGTCCTTGACTACAACCTCTTTTGCAGTTGGTAAAATACATCCATAACGAATTCACTCTCCTAATTGGGTTAAAAAGAGCGTCATCCTTCATTAAGAATCACTTTCACCTCGCAAAAGAAGGAAGTATTGCATTCTTATTCTCTTCTTTGTCTTATTCTATAACATGTTATCTTTGTCTAAGACAATTCCTCTCGGGGATAGGTATCTTTTGTACAAAGATCTCTTCTCCTCTAAGGATCTCTTTTACACATACTACAAGATATCCCTTTTCAACTATCTTATCCTGGCTTAAAGAGTGCAAAACTCTCTTGCTTGGATCTATGACATTGTTACATTTTTGGGGTATCTTCTTTTGTGATGAAGGTAGGTATCCTTGTTCTACTTTGCTTATGACATAAACATTACACTTTTTGAGTAGTGGGTCATTCTCAGAACCAGAGCACAGACTCTTAGAGCGAGATGTCACGCTTTTGTACTATACATATATAGGTTGTAGCATACTCGGGCATAGACTCCTATGAGGTGCTTCTAACCTCCCTTACACACACATGCGCGAGGTTGAGTGGAACTAGCGGCATAAGGCTAGACTTTCTCACTCTCCTCCCTTACATGGATCACCTAGACAGACTCTAGGGGCTAGTTTTCCATGTCCTTTTCCCATGGATCACCTAGACAAGATCTAGGGGCGAGAAGCCCATGTTTTCTCTCTCACTATTCTTCTCATGGATCACCAATGTGTGTATTCATGCTTTTTTGCCTTTCTTTTCTTTTCTTTGCATTTTGTTTCCATTTACATACTTCATCTTATGTTAGAGAACTCTCAAATCCTCACACTCTTTGTTGTGTTGGAATTGAGATTTAGTCCTCTTTCTTACCAAATGATTCTCCATTAGTTTTGATCTCATATCAAATCTTCTTGTGAGCATTTGTCATCAATATTCTTTAACAATTCGAAGTGGTAAACATGATACCCTGTTTCAACTCACTAAAATTAGCAAGCCGAAACAGGGGGGGGCATATAGCTACCCTCGAATTTTCATCACCTTCCTTAGTAAGCATTAGGTGATTTTGTGATCTAACGTGTGTTTTGTAGGGTGTGGTTCCTAACTGTGTACTGCAGATACCGTTGGGGACTTCGTTCGACAGACTTATGGATATATCCTTTTTCAAATAATGTTTACTTTTCTGTACTTTAGCTTGCATATGCACGTAGTGTTCATATGACCGCTAAAGTGGGGTCTAAATGTAGCGTCGTAAATTGTACGCACTTGCTAAAGTAGTACAATTTCACACCTAGTTTAGCACCCACCTGGGTGCATTTTGCATTTTGCATTGCATTTCCCCTTTAGCACTTAATTAGTCAAATTAATTAGGTCTAAGGTTCTATTTCATCATCTCCCACATCATAAAGTTGGGCCCTTTCATTAAAGTGTGCCCCTTTCATTTTATTCTTCCAATACATCATTTAATCAAAAACCCTAATTAGGTCCTACTTTGAACTTGGGGGCTTGATTTCGGGGGTCAAAACATCTCGAAATCACCTATAACTTCGGGATTCTCTCTAAAATCATCATATCCGACGGCCCTGAAAATTTGGTGAAAAGTTGTCAGGACCATGGCGCCCGGAGAAGACCATGGTGCCCGGAGTGCACATGGTCCCGGACATTTTTCCTGAAATTTTAGGAGCGTGATCCAATCATAAAATAAAGCTTAACCCCAAGAAATTGGCGGCATATTCAATCTCTAGGTCGGCCAAAAGTTGAAATTAAGACCTAGGGTTTCATATATAAGAGCTCTCTTTCTTCATTTGAAAGGGGGGGAATTTTTGGCTTTGAAGGACCTTCTATGCAGCGAAAGAGCAGATCTTTGAAGACTTCAATAACATTCAACATCCATCCATCAAGCATTCATCAATTTCATTCATTTAGGGCTTGGGAGACATTGAAGAACAATAGGAGATTACCGACTGAAGATTGGCTTGTACTCCTCCCTTGAGGGTTGGGTATGATTTCATGTTGTTTTCATGTCTTTGCATAAGCTTCAATATATCCTTTATTCATGCTTTAGATCACTTTGCATCTTGATTTAAAGCATTTACATTATCATTTACAAGCAATTAGGGTTTACTTTCTAGGTTGCTCTAGTTTGCTTTCTTGCATTTAAGGACCTTGCACACACACTAGGTCTGCACACACAATACATTTTACAATACAACTTGGCTATTCGTGGAGGTGGAAATCACCGAAGTGGGGGTTTGACTAAGGCAAAACCCTATATAGCCACCCACCACACCTTTTCAGATATAAGTGCAGGTTTCAGAATTCGGACGACGCCGCAAGTTACAGATCTGGAAGAAGCAGACGGAGACCGAACTTCACACCAAATATCAGAGCAAAAGACTAGGATAGGGGCGTGGGGCACCCTGGTCCTACCAGGACAGGGGCGCTGGGCACCCTGGTCCTACCAGGACAGGGGCGCTGGGTGCCCTGGTCCTTCTGACAGCAGTTTTCAGCATTTTTGACAACTTTGCAAAACAACAGTTTCCGGAGCAGTTTCAGGGGCAGAATCAAGACAGTGGCGCCCATTCCCCCATCCCGAACATTTTTAGTCAGATTTTAACTCCGGGTACACATTTGCATTCTTGTCTTGTCCTTGTGTTTACAGCTTTCCATTGTTTAAGTTGAATTCTGCAATCTTGTTATTAGTTCATACTTGCACTTTGGGGTTAGGGATTGAACTTGCAACATTTCATCTTTCAATTACAACAAAGGAATAGAAATCCTAATAGGTATCCCGTGGCTCTCTCTTCCACAAGAAGAAGTAGCCAATTGTGTGATACCTCTAGGCTCTTTTGTATTCCACAAGTGTGTGGTTGAAAGTGAGATTAGGGCATGTTTGCTTAGTGTCACTTTTTCTCCCACATAGATAGTTTCTTAGTATTTATCACTGAATCCAATTATGTTGTCCTATGGAATTGGAATGTTCCTTAATGCTCTGATATGCCATCAATAACTATACTGATAATTGAAGCAATGTCCATTATCAAATTTACAAAATTAAAATTTAGTGATGCAAGAAACATATTTTTGGTAATATATAGAGATAAAGAATGATGACTAACACTATTTGAATTCCTTATCCAGAGTTATTATTGAATGGGGGAATGAAATTTTCCTACATCAAGGGTAGAAGCATTTTGAAAGTGATTTTTTTTTTGAAATAGGTAGAATTTCATCATTTTGATAGTTAAATTTTATCAGCTTTCCTTGAAATAACCTATTATTTTGGTATCTAAAGCCACTAATGTGAAGTCTCTCTACAATTCACTTAGAAATGAAACTATAGACATCCAATATCTTGGCTTATTTCAATGGTAGAAAGTACTACATAACTTGTAGATAAGCTATTCGTCATAAGACACTCATTCTAGGTTCACCTATGGGTCAATTGATGAGTTTGTTTACTCTCTTTAGGGTAGATTTGAAAAACATGGAAACATACATTGAACTACACTATAGGCACCAAAAATACAAAACTATTATCATTGGAAATCCAGTGGCTAGATCTATTACTACAGTCACTAGACTTTGTAGTGGTGGTGTTGGTGGTCTTTTTAGGAACCGTTTTGTTTTTATTGTTGTCTTGGTGGGCCTAAGGGCTGAACATTGTATCTGGGTGATTTCTGAATGTCTTTACCCTTTTTTCCAAAAAACAAATTATATTTGAGATTAATTTTATTATTACATTTATAATTATATAAAGTTCTAAATTAAAATAAGATTATGATTTTAAAAGAAATATATATTTCCATTATAAAATTCACTGGCTCCAATTATGTTGTCCTATGAAATTGGAATGTTGCTTAGTGCTCTAATACGTCATCGAAAATTATACTGATAATTGAAGCAATTTCCATTATCAAATTTACAAAATTAAAATTTAGTGATGCAAGAAACATGTTTTTTGGTAAAATATAGAGATATAGAATGATGATTAATATAGCTTGAATTCTTTATTCAGAGTTATTATTGAATGGGGAAATGCAATTTTCCTACATGCATGTTAGAAGCATTTTGAAAGAGAATTATTTTTTTTGAAATAGGAAGAATTTCATGATTTTGATAGTTAAATTTTATCATCTTTCCTTGAAATAACCTATCATTTTGGTATCTAAAGCCACTAATGTCAAGTTGTTGTACAAATCACTTAAAAATGAAACTGTAGACATCCAATATCTTTGGTTGTTTCAATAGTAGAAAGTATTATAAAACTTGTAGATAACCTATTCGACATAAGAACCTCATTCTAGGTTCACGTATGGGTCAACTGATGAGTTTGTTTAGTCTCTTCTAGGTAGATTTGCAAAACATGGAAACATCCATTGAACTACACTATAGGTAGAAAAAAATACAAAATTGTTATCATTAGAAATCAGACAGTCGGTTCTATTGCTATGGTCACTGGACTTTGGAGTTGTGGTGCTAGTGGTCTTTTTAGGATCCTTTTAGTTTTTATTGTTGTCTCGATGGGCCTAATGCCTGAACTTTGTATGTTTGCAATTTTTGAATAAATCTTTACCCCTTTTTCCAAAAAAGAAAAAATTATATTTGAGATTAGTTTTATTATTATAATTATAATTATATAAATTTTTTAAATTAAAATAAGACTATGCTTTTAAGAAAAATATATATATTCATTATTAAATTTGTATTATATTATAATCATTATGTCAAAGTAATAGGTTCTTTATTTATATAGGAATGCCTTCCTCATAAAAAAATGCATTTTAATATTATTTATTAGAAAAATAATACACATAAAAAATATATTTTATTATTATCTACTTTTAGTCAAAATATCTCTTAATATTATTTATTTTATTAGAATATTACTTCTTTTTAAAGTTTCTTAAAAAATAAAAGAAAAAATATTGAAAAAGAAAAAAATGACTTTATTTTTGTTATATGGTCTTAAGATGCTAATCAATTTTGCATATACATTTATTCCTTTTTCCTATTTTCAGCATTTCTAGTGTTATCAATTTTCCACTAATAAAATTTTATAAGACTGATTATTAACAATGTTCTCATTTAAGTGGAGTTTGGAAATTGTTTTTTTGACAGAGGTACTTCTATAAAATCTTCTTCTCATTCAAATTTTCAACAATTAGTAGCCACACAACAAGAGTAACTTGTCCACCAAAGTTTCTTAGTACTTGTCACCGGCTCCAATTATGTTGTCCTATGAAATTGGAATGTTGCTTAATGGTCTCATATGCCATTGATAACTATACTAATAATTGAAGAAATGTCCATGATAAAATTTAGTGATGCAAGAAACATATTTTTTGGTAATATATAGAGATAAAGAATGATGACTAATAAAGATTGAATTCCTTATGGAGTTATTATTGAACGGGGAAATGCAATTTTCCTGCATCCATGCTAGAAGCATTTTGAAAGAGAATTCTCTTTTTGAAATAGGTAGAATTTCATCATTTTGATAGTTAAATTTTATCAGCTTTCCTTGAAAGAACCTATCATTTTGGTATCTATAGTCACTAATGTGAAGTCATTGTACAAGTCACTTAAAAATGAAACTATAGACACCCAATATCTTGGCTTTTTTCAATGGTAAAAAGTATTAAAAAACTTGTAGATAACCTATTCAACATAAGACACTCTTTCTAGGTTCACCTATGGGTGAATTGATGAGTTTGTTTAGTCTCTTTAGGGTAGATTTGTAAAACATGGAAACATCCATTGAACTACACTATAGGCACCAAAAATAACAAACTATTATCATTGGAAATCTGATGGTGGGATCTATTGCTATGGTCACTTGATTTTGTAGTGGTGGTGTTGGTAGTCTTTTTAGGATCCTTTTAGTTTTTGTTGCTGTCTTGGTGGGCCCAAGGCCTGAACTTTGTATCTCTATGATTTGCGAAAAAATATTTACCCCTTTTTCCATAAAAAGAAAATATATTTGAGATTAGTTTTATTATTTTATTTTATTTTCAATAAAAGTGGCATAGCCACTAAACTTTATTATATTATTTTTAAAAAGATTATACAACGGGTTCAAAAGAAGGCATACTGGCAGGAAAGAACCCACAAGAAAACCTCTGGTTGTTGCCTTGAGAAAGAAACTATACTACCCTTACAAAATAGGAGGATCCTGATGACCCAAAAACTCACCCATACCCATATAGATGCCCTATGTACATAGACCCCATAGAGAATATATCTCAACTGATTAAGAAACTCAGTTGGTTACAAAAAGCGGGGCTGAATTGCCAAAAAGTTTACAACAAGAAGAACCAGGAGCCCATCAACTGATAACAGCAGCAAGATATAAAATGAAGAGGAGCATGCCAAGATACCAAGAAGTGAAACCAAGGAGGATCGAAACTGGAACAGACCAGAAATCTCCAACTCCATAGAATTGAGAAAATGAGAACTATCCAAAATCCATCTCAAAAATAGCCTGCAAAAAAATATGAGATATCTGCAAAAGGTGGGAACAGTTAGTCCAAAAACCAATTACTCAAGCTTTCCTCCGGAGGAGGAGGTCGGGCATCCTGAGGAACCAGTGAGTGTATAGGGATCACGGGGAGAGGAGTCACAAATGAAGCAAAATAGAAATTAATTAGAGCATGAAGACCAACTAACACTTCCCATGCTCTGACCAAAACCTGGGGAGATATAAAACTAGACAAACTTTCCACAGATTTTAGAGCTTCATCAATAGTGTCATAGATCAGGCCCATTCTAATTTCAAAGAGAAAATGCCCATAGTTCCCATCTTCCAAAATATTTTGAACAGAAAGAAAGCCCCCATAAGGAAGAGTACCCATATAAAAAATATAACTATCCAAAGCTGACCCAAGATGATGCATATCAAGCATTGGAGGAACCACAAATTTTGATGCAATAAGCTGGACCAGAGTCTTATCCCATAGAAGATCATAACATATAGTAAAAAAAATGAGACAAAACTTCTGAAAAAGAAATAAAAGAAGGAGAGAGCAACCAATGATTACCCACCACCCTATGAATTTCAGGCTCCAACTCCAAATTATGCAAAACAAAAACTCTCCCAAGCTTTCAGAAACATAACCATAGTTGTCAACAATGTCTTCCTCAGGAGTAGATACTATAACATGATAAGTCAGAAGAATAAAAGACATGAGGATTATTTACCTTTCCCTCAAAGAGAAGAATTCCTTCAGATACTGTCGATGTAGGTAAACAAAGACATTCTGCAGTAGAGTTAATATATAGCCAAAAGAAAACTAAATTAATTGGCCACCATACACTGTAATGAATGTCATCCGTGTGAGGAGCCAAGAAAAAATATGTTGAGAAATGCATCTTGATCGATCAAATAAAAAAAAGGCCTATAATAATGTAGCCACCTTTCATAATAATGAATGATCTGCTCATGCAAAAAAATAAGTCTCCAAAAAATCATTGTAAGAAATGCATCTTGGGTGAGGCTACAAAAACATTAAACCTCATAATCGCCTCTATGAGAAGTACCATACTATCTCCACTAAAGCTGATAAATAGTACAATAGTAATCATTATATTGAAATCCAAGGCACGTCACAATTAATCAAAAACATGTATTCCATATCCCACGTGAGAGAGAAAAGCTAATGATAAAGCATGCCGCCACTCTCAAAGCATTTTGGAGATAAAAAGAATGAAATAAAACCAATAAACATAGTCTCCCATAATGCTTATGACAGCTCGCAACCACACTATGTATATGGCAACAATTACCTACATACAAAGTTAGATTACCAGCTGAGCATAAACACTTATTATAATAATGCATGATCCGCTTATGTGTTAAAAACAAGTTTCTAAACAATCATTTAAAGAGATGTATAGCGAGTGAACCACAAAAAGCCAATAATATTTAAACCTCATAGTCGCCTCTGTGAGAGGTACTGTACAATCTCCCCTAAAGCTGATAGATAGAATCGGCAATAATCATTACATAGAAAGCCATGGCCCATCACTTTTAATCAAAACAACATGTGATCAAAATCCCTTGCTTGAAAGCAACCTCGAAAAAAGGCTCTGAGAGAAAAATCACTTTCAAGAAGCTTTTTTTTTTTTTTTGAAGATAAATATGATGAACCAGAACCAATAAAGATAATCACCCTTAATGCTTATGACAACTTGTAGCCAAACTATGCATCTGATAATTGACACCAGCTTTGCATAAACAATAATAATGCCTATCCGGACTGGCAATAGAAGGAAATTTATCAAAAGTCAGGGACAAAAAGACCACAAGATTATTGCAAGAATTCCAAAACTAGAACAGGAATGTCAACAGGGCTTATATCACAAAGAATAGCATTACTATCAATCACAAGGTTAGCTAGAAAATCCGCTACTTGATTAATTTCTCTATAACAATGAGTAATGAAGAAAGAATCAAAATATTCCAATTGCTGAAGGATAAGATCAAGAAGATATTGTAATTGCAAACAATGAGATTTCTTTTTTAACACACTTTGAATGATCACCAATGAGTCCCCTTCAATAATGAGGTCTTTAATGCCAAGGGAAATAGCCAATTCTAGACCCAAAGACAAAGCCTTAAATTCAGCAAAGTTATTAGACTGAATACCAATTGCATGACACCTAGCATGAACAATTTGAGTGTGATGGTCAAAAATCACCATACCTACCCCAGGTAAACCTAGATTTCCATGAGAGGCACCATCAAAGTTCAATTTGAACTTACCAAGAGGAGGTGGTTTCCAAGATACCAACTTTCTTTTATTTAAAACAACACCTTTTCTCAAAATTGAACCATGGGAAGGAAGAGCAGATAGCATGCTCCAAACTCTAGTCACCCTACTATCCCAATGAGAAAAAGAAGTGAGATTATCCAAGTTCCTACATATATACAACAAGGCAACCTTAGAAATGGACAACTCAATCTTTAGTAGAACCTCAGGGAGAGAAGAGCTAGTATTTCTAAAGATCCTATTATTACGCTCTAACCAAATATTCCATATTACAATAGATGGAGAAATAATCCATAAACATGCATAAAAGGATGAAGTAAACAAAAGTGGCCAAGAACTAGAGAAGGTAATCAAGTCATTTCCCATAACAAATGTCAAATTCAATTTATCAAACAACCACTGCCAACATTGATATGAAAAGTCACAATGTAAAAAGAGATGGGAAGAGGATTCCAGGTGTTTATTACACAACACACATGTGAAAGCAACCGTGATACCCAACCTATCCAATCTCATGCCTGCCAGTCAAGCAAAAGCACCAGCTTTTGGCAAACAGGCTAAATGCCAAAAAAGTTTATACGGCCAAGCAGGGTGATCATTATCCTTCATGAGGGAATTATAACCATCCCTCACCATATATTTACTAGAAATATTCTTAGTCCAAACCAATTTGTCCTCAACATCAGAAAGGATAACCACCCTCTCACTGAGGACCTTGGTATACTGCAATTTCAAATCATGATCAATAACCAAAAAGTCAATCGACTTCCATTTAGCCACTCTCATATTTCCACTATAAGTAATGTCAAAGTAATCTGCCACCGAAGTGCCCCAAAGGGAAGAAAGAATGGATATCAGGGGGGACCAATTCCTTAGACTTCATAATGGAGGGTGACCATTCCAGCTTTCATCCCAAAATCTGTACAACCCAGGAGAGATTAGGTAAAATAATAGATCTACATTTACATATGAAGTTCCACATAGCAGAACCTAAAGGAAGATTGGAAATCTAGAAAATATACTCCCTGGGACCATTATTAAGATATTTAGCAAACATAATCTGAGTCCACAAAGAATCAGAATTCTCATACAAATTCCAAACCAATTTTACCCCCAAGGCTAAATTTTTTTTTTCCATATTTCTGATACCAGTACCCCCTAGGTCCTTCGGTAAGCAAACTTTATCCCATGCCACAAGAGAAATTTTTTTCCTCCCATCTTTATTGCTACTCCAGTGAAAAGACCTTAGAGTATCCTGAAAGCTTACCAACACATCCTTTGGAGATCTTAATACTGACATAAGATAAATAGGAATTGCATTCAGTACAGATTTAATGAGAACAATTTTTCTAGCTAGATTCAACCACCTATGATTCCAAGAAAGGATTCTCTTTGAGATGGCCGAAATGATTTTATCCCAAAAGCTAGAATTATCCTTTTTGATAAAGAAGGGTATACCTAGATAAGTACATGGAAGTGAGCTAGAATCAAAACCCCAAAAAGCCAACAATCTAGTTTGGATTAATTGTGGGGTGTGAAGAAAGAAGATTTTTGACTTCTCAGGGTTTATTTTCTGACCTGCAAAGGAGGCATAATTCTAAATAACTTCATTTATGACCAAAGCTTCCTGCATAGAGGCTTGACCAAATAACAAGGTATCATCTGCAAACAAGTAGTGTGATATGGATCCTGGTACTCCTAGAATTTTCACCCCAAGCCAAAGGTCTTTCAATTTCCCAGCCTTAATAGCCCAACTAAAAGACTCTGCTAAAAGAATAAATAGAAATGGGGAAAGAGGGTCTCCTTGTCTTAAACCTCTAGAGGAGGAAAAATAACCATAGGGGGAACCATTAATTATAATTAAAAACCTTGCAGATGAAATACAAGCCATTATCCATTTAATCCAAGCCCTAGAAAAGCCTAACCTTTCCAAAACAAGACCTAAAGCCCTCCATTCTACTCTATCATAGGCCTTAACCATGTCAAGTTTTAAAATCATGGTCGGGGATCTCTGAAGGGAGATAGAATGTAAAACTTCATGAGCTACAATAGCTCCCTCAAGTGTCTCCCTATTTGGTACAAAACCACCTTGTTCTATTGAAATGAGTTTAGGGAGGATTTTGGATAGCCAAATGGATATTGCTTTAGTGAAAATCTTATATAAGGTATTACACAGAGCGATAGGATGAAAATCAGCAAAATAATTAACAATTTCCTTTTTAGGAATAAGAGCAACCATCGTGGTATTAAGTTCTTTCAAAATTGATCTATTTCTCCTACTTTCTTCAAGAGCGAGGAGTAGATCCCTACCCACAAAATCCCAACACTTCTGAAAAAATAAGGGAGTGAACCCATCTGGACCTGGGGCCTTATCAGGGTGCATAGCAAAAACTACTAGGCTAACTTCTTCAAGGGAAAATGGAGACATCAATATTTTGTTATCCTTAGGTGACACTAAAGATGGAATGCCAGAAATGAAATCATTTTGAAAATTACCATCTTCAGAAGATAACAAAGTTTTGAAGAAACTTACTGCCTCCATAGCAATCTCCTTGGGCTCTGTAAGTAGCTTTCCTGAAGAATCTTTTATACAAGAGATCCTATTCCTACTCATTTTTAATTTAGTAGAAGAATGACAAAACTTAGTATTTCTATCCCCATCAGACAACCATACCTCTCGAGATTTTTGTCTCCAAAAAATCTCTTCTCTAGCCAGAATTTCTTCAAGTTCTATCCTTAAAGATTTTAGCTCATCAAAAATAAGGGGAACCATACCATGATCAAGCACATGCTTATTAAGAGTTTCTATCATATCCTGAATTCTCTATTTTTCATGAAAAATGTTTTTAAAATGTAAATTATTCCATTCTTTAATGTTCAATTTTAAGAGCTTCATCTTATTAACAAATTGGAACATTCGAGAACCTACACAGAAGGGAGTAGATTCCCACCAATTCCTTAGGAGAGGTAAAAAGGAGGCATCTTTGAACCACATAGGTTGAAACTTAAAAGGAGACCAAAAGGGAGCCTTATCCTCCAAAATACAGAGAGAAATCAGAAAATGATCAAAACCTAACATAGGCGAGATGGAGGAAGAAAATTCAAGGTCTGACTGCAACCAATTTACAGAGAGTAGGAACCGATCTAATATTTCTGCTATTTGTGAGAAATCCCTTCTCATGTTTGTCCAAGTAAAAATCCCATTCTGAGACTTACAATCAAAAAGACCCATATGAAGGATGAAACTCCCAAAATCCTCGATGATTCTTTTGTTTGGAAAAATCCCTCCACTTTCCTCACTAGAATCCAAAATCGCATTAAAGTCCCCTCCAAAGACAACAAGAGACCCTTGCCTCAAAGGAGAAGCCACCTTACTCAAATCCCTCCATAATTTCTTTTTACCCTGAATCCCAGAGGGAGCATAAATATTGAACAACCAGAATTTAACCTTAGAGACCTTGCTAGTAACCAAGAACAACATCCAATGGACTGACGAAGAGACCAATTGTACCTCTATATTATAAGCATTCCATAATAAAGCTAACCCTCCAAAAGCACCATCAGAAGGGCAAGAGAGAAAGTTCCAGTTTTTCCAAGATGTAAAAAGCACTTAGCAGATTCATCAGACAATTTTGTTTCTTGAAGCATAACCAAATCACACTTGATTAATTCCAATTGCGATTTAATCAAGCATCTCTTGTTAGGGGCATTTAAGCCCCTAACATTCCAGGATATAAGTTTCATTTCTCTTGAGGGGAGATTGAAACTCCCCTCTTCTCAACATCAAGAGACTTAGTAAAGTCTCCAGAGCACTTTTGCAGGTTCTTTTTGATAGCCCTCGACCTAGTCACAGGAGGACTAAACAATTGAAGCTTATTGTTCTTTCTATTACCTAAGGAAAGTGATATCTTCCTCTTATCAATCCCAGGAGAAAGGGATAGAGTCTTCTGGATCCCATAGCAACTTCTAGATTAGTACGAGAAACTTTAGGAGTCCTACCTCTTCTAGGAGAACCAAAAGGAGGGGACAAAACCAAAGAGGATTGAACAATGGGCAAGTCCTTACCATTATGTGAAGGGGAGATCAGTTTATCAGTCAATTTCTCATCTTTAGAACCCAAAATGTCAAAAGGATTTGAAGTTGAAACAATAGGAAGAGACTTGATTTGTCCTAAGTCACTATAAATAGAGCAAATAACTCTATCCATCACCTCCATCCCACCAAGGGGGGCATGATTTTCCAATATCTCATTCACCTATTGTACTAGCTCTAAATCAGGCACAACTATCACAGATAACTCATTAAAACCTAGAGTAGGCTCCTTATCTAATGATTGAGGACCCTAATGAGAAGAATCAAAGGTTAAAAGTTTAATCTAAGCAATTAAGGATGAGTCAGACAGAGGCTCTCCTTTAGAAACCTTTTCAAAAGAAACCATTTTAGAAGCATCTAAGGCTACTGGGTCAAGAGGAGAAGCCACAATTTTTGAATTGTCCACAATATCCAGAGGATTTGAAATAGTCTCAGAGTCCTTCCTAAAAAAGTTAGAGATGGGCTCTGTAATTTTAAATTTTTTGTTCATGGAAGGAGAAACATTAACCTGAATAGAATTCAACTGATCCTCTTTAGTCAGATTTTTCCCAACAAAAGCCATGATCTCCTAAGGCTATATTAAAATATTAGGGTTTGCATCTATTGAATCCATCACCTTATGTTTTTTCTTAAAGTCCATAAACAAAGGAGCATCTATAATAAGGGGGGATTTTAAAAGCTCAGACTCCAATTTATCAATAGTTTGACGCCAAATCCCATCATGAGACTTGATATTACAAGTACGGGGATAAAAAGTTTCAGGCATAAGTAAAACATAGATTTTTACCAGAACCTCCCCCTCCACAAAATCCAATTTGGATGTGACAAAAGTACCAAATGAGTTACCAATTAGTTGCAAAACATCAAGGTCCATGAATTCAAAGGGGAGCTTAGGAAGAGCAAACCAAAAGGGAGAAAAATTACATTTCCACCAAGCAGGAACATAGAAAGGCTTCCAGGTAGAAACAAAAAGAAAATGCTTCCCAAACCAGTGGTAAGGAGAATCCAAAACCCTATCCCGAGCCATATTAGAATCAAAGACAATAATAAATGAACTTGATGAGAGGAGCTGAAAATAATGAATGTCCACCCAACGTGTCTGTAGTTTAGCAAAAAGTTTGGACAAACAAATTTGATCCCCCCAAAGATCTCCAATAATAGCATTCGAATGAAGGGAATAAGCCTTTTTATCAACATAAGAACCAAGGAGATCAATGCAAGGAATGGGAGCCCAAGCATGAGACGAAGGATTAGAAATATGACATACCTTATCCTTTTCAAGACTAGCATTCTTAGGATTTGAACTTGACTGACCACCAGAGTCGCAGAGACAGAAACCCTAGTTTTCATCGCATCGGTACCCATTTTGCCAGAAGGATTTGCCTAAACCATAACTTCATGATCCACCCATCGAGAACCAACCGAGCAAATGAATGATTTTTCGCATAAAGAGATCTCCGATGAAAAGTGCGATTCCAACGGCGGTGCCCTTGATTCCCATGATTTGCAGACCACCGAGTGTAATTAGCCCTAAAAACTTGCTTGTGAGGAAGATTATGATGCGGATTAGAAAACCCCTGAAAGTAAGTAGACACAGGCCGAAACCATTTATTGCGAACTGGTTGAGCTGGTTGTGAAGACGGAAGTGCCTTATCCTCCCAATGACCTCTGGTAAAAACCCATTGAGGAGTGTGTTACGGATCATCCCAAGTGACATCTGCCCAAACCCCTAGTCGCTGATTGTCCTCCATAGCACTGAAAAAACATTTGAAATAATTTTTGTAGCATTCACTCATCTGAGATTAGTTTTATTATTACAATTAAAATTATATAAAATTTTTAAATTAAAATAAGATTATGCTTGTAAGAAAAATATATATTTTCATTATTAAATTTGTATTATATTATAATGATTATATCAAATTCATCGGTGCTTTATTTATAGAGGAATGCCTTCCTCATAAAAAAATGCATTTTAATATTATTTATTAGAAAAATAATACGCATAAAAAAATATATTTTATTATTATCTACTTTTATTCAAAATATCTCAATATTATTTATTTTATTAGAATATTATATCTTTTTCAAGAATCTTAAAAAATAAAAGATAAAATATTGAAAAAGAAAGAACTGACTTTATTTGTGTTATAAGGTCTTAGGATGCTAATCAATTTTGCATATACATTTGTTGTTTTTTCTCTATTTTTAGCACTTCTAGTGTTATCAATTTTCCATTGATAAAATTTTATAATACTGATTTATTTACAATATTCACATTTAAGTGTAGTTTGGGAATTATATTCTTGACAGATGCACTTCTATAAAATCTTCTTCTCATTTAATTTTTCAACAATTAGTAGCCACAAAGCAAGAGTAACGTGTCCACCATAAGTTTCTTAGTACTTGTCACGGGCTCCAATTATGTTGTCCATTGAAATTGAAATGTTTGTTAATGGTTTGATATGCCATTGATAACTATATTGATAATTTCAAAGCAATGTCTATTATCATATTTATAAAATTAAAATTTAGTGATGCAAGAAACATATTTTTTGGTAATATATAGAGATTAAGAATGATGACTATTAAAGCTTGAATTCCTTAGCCGGAGTTATTATTGAATGGGGAAATGCAATTTTCCTGCATCCATACTAGAATAATTTTGAAATAGAATTCTTTTTTTTGAAATAGATAGAATTTCAGCATTTTGATAGGTAAATTTTATCAGCTTTCCTTGAAATAACCTATCATTTTGGTATCTAAAGCCACTAATGTGAAGTCGCTCTAAAATTCACTTAAAAATGAAACTATAGACATCCAATATCTTCTCTTGTTTCAATAGTAAAAAGGACTACAAAACTTGTAGATAACCTATTCATCATAAGACATTCATTATAGGTTCACCTATGGGTCAATTGATGAGTTTGTTTATTCTCTTCAGGGTAGATTTGCAAAACATGAAAACATCCATGAACTACACTATAGGCACCAAAAATACCAAACTATTATCATTGGAAATCCAACGGCTAGATCTATTTCTACGATTACTAGACTTTGTAGTGGTGGTGGTGGTGGACTTTTAAGGAAGCTTTTAGTTTTTGTTATTGTCTTGGTGGGCCTAAGGCCTGGACTTTGTATCTTTGCGATTTCTGAATAAGTCTTTATCCCTTTTCCCCCCCAAAAAAAAATATTTGAGATTAATTTTATTATTACAGTTATAATTATATAACATTTTAAATTAAAATAAGATTATGCTTTTAAGAGAAATATATATTTCCATTATAAAATTAGTATTATATTATAATCATTTTGTCAAAGTCATAGGTGGTTTATTTATATAGGAATGTCTTCCTCATAAAAAAAATGCATTTTAATATTATTTATTCAAATAATAATATGCATAAAAAAATAGATTGTATTATTATCTACTTTTGAAAAAGAAAGAACACGCTTTATTTGTGTTAAAAGGTCTTAGGATAATAATCAATTTTTAATATTCATTTGTTCCTCATTTCTATTTTTAGCATTTCTAATGTTATCAATTTTTTACCAATTAAATTTTATATTACTGATTTATTTACAATGTTTACATTTTAGTGAAGTCTAAGAATTATTTTTTTGACAGAGGTACTTCTATAAAATCTTCTTCGCATTCAATTTTTTTACAATTAGTAGCCACATAGAAAGATTAATTTGTCCACCAAAATTTGTTAGTACTTGTCACCGGTTTGAATTACGTTGTCCTATGAAATTGGAATGTTGCTTAATGATCTGATATGCCATCATGTAATGCCCTTCCAGGAAACCTCGAAGGGATGAGGCTAAAACTCAAGAATAGAGTGCAAATTTTTTTGTTTAAAGAGTTTTAAACACAACATAATGATACAATGAGTTATCATAAGTTTAGATAACATAGCGGAAGACTTAACTAACACCTAAAGGGTTTCTGAATGTGATTAATTATTACCACACTTAACTCAACTCACGCTAATTAATCCATTTAAGTTGATGAACTTAATTACAAGTTATTACTTTAGACAAGGATATAATTCGTTTGGCAAATTAAAATTATAGATAATAGGACGAGTTCATCCATTACGATTGAAAATATAGATAACATGATGAGTTCATCCATTAAGGTTAAAAATATGGCTAACATGATGAAGTTTGCCCATTAAAGTTAAAATATAGTTAACATGATTAAGTTCATCCATTAAAGTTAAAATATAGATACATGATGAAGTTCATCCATTAGAGTTAAAATATAGATAACATGATGAGTTCATCCATTTAGGTTAGAGATATAGATAACTTGATGAGTTCATCCATTAGGTTTAAAATTATACATAACATGATGAGTTCATCCATTAAGGTTAAAATATAGATAACATGACGAGTTCATCCATTAAGGTTAAAAATATAGACATCATGATTAAGCCCATGCATTACAAATTTAACCATACATTTCACCCAAACTTTCATTAAAACATAAGTCATGCATCTAATTCATTACATACTTTAATTTTATTATAAACTATCGAATACTTTCGAAGCATACTTTAAATGCATTATCAACAAATGAATACATTCCATTATTCAAAATTTACATTCTTCGTGATCTCAATTACTACATTAATAAGATGACTATGTAATGCCCCGCCAGGAAACCCCGAAGGGATAAGCCATAACACAAGAATAGAGTGCAATAATTTTTTTTTTTTTTAAGTTACACCACATAAGATACAACAAGATATCAAAGATTCAGATTACATAGCGGAAGACATCAACTAACACCTAAGAAGTTTCCCAACGAGATTACTTAAATTTCACAATTCACTTAACTCACACAATTAATCCAAGAAGTTGATTATCTTAATAACGAGATAATTCTTAATTAGGATAATTTCTTTCAGAAGATGGAAATATAAAAACACAAGCAAAGATTCATCCATTAAGATCTATTCATAATCTTCATTCAAGCTTTTCATTTAAAAATACAAGCCATACATCTAATATTCTAACACACTAGAATTTCATCATAAACATATGAGATCTTTCAAGCATACTAAATTTCCTTAACAACAACTGAATATATATTCCATTACTCTAAGTTACATTCTTTCACATTCCAATTTATTGCATTAGAAAAGATGATTGCATACATGCATCTACGATAAATCTCATCTAAACCACTTATGCATTCGATCAAAAAGACATTCAAGAAAGGACTGCATATAAGCATTTAAAGTTAATTCCATTTATCCACTTATCCATTCTAACATAAGCTAATCATACAAGATAAAGCTGAATAAAGGAAACATAAGAGAATAACATCACATAACACCATAATGATCTCGAAGTTCACCCCTAAAGGGCTACATCTCCGGGTCTGCTCAACTGCAAGACCCCTCTAACAAATAATAAAGTTAAGAATACAAGAGGTTACACCATTACAATCCGGCCATCAAGGCGAAAATAAACAATATACACACGACCACATCGGTCAATTAATACAATAAACGATCCTTGAAAAGGAAAGGATCCAGTTGAACATAATCAAAGCTAATACAAAGGTCCAGAAGAGCATCCACAAGACTGAGCCATCACCACCCAAAGTCTAACATGAAATCGATACTCACAAGGGCAGAGACAAAAGGATGACCCACAAAGGTACTCCTAATAGGACAAACGACAACACACTAGCGAACGTAGGGACAAGTTTCATCACACAACCTGGTACGGTTACAATGGCAGGTCTTCATAGGTTCCGGCCCCATACACTGGGTTACCCTGGCAACCTAATCCGAGCCTCCGGCCCATCCAAGCCTCATGTGGACCCACACATCCTCTCATGAAGACAAGGATGATGGTTTGCCATTTCAGGCCTTCTCACAACATGTTGAGCCTATGTTAGCACTCGTCCCATGTGTGAGGCACATTATCTTACTTAGAGATTACATTCTAATTTACTGATAGGTTATCACTTATTAGACTCACTTTCGATGGGTTACCCAGCAGCCACTTTGGGTGTAATGCCCCGCCAGGAAACCCCGAAGGGATAAGCCAAAAAGGCAAGAAAGGAGTGCAAATTTTTTTTTTTTAAAGTTACAACACTTAAGATGCAATAAGATATCAAAGATTCAGATTACATAGCGGAAGACATCAACTAACACCTAAAGAGTTTCCCAATGAGATTACTTAAATTTCACAATTCATTTTACTCACACAATTAATCCAATAAGCTAATTATCTTAACAACGAGATAGTTCATAATCAGGATAATTTTCTTTCAAGAGATGGAAATATAAATCACAAGCGAAGATTCATCATTAAGATCCATTCATAATCTTCATTCAAGCTTTTCATTAAAAATTACAAACCATACATCTAACATTCTAATACACTAGGATTTCATCATAACATAAGAGATCTTTCCAAGCATATTTAAATTCCTTAACAACACCTGAGTATAATTCATTACTCTAAGTTACATTCTTTCATATTCTAACCTATTGCATTTCAAAAGACGATTGCATACTAGCATCTACGATAAACTCATCTAAACCACTTACGCATTCGATCAACATGGCATTCAAGAAAGAACTGAATATAAGCATTTAAAGATAATTCCATTTATCCACTTAACCATTTTAACATAAGCTAAACATACATGATAAAGCTGAATAAAGGAAACATAAGAGAATACATCACATAACACCATAATGATCTCGGAGTTCACCCCTAAAGGGCTACATCTCCGGGTCTGCTCAACTGCAAGACCCCTCTGATAAATAATAAAGTTAAGAATACAAGAGGTTACACCATTACAATCCGGCCATCGAGGCGATACATTAACAATATACAACGACCACATCGGTCCATTAATACATAACCGATCCCTGAAAAGAACAGGATCCAGCTGAACATAATCAAAGCTATAACAAGAGGTCCATGAGAGCATCCATAAAACTGAGCCATCACCACCCAAGGTCTAACATGAAACCGACACTCACAAGGGCAGAGACAAAAGGATGACCCACAAAGGTACTCTTAACAGGACAAAACAATAACACACTAGCGAACGTAGGGACAAGTGTCATCACACGACCTGGTATGGATACCATGGCAAGTCTTCATAGGTCCCGGCCCCATACACTGGGTTACCTTGGCAACCTAATCCGAGCTTTCGGCCCATCCAAGTCTCATGTGGACCCACACATCCTCTCGCGAAGACAAGGAAGATGTTTTGCCATTTCAGGCCTTCTCACAGCATGTCGAATCTATGATAGCACTCGTCCCATGTGTGAGGCACATTATCTTATTTAGAGATTACATTCTAATCTACTATTAGGTTATCACTTATTAGACTCACTTTCGACGGGTTACCCAGCAGCCACTTTGGGCGCGGCCCCCAATCGAAAGCCACTTTCCCATACGACACTAGACTAAACTCAGACGAACTCAAAACCAAGGAATACACATGGTCAGACGAACGGAGTTCAAAGGGAGAGACAAACATCTGGTCAAACACGACTCAAAGATGAACACTTACTAACGGTACTCTAATTAGAGACCTGACAACTAAGGTCAACCACGAATCATCATTCGACTCACGCACAAGGAGGATATGACCAACTATGACAACATCACAATACAACAGTCAACTCGGAATCGAGGACTGAAGCAGGTACACCAAATCATTTCATACGACAGGGTCCTATCAAACAAAGCACACTTGCCATTTCATAATTAAAGGCGAATACAGAAATTAAACTCGCAAGGCAATAATCAGAAAAGACAATATTTCCTCAAATTGATTAATCATCAAAATCGATCAAGTTTTCTACATGATCTAAAATAGCTTATAGTTACCTACCTCATCGAGGGATAGGTTGTTCTTGGTTTTCTAACTCCTAAGGTTCAAAGCATAGAACAGACATATAAGCCATAATGAGTTCTGAAACCAAATTCATATTAATAAAACTTAGACAACCATTAATCAACTAAAATAAGCTATTTAATCTCCAATCAAAACGTCATAGACATACTGGTTCGAAGTCAATCTCTATAGATTCATATTTATTTTTAATCCCAGATGCACTATACGGATCACAGAAATTTAAATATAAAAAGGAAATCCAAATGAAGATAATCATTATCAAAAGCATATTGTTAAATTTCTAATGCCCAACGATAAATATTTCACTATTTTTCAATTACTCAATAATATATTCTACGATAATATTTAACATCATCAAGTAGAATTACATCGACAATATTAAATTGCAAAATAACAGTTTCAGAACTTAATTAGAAGGGGTGCATAAATCATGAAATGGAATTGAATAATGATCAATCTATAAATTACATTACAAACTAATCAATATCTAATTAACATTAATCATGATACGCCACCTTAATTCTAATTAAGAAACTAATTAAATCTTATCATTAAAATAATATTACAAATATTATATGCCATTTTTTTTTTGAATGAAAACAAAACATAAAAAAAAACATTTTATAAATTTTGTTTTAAACAAAAACGCATTTTAGAACACGCATTAGAAAACACATAAAAAAAAGAACAAGGCGAGGCGCCCGTGCCCTAACCCTAGCCGAGGGAAAGGGGCGGCGGCGCTCGCGGCGGTGCTCGCGGTGGTGCCCGCAGGTGCCGCGGCGCCCTGCGGCCACCGCCGTGGGCCGCAGCTGCAGCCACAGCAATACACAGCGAGCGGAGGTAAGGGGGGCACGAGCGGGGGAAACGGGGGACGCGCGGGGGAGGGGAGGAGGAGCGGGTGGAGCTCCGCTCCCTGCCTCCAATCCCCAAAACACAGTCTGAATCACTAAAAAAAAACACCTAGTTTGGTTTTTAATAAACAAAAACTCGCCCACAACAAATTTCATAGTGAATATATTCCGATAAAAAGAACGCGCAGGCTCAAATTAATAAGTTCGTTTTAAACGAACTGCATTTTTGGGTAACATGATATTTGGTGATAACCATTTTTTTTTTTCAAACACAAACAGGGTTTAACATCCAAAAGATATGAGGAATAACAACATCTCATAAACATTTCCAGCCCAACTATCTAATTTACAATATCAGATCATAATCTTGACAGACAATGGAGAATCTAAAGCCAGAAAAAACCCTCATTTCCAATTCAAACAAAAACTACAATTGAGAGTTGGATCCTACCTTAACACGCAATCCTGGAGTAGCTGAAGGAGAGCCCCAATCCTGCCAGGTCCAGAATCATTCCTTCCCAAAACCCCCAATTTCATTCCAAAATATTTTCCACCAAAAATTTTCTCCAAAATGTCCATTCCTCCAAATTTCCCCAAATTTGGGTTATATGGAAGAGTTGACCCAAAAATTCCATTTTTGGAATAAAATTTCTTATTTAAAAATAATTCACAAAATTTAATTCTTTTCAACTATAACAACAATTTAACTTGTTTTCCAAATCCAAAATCGATTTCCTCAATCAATTCAATTTAACCTTTCAAATTTAATAATCCAATAGAATGCAATAGAATCTATTGAAATTTAAATACAAAACTTCTTTTCATCAGCATATATAAAATGCATTCAATATTCGAAAACAGTCATTAATCGAATTCATTCCCAATATAAAATACGCAATCCAATATCAACGGAAATCGCATAACGAAAACCAGATTAATTTAACCCATTAATCTTCAATGCACAAATGCAAATTTATTCAAGATAATTACTAAGGACTAATCAATCAATTAACCAGGCACACCAAGCACGCAAATCGAGAAGGTCAACCAAACAAACGACTCGCAAACCCAAACAAAAGAGGGATTACCGACGATGACTGGCGATGCTCACTTGAGAATGACTATGGTCAACTAGGGACTTACGACCACCTATCCAACTCTAAGGATAAAAGAGGTACACTCAAACCTGCACATCCAGGTGAAGACGAACCTCGCACTCATGCGGCGTTGTACCTAAAATATCCTGCAACCAAGAGTCATACATGCATACATATATAAAATTTAACGAAAACGTTAGCCCGATATTAATACCACGAAATAGAAACACTGAGTAACTTGCATACAACTAGTGTGAAAACCACATCAATAGCTATGCGTTAAATCAAACATCTAACTGTAACATCATATTAAGATAAACTGATCAAGATTAAACCAAGGTTAGAGATTGATTAGGGCAGGGGTACTACATTGGGCACGACCCCCAATCGATAGCCACTTTCCCATACGACACTAGACTATACTCAGACGAACTCATCACCCAAGGAATACACATGGTCAGACAAACGGAGTTCAAGAAAGAGGGAACAACCATCTAGTCAACCACGAATCATCATTCAACACCTACATAAAGGATATGACCAAATATGACACAACCACAAAACAACAACCAACTCAAAACCGAGGACAGAAATAGGTACCCCAAATCAATCCATACGACAGGGACCTATCAAACAAAGCACGACTTGCCATTTCATAATCAAAAGCGAATACAGAAATTAAACTCGCATAGGCAATAATCGGAGAAGGCAATATTTTCTCAAATTGATTTACGCATAATAGTTGATCCAATTCTCTGATTGATCTAAGTTTTCAAAATGCATGATGGAAAAATCCCCGTTACCAGGTGAGTACAATACCACAAATTGCAATAGTACCGTTGTCTATTTCTCAAACAGAGGAAAAATATAAATTAATCATTCATTTTACTAAATGAGAATATCAGTAACTAACAATTTTCCCAAATGGTACTTAATTAACTTTCCAAGAGCACATTGTTTAGATTCATAATGACCAAGGTTTAAATATTCATTTCTAACATTTCCAGATGGCCTATATCATTAAAATCTTCAAACCATATATATTCGTGAATAAAGTATGTTTTAACTCAAAAGATTTTCCAATAAAACAATATTTCATCTATCACTATAAAGCCAAAATATACACAATTAGTATTCAAGCTAGCATAATAATCTAATTAAATATCAATTAATATATATCCATTATGCCACATTACTCATTGCAAAAAAAAAAAACTTAATTAAAAAAAACTTAATTAAAAATTACCTTTTAAATAATATTAAAAATATTATATATATATATATATATATATTTTGAATAAAAAAAAAAATACATAACAAAAAAAAACATTTTTTAAAAAACTAATTTAAAAAGAAACATTTAAAAAGGGGCGGCGAAGGCGGGGCCCACCTTCCAATGCAGATGGCTGGGCGCCCAAACCCTAGCCGCAGGTGACTCCCGCGCGGGCGGCGCCACTGTGGTGCCCACAGGTCCCGCGGCGCCTTGCGGCCACCGCGGCCCCTGCAGCCACCGCAGTGTGCCCGCAGCCACAGCGAGCGAGGAAACGAGTGGGGGAGGGGAGGAGGAGGCGGGTGGAGCTCCGCTCCCTGCCCTCCAAACCCCAAACCAAGAGTTTTAATAGTCCTTTTTTTATATATAAATTTCACAGTTCGAAATTAATAAAAAAAAACGCCACACCCAATATGTTTATAAATTTTGATTTAATATAAATTTGGTTTAACAGAACTATGTTTTGGTATCACCTTTTCTTTGATGGTATTCATCCTTTCCAAACACAAAGGGGTTTCAAACACCCAAAAAGAAATGAGGAATAACAACACCTCAAATAAATTCCCAGCCAACTAACTAATTTACTATAACAGTTCTAAATCTTGGCATTCAATGGAGAATCTGGAACCAAGATAGGATGGAAACATTCAAACCCCCATCCTTATTTTAAACAATAACTAAATTGATAAACAGATCCTACCTGATCTCGCATTCCTGGCAAGATCTACTGAAGAGCCCCAATTTGCAGCTCCCAAAACCTTCCTTCTCCCTCCAAAACCCCCAAATTTTATCCAAAAAAAACAAACTTTCTCCAACCAAAAATTTCCAAAAATTCTCCCCCCTTCCAAATTTCCCAAAATTTAGGTTATAAGGAAGAGTTGACCAAAAATTTCATTTTTGGGAATTAAAATTTTTATTTAAAATTAATTCTTTTCTAACTATTACAATAAATTAAATTGCTTTCCAATTCAAAATCGATTTTCTCATTTAATTCCATTTAACCTTTCTAATTTCAAAAGCCAACAGAATACAATTAAATCTATGGCAATTAAATACAAAACTTTCTTTTTCGATAGCATATACAAAATGCATTTAATATTCAAAATCAGCTATTTAATTGAACTTACTCCCAAATTAAAACGAGCAATCCAATATCAACGAAAATCGCATAACGAAATCCCAATTAATCTAGTCCATTAATCTTCAATGCACAAACACATATATAATCAAAATAATTACTAAGGACTAATTAAACAATTTAACCATACACACCAAGCACGCAAATCGAGAAGGTCAACCAAACAGATGACTCACAAACCCAAAAAAAAAGGGATTACCGACGACGACTGATGATGCTCACCTGAGCACGACTAGGGTCAACTAGGGTCTTACAACCACCTAACCCAACTCTAAGGATTAAAGAGGTACACTCAAACCTGCAATTCCAGGTGAAGATGAACCTCGCACTCATGCGGCATTGTACTTGAAATCTCCTGCAACCAAGAGTCATACATGCATACATATATAAAATTTAATGAAAGTGTTAGCTCGATATTAATACCACGAAATAGAAACACTAAACAACTTGCATACAACCAGTGTGGGACCCACATCAACAGCTATGCATTAAATCAAACATCTGACTAAAATCATTATATTAAAATAAACTAACCAAGATTAAACCAAGATTAGAAACTGATTAGGGTAGGGGTACTACATTCTCCCCCCCTAGGTTCCGACTTACTCCTGGAAGTCATAAGGCTAGATGGAGAACATGTCGTATGCATCAGCCCTGAAACTCATTCAACAAGGATCAAAATTGCACATAGAAATCTTTCCATAATCAAATGAAATATTATTGCAAAATCCTTTACAAACACCATTATCCATTAGCAAGCTACATCTAAATTCATACATTTCTTATAACATTCTAGAAATCGTCCACAATCATAGCAAAGAAACACGAATTTTCTTCCTTTCATTACACCAAAATAAAGCATTACAAGGAGGTAAACAACAATTACCATAATCATCTACCAAATAGGACAAGAAAACATGGCATCAAGATCAATTTCCTTTACCAATCCATCTTTATCATAACATTTTATTGAATAGAACTAGCTTAAAATATCAATTTCTACAACCAAATCAACTTTCATGAAATAAGAGCAACATAAATAACTCAATTGTTTACACTTGCCAGGCATATAAAAACCTTTCCAAAGACTATGTCCCATAACATAGTGACAAGTTAACACAATTTACTCCATGATACAAATAATAACCATCCACATAACTGGAATGCATAACACAAAAGGCCACATGTGAGCATGTCTAATGCTTAGTCAAAGATAACATGCATGATCAGCATCTCTATGCCTAATCTCATAACAACAATATGATCATAAATATCCAATATCTCACTCAAAGGCTCGATGGTGCTAGGCACACCATAGCGGTGCTACCTTCCATACAAGACCTTTGTGAATATCCCTTGTTGAGCAAGGTGGTTAGCCTCCAAGAGATAGTCACCTCACAAAGGTAGGTAGTGGGTCCTAGCTGCAACACAGCCTCACATACCCCCATCCTCAAGGTTCCCTACATCTACTTCCTCGCACACACTCTACCAATTCCGTATCATACATCCTTGGAGAGGAATTTCACATTTCAAGACAAGACCAGCATCCGAAAACAATAAGGATAAACCAGTTTAGCCACCAAAGTATAGATAAATAAAGATAATAAATCATCAATTCCAACAGTAAGGCAAGAAAATAATCCAGAATTCCAACACCAAATCAAAAGTGCAAAAGATCACAAGATCATGGCTAAACCTTCAAAATCAAAGTAAAATAAATTGCTGATCCCCAAAGAAATAATAAGAATATCACAACTGCACATAACATCACTATGTGACTAACATCTAGCCACCAACGAGGAAGGAAGGAACAACTGACTAGCTATTGCAGTAGCTCATCATGTGGTGTGACATAGTCACACTACCCACATGGCATGGCAGTGTGCACCTCAACATCACCCCGCATCACGTCGTCACGCGGCATGGCAATACCCCAAGCAGAGAACACACACAATGGACGTATCCCGCATGGTAGTGTACCTCGCAGAAAAAGCACACGCAGGTCACATCCCGCATAGCGACGTATCTAGAAGGATACTCGCTGTAAGTCAGAGGTATACATGACTCGGGTCCACCCACATGCCCACCAACACGTACTAACTGGTAGCACAAGTGAATAAACCTACCTTTCATAAAGACAAGGCAAAGGATCCTCCAAATTACACCATCACTCTGCTCAAGAATCACCATCCAAATGCTCAAATAAAGGAGAGGAATAGGCTGACACATATAAACCTATAAATAGATTCATCAAAAGGGAAAGTATTGAGTACACCTTTGATACAGTTTAATAGTACAACTATATCATTCCTCGAAGTAGAGAAGCTAAAGTCGCTTCGCACCGACATTACTCGTACGCCAATCCATACTATTCAAGGAACGGTTACTTCGAATACTACCCCTTAACATACTGAGTTACCCACAACCCAAGGTTTGGTACTCAGCAGGGAAACAAATAAGCAACATCACAAAAACAGTATGGTTTCCCATACTCATAAGCAACATATCCTCCATGGTTGATTACTTCAACAATCCATGGGCACATATAATAAGTACTGGTTTCTTACAATACACACGAAAACACCAGTACTGGTTTAGTCACATTCACAGGGAGTACTTTTCAGTACGCTAACATCTAAACAAGGAAGATTTTAATTATGCTTTCTATATAAATAACTGAATCAAGTTTACTCTAGATACAAGTACTGAAATTATTAACAATTCACAATTACATAAGGAAATAACATCATTCCTATATCTTTCTCAAATTTCACTAAGCATCTGTAACTAAATTACTAGCTAAGCAAATTCTTTTCCCAAAGAGGACTTTCATCTTTCCATAAGAAGCCCAAAAGCAAACATACAATTTCACATGTTTTATAAACATTCTATTTAAATCAATGCATTCCTTAATACCATTTCAAAAAAAATAAAATCTTATGATTAGGCAAAGAGAAGGGAAAGAGAGTTTGATACCCAAACTATTTCCTACAAAAACGCAAGATCAACAGATCACACTACATTATAAAATTTCTCACTATAAGCCTATCATTTAATTACACGGTTTTCATTTCACTATCGTTAGAAGGATGACAATCAGCCTTACAAAAATATTTCCAATAATTATGGTTGCGACAGGAGGTTCTAGTTTTCCAAACAAAACAGAGATCAAGACAGGCAATCTTTTCGATAATACCAGACCTCTTGAGAACACTCTCTTATACTTAATACAAAATAGACACATGTCATAACTTGCAACCTATCATTAAAATCAAATTACGATAAAAAGGTAAGCAAGGAGCTATCACCCAAATAAAACATATTAATGCATGCACATCAAACAAGCTTTTCATTCGCACTTTCTAAACACATTAAGGTAATTACATATACCCAAAAGCGAGTTCAATGGAGCATTTGCTAAAATAATTCTTCAATCAAACTGGTTTAATGAAACCCATAAAACAATCTTTTAGGGAACATATTAATACTCTCTCGAAGCTACAATAACATGCTCCTTTTAATACTTCTTCTACAAACCAAGCAGTTTCACATAATTCAACTATTTGCATAGCAATGCACTTTACTAAGGTAGAATTTAATCATGCTACTCCTACAACATACACATGGAGAATTCTTTAAATGTACACATACAATTTCCTCCCAATAACCAAACTAAATTTCCAAACCCAAAACCCTTTTATTATATTAAAACACATAAGCATCATAAGGCTCACACAAGGGTTCAAGAAGTCACACCCTTTTTCTCTCTTGCAAACAAGAAAACTCGAATCAAAGATAATTACACATATCCTAACCATTTTAATTTCCAGAAAGAGAGAGAGGAATGGTGATGATCATTTAATTTTCTACAAAATAAACATTCCATAATTGCCATACTAGTCCTTCAAGTGGACAACACTAAACTAGATCATAATCTTAAACAAACACAATTCACACTTTTAGATTTAAGACAAGCACAGACCAACCCAAATGGATTAGTCTAAAGAGTACAACACTCAAAAAGGAAGGTAGATATGATTCTCTTTCAAAATAAGAGTATTTGTAGACAAAGACATCAATAAGCACACAATGCCCATATAAACACTCAAACACCAACATCAAGAAGGTGAGAACAAGGTGTGAACACACACGTTACACACAAGTTCAGGTTTGCTCAATCACTCACATGCAAAAGGAAGACAAGCATACACATAAGGTCGATACACCTCACACCAATAGAGGGCACACGCGACACTAGAGATCCCAGTGTTTGCAACATGGGCTCTGATACCAAATGTAATGCCCCGCCAGGAAACCCCGAAGGGATAAGCCATAACACAAGAATAGAGTGCAATAATTTTTATTTTTTTTAAGTTACACCACATAAGATACAACAAGATATCAAAGATTCAGATTACATAGCAGAAGACATCAACTAACACCTAAGAAGTTTCCCAACGAGATTACTTAAATTTCACAATTCACTTAACTCACACAATTAATCCAAGAAGCTGATTATCTTAATAACGAGATAATTCTTAATTAGGATAATTTCTTTCAGAAGATGGAAATATAAAAACACAAGCAAAGATTCATCCATTAAGATCTATTCATAATCTTCATTCAAGCTTTTCATTTAAAAATACAAGCCATACATCTAATATTCTAACACACTAGAATTTCATCATAAACATATGAGATCTTTCAAGCATACTAAATTTCCTTAACAACAACTGAATATATATTCCATTACTCTAAGTTACATTCTTTCACATTCCAATTTATTGCATTAGAAAAGATGATTGTATACATGCATCTACGATAAATCTCATCTAAACCACTTATGCATTCGATCAAAAAGGCATTCAAGAAAGGACTGCATATAAGCATTTAAAGTTAATTCCATTTATCCACTTATCTGGAACCTCAAATAAATTCCCAGCCAACTAACTAATTTACTATAACAGTTCTAAATCTTGGCATTCAATGGAGAATCTGGAACCAAGATAGCATGGAAACATTCAAACCCCCATCCTTATTTTAAACAATAACTAAATTGATAAACAGATCCTACCTGATCTCGCATTCCTGGCAAGATCTGCTGAAGAGCCCCAATCTGCAGCTCCCAAAACCTTCCTTTTATTTGAGGTGTTGTTATTCCTCATTTCTTTTTGGGTGTTTGAAACCCCTTTGTGTTTGGAAAGGATGAATACCATCAAAGAAAAGGTGATACCAAAACATAGTTCTGTTAAACCAAATTTATATTAAATCAAAATTTATAAACATATTGGGTGTGGCACATTTTTTTATTAATTTCGAACTGTGAAATTTATATAAAAAAAAGGACTGTTAAAACTCTTGGTTTGGGGTTTGGAGGGCGGGGAGCGGAGCTCCACCCGCCTCCTCCTCCCCTCCCCCGCTCGTTCCCCCACTCGTTTCCTCGCTCGCTGTGGCTGTGAGCACACTGCGGTGGCCGCAGGGGCCGCGGTGGCCACAAGGCGCCGCGGGACTTGCGGACACCACAGTGGCGCCACCCACGCAGGAGTCACCTGCGGCTAGGGTTTGGGCGCCAAGCCATCCGCATTAGAAGGTGGGCCCCGCCTTCACCTCTCCTTTTTAAATGTTTCTTTTTAAATTAGTTTTTTTAAAAATGTTTTTTTTTGTTATGTATTTTTTTTTTTATTCAAAAAAAATATATATATATATATATAATATTTTTAATATTATTTAAAAGGTAATTTTTAATTAAGTTTTTTTTTTTTACAATGAGTAATGTGGCATAATGGATATATATTAATTGATATTTAATTAGATTATTATGCCAGCTTCAATACTAATTGTGTATATTTTGGCTTCATAGTGATAGATGAAATATTGTTTTATTGGAAAATCTTTTGAGTTAAAACATACTTTATTCACAAATATATATGGTTTGAAGATTTTAATGATATAGGCCATCTGGAAATGTTAGAAATGAATATTTAAACCTTGGTCATTATGAATTTAAACAATGTGCTCTTGGAAAGTTAATTAAGTACCATTTGGGAAAATTGTTAGTTACTGATATTCTCATTTAGTAAAATGAATGATTAATTTATATTTTTCCTCTGTTTGAGAAATAGACAACGGTACTATTGCAATTTGTGGTATTGTACTCACCTGGTAATGGGGATTTTTCCGTCATGCATTTTGAAAACTTAGATCAATCAGAGAATTGGATCAACTATTATGCTTAAATCAATTTGAGAAAATATTGCCTTCTCCGATTATTGCCTATGTGAGTTTAATTTCTGTATTTGCTTTTGATTATGAAATGGCAAGTCGTGCTTTGTTTGATAGGTCCCTATCATATGGATTGATTTGGGGTACCTATTTCTGTCCTCGGTTTTGAGTTGGTTGTTGTTTTGTGGTTGTGTCATATTTGGTCATATCCTTTGTGTAGGTGTTGAATGATGATTCGTGGTTGACTAGATGGTTGTTCCCTCTTTCTTGAACTCCATTCGTCTGACCATGTGTATTCCTTGGGTGATGAGTTCGTCTGAGTATAGTCTAGTGTCGTATGGGAAAGTGGCTTTCGATTGGGGGCCGCGCCCAAAGTGGCTGCTGGGTAACCCGTCTAAAGTGAGTCTAATAAGTGATAACCTATCAGTAGATTAGAATGTAATCTCTTAGTAAGATAATGTGCCTCACACATGGGACGAGTGCTAACATAGGCTCAACATGCTGTGAGAAGGCCTGAAATGGCAAACCATCATCCTTGTCTTCACGAGAGGATGTGTGGGTCCACATGAGGCTTCGATGGGCCAGAGGCTCGGATTAGGTTGCCAGGGTAACCCAGTGTATGGGGCCGGAACCTATGAAGACCTGCCATGGTAACCGTACCAGGTTGTGTGATGACACTTGTCCCTACGTTCGCTAGTGTGTTGTCATTTGTCCTGTTAGGAGTACCTTTGTGGGTCGTACTTTTGTCTCTGCCCTTGTGAGTATCGGTTTCATGTTAGACCTTGGGTGGTGATGGCTCAGTCTTGTGGATGCTCTTCTGGACCTTTGTATTAGCTTTGATTATGTTCAACTGGATCCTTTCCTTTTCAAGGATTGTTTATTGTATTAATTGACCGATGTAGTCATGTGTGTATTGTTTATTTTCGCCTTGATGGCCGGATTGTAATGGTGTAACCTCTTGTATTCTTAACTTTATTATTTATCAGAGGGGTCTTGCAGTTGAGCAGACCCGGAGATGTAGCCCTTTAGGAGTGAACTCCGAGATCATTATGGTGTTATGTGATGTTATTCTCTTATGTTTCCTTTATTCAACTTTATCTTGTATGATTAGCTTATGTTAGAATGGATAAGTGGATAAATGGAATTAACTTTAAATGCTTATATGCAGTCCTTTCTTGAATGCCTTTTTGATCGAATGCATAAGTGGTTTAGATGAGATTTATCGTAGATGCATGTATGCAATCATCTTTTCTAATGCAATAAATTGGAATGTGAAAGAATGTAACTTAGAGTAATGGAATATATATTCAGTTGTTGTTAAGGAAATTTAGTATGCTTGAAAGATCTCATATGTTTATGATGAAATTCTAGTGTGTTAGAATATTAGATGTATGGCTTGTATTTTTAAATGAAAAGCTTGAATGAAGATTATGAATAGATCTTAATGGATGAATCTTTGCTTGTGTTTTTATATTTCCATCTTCTGAAAGAAATTATCCTAATTAAGAATTATCTCATTATTAAGATAATCAGCTTCTTGGATTAATTGTGTGAGTTAAGTGAATTGTGAAATTTAAATAATCTCGTTGGGAAACTTCTTAGGTGTTAGTTGATGTCTTCCGCTATGTAATCTGAATCTTTGATATCTTGTTGTATCTTATGTGGTGTAACTTAAAAAAAATAAAAAATTATTGCACTCTATTCTTGTGCTATGGCTTATCCCTTCGGGGTTTCCTGGTGGGGCATTATAGACTACATACATGCATTTACGATTATCTTCATCTAAACCACATTACACATTTTAACATAATGCCATCCATACATGCTAAATTAAAGAGGGAACAAAAGAACAAAAAAGCACCACATAACACCGAAATGATATCAGAGTTCACCCCTAGTGGGCTACATCTCTAGTTCTTCTCAACTACAAGACCCCTATGATAAAATAATAGGGCGGAGAATAAAAAAGGTTCACATCATTTACATCCTGCCATCAAGGCGTACATATACTAATAATACATATGACCCCATCGGTCCAATAGATACATGAAGGATCCCTAAAGAGGAAAAAGGATCCAATTGAATGTAAAAGAAGAAAATACAAAGATCAACTGGAGCATCCACAAAAATAAGTCTTTGCAACCCATCATAAGCAACCCATGGTCTAACATGAATATCAGGTTCTCACAAGGGCATAAACTAGAGGACGACTCCACAACAGTGCTCCTATCTAGGACAACACAACAAAATACTAGCAAACAAAATTAAACAAACTCCCAAAACCTAGGTAGACACCAGGACAAGCATACAAAGTTCAATATGGTAGGCTTACCCACTTGGCCAAACAAGGCCTCATACAAGGTGCATTGACTGACGGTACTCTAACTAGAGACACGACCAACTATGGTTAACCAGATACCAACATTTCAGCAATCGCATAAAGGTCATGACCGAATACAAAACCACCACATGAAAATAGTCCAAAACTCAAGATCAAGGACATAAGCAGGTACCCAAATCAATCATACGATAGTGTCCAACAAAACACAATCATAGACTTCCCATTTCTTAAGCAAATGTGAATACATAAAATTAAACATGCATAGGCATAGATTTGATAAGACAATCTTTTTTTTTCCTATTGTTTACACAAAACAATTGATCCAATTTTATAAAGGATCTAAGTTGATTGCAGTTTGTTTACCTTGTCTAGGTACAAGTTTTTCCTATTTTTTCTAACTCACTAAGTTCATTTGTATCAAAACATAACATAAATACATCATCATGAGTTTTTAAACGAAATTCACATGAATATAATTAAATAAACATTAACCAACTAAATATGATATTTATTCTTCAAATAAAACATCATTCCCATACTGGTTCGAAGACAATTTCCCCAAATTCATTTTTCCCATAACCAAGTTACACTTTTCAGATCAAGAAAATATATATTTAAAGAAACCAAAAATAAATCACCATTTCCCTAATTAACCAACTATTTACTTGTGTATATTTAAACAAATATACAAATATAAGATATTAATTAGTATTTATATCTCAAACTATATATACCTTAAATCATAATTTTCAGCAATTAGTATATATTTAGAAAAATATATATTAATTAACAGAAATAAAATTTGAATATTAATTAATGTATATTTACCATTATACAATTAATTAACAACAAATTAATCATAAACTATTATTTAATGACTAAATTAAATAATAATTAAAACTTTATTTAAAAACACTATTAATATATTATATATATATTTTTTAATTTATAAAAATTAATAAAACCATACCCCTGTTTCTGGGTATGCTCAAACCCAAAAAATTTTGCAGTCTCTATGACAATGTTCTGAGAATCAGTTTCCAGAATATGAATTGTCACTTTATAAACCCAAATATATTTCTATATATAATTTTCTTTTTTAAATCAAAAGACAACACTCAAATTTTTTTTTTCCTGAAGTATTTTCTAGAATTTAAACAAAAGATTTACACATATCTATGTACACATTTTTTTTTAATAATTTCAAACAGAACCCCAAATAAAATAGACTCAATTTTTTTTTCATGAGAACAAACTCTGGAAGTATTTTCCAGAATTTAAACAAAGATTTACACATATCTATACACACATTTTTTTTTTATAATTTCAAATAGAACCTCCAAATAAAATAGACTCAGAATTTTTTTTTCCTGAGAAGAAACTCTTAATTATTTTCGAGAATTTAAACAAAAGATTTACACATATCTATGCACGCATTTTATATTTTTTATAATTTCAAACAGAACCCCCAAATAAAACAGACTCAGAATTCTGAGATAAAATAGAGAATGGATCCAGTCAATTTTTTTTAAAACATCATTTCTTTCCCAAATAGAAGAAATGAATTTACATCCATAAAACAGAGGGTTCAAAGCTAAATTAATTTCTCACTTCATATCCAAAATGAAAGAGTTTTCTAAAAGAAAAAGGTAGCCACACACACATAGGAAGCTCCTTAAATTCAGACAAATTCAACAAAAAATGCAGGGTTAACTAAAATGCCAACCTTGAATACTATCCTAGAGGTGTTGAAGAAGAGCCCAACCTGCAAGCTCTAGATAAATTCTTCTTCCTCCAAAAATATTTTCCCAGAAACATTTTCCAAAATGTCTCTCTCAGAAAATTTTTCCAAAAATTATCCCCCAAAAATATTTTCAAGCCTAGGTTAAATGGAAGAATATTTGACCTAATCTCTTATCTTTGAATTTAAAACACTTTCTTTAAAATAAAATGAAAAATCATTCTTTTCAAACTATTCAAATATTCTAAACTTGCTTTTCTAATTAGAAAAATAAAAAATGCTTTCTCTTCCTCATATAATTTCTAATTTTCTCAATATTAACAAAACTAACATATATATTTCAAAATATTAATGAGGGTAAAATATTTTTAATTAAAATAAAATCCCAAAATCAATCTTTTACACTATATCAAATATATATATTAAACTTTCTTTTCTAATTAAAAATTGATTTTCTTAAATAATTGAAATCAACCTTTCTATTTTTTATTTTTTTTAAAAGGGCAAAGAAATTTAATTAATTCTATTTCAAATAAATTTAAATCTTTCCTTTCAAAATGCATAAACTGAATAAATTCATTATTTAAAATTAACCATTAAATTGAACTTGCTACAAACATGAATAGAGCAATTTTTAATTAATGATTAATCACATAAAAGAAACCTATTTAATTTAGTTCCTTAATTAAAATACGTAAACACACATTAAATCAAATTAAACACTTAGGTTTAAATACTCAATTTTACCACACGCAAAGCATGCAACCCAAGAAAGCCAACCAAATACACGACCCGCAAGCCCAAACAAAAAGGGAAACCAGCGGATGATTGACGATGCTCACTTGAGTACAACTAGGGTAAAATGAGGGTTTTACGACCACCTAATCCAAACTCTAAGGACCAAACAGGTACACTCAAACCTATGAATCCAGGTGAAGATGAACCTCGCATCTAGGTGGTACTGTACTTGCAGTCTCTTGCAGCCATGAATCACACAAGCATATATATATATATATTTAATGAAAGTGTTAGCCTAAGATTAATAACATGAATCAGGAGAACAAATAAGCTTACATTAAAATCGACGCGGAAGCACATTTACAGGTACACACAATAATCACAATATCTTACTACAATATTACATAATGGTAAATCAACCACCCAAGAATGCCACATAAAAAAGTCAACCAAGGTCAAACCATTTTTACAAAGGTGACTAGGGTAGGGACACTACATCCTCCCTCCTAGGCTCTAACTTACTCTTGGAAGTCGTAAGGATAGACGGAAAACATGCAACATGCATTAGCCCTTAAACTCATTTAACAAATATCAATTTTCACATATGAATCTTTTCACAATTAATTGAAACATTATTGGTATATCCTTTACGAATGTCATTATCCATTGACAAGATACATCTAAATCCATACATTTCTTATAACATTCTGGGAATTATCTATAATCATAGTAGAGAAACACAAATTTTCTTCCTTTCATCACACCAAATGAAAGCATAAAAAAGAGGTAAACAACAATTACCATACTCATCTACCAATATGACAAGAAACCATGCCATCATGATCAATTTTCCTTTACTAATCCAACTTTATCGCATAGAACTAGCTTTAAATTTTAAGTTCCACAACTAAGTTAGCTTTCATGAAATAAGAGCAACATGTAGAACACAATTGTTTACACTTGCTAGCATATAAAAACTGTTCCAATGACTATGTGGGCATGTGCACAAATATGGTGGTGAGAAAAGTGGATACCATCCAAAAAAAACATGGTAAAATAAGCAGCACATACGCAATTTTAAAATTTCAAATTCCCGCGTACACACTTAGGTTTGTTCTTCCCAAGCCTAGAAAAGGTAGCGTGTACGTGCTGCTTTTAGGAAAATGATCACGTACACGCTACACCTAGAAAATTGAGCATGTACACGTTGCTGATAGGAAAATGAGTGCGTACATGCTAATAATCTAAATAAAACTGCATACGCAGTGCCTGGTAAATTTTTTTTAATAAAAAAATTGGGTCTCATTTACCTGTGAATAATGCATTTTTAACTTCATTCTTTCCCCATTTCCTCTCCTAAACCGCGAACGGGGTGCTAGATTTGTCCTCCAAGCTATGGATCAAGGTTAGCTTTTGTTTATTTTTGTCTTTCTTTCTAGTTTATGCAATTTGTTTTACATTTTGAATTTAATTTCATTAATTTTGATTAGGCCTTTTCATTTTTTGTTTCAAAAACCAAATTCTTCTAATCCAGAACAAGAACAATGAAATGCACCTCCTGAAAACCCACAAGAACAACCAAATGCACCTCCTAAAAACATATAAGAACAACCCCCAATTCCTCCTTTTGACCGCACACCCGAAACACAGGAAGAATTAATTAATCAGTTAGGACAAAATATGTCTAAAATCAATAGACTGATTGTTAAATTGAAAACTTCTGAACTTGACCATCATCAATCCCTCACCACTAGCCTAGAAACATTAGCTAGTGGTGCCATAGTTGTTTCCATAGAAATTACCAAATGGGGAAGCTTTAGGGATAGGTGTCATCAATTCTATGCCAGTGGGTTATCATATGATGGAGTAAAAAACAAAAATATTACTAAACAACAAATATGTGCCCTTTTTGTTGATCCCAAAACTGGTCAGTCATTAGCTCTTAATGCAAAAAGGTTTCCCATACATTGGTGTACCAATGTGTAGATGAAGAATCTTTTTTGGCAGAGGTGGTGGATGGTCTTTGATGATCCTCCTTGTAATAATTATGAGGTGCCATTATATTTTTTGGGAAAAATATATTGTGAGTTTGTGCTCAATGTGCAGCCAAAATATTTTGATATGAGAGAGTTTCATGGTAGAGGTGGTAGCTTTGCCCAAGATAGACCTAGAGTCACCGCCCCTAGCACCCAAACCCAAGGTGCATTAGGTTGTCCCATTAGAGATGAAAGAGTCGATGGAGCTACTAACTCTTCAGGAGGCCACAACATTGATTGGTGTCATCATCCAGCATCGGACATCATTAGCACACCCTATTGTATTGGATGATGAGCCATTAGAGGGTGAAAGAGAGCCCATCCAGCATATGTGTGTCAGTTGCTCAGGGATAGATGATGTAGCCAGTGTAGATGGATCCTCATATCATCTGTGCATGATTTGTGGTTGTAGATGTCAGGCTCACATGGTTGAGGATGTCGCGCTGACAGATGAGTTGATGGACATGGTGTTTTCCCATGAGCCACAGACACAGGTGTGTTGATTTGAATTCATAACATTTTATTTATCAGTCACTTTAAATTTGTAATTACATAATTGAATTTCCATTTATACATTGATTTAAATTAAGACAAATAATATGCATTTCAGGATGCAGCAACGGTATCCCATACACCTCCCCTAGTTACTATAGTTGCAACTTCGATGCCTGAGGTATAAATTTTGTAACATGTTAAAATAGAATAGTACACTTTGAATTCAAAAAAATACAAGATATACTAACTATCTTTAATGCTTGGTCCAATTTCTAGTTTGTAGGTGTTGACAGGGGATGAAATGTCCCAGATTGATGACATCACACTCTCAGCGATCGATTTTGGCCTACAAGGCTATACGGTATCATATTTTGTACAACTCTTTTTATGTATTGTTTTGATAGAATATGCAAGTCATTTCATTTTAGATTTTTAAAACTATGTTTAATTTATTATCTGTACTAATATCTCATGTTAATTTTGGTTTTTTAGGGTACCCCCTCCGCATCTAGGGCTCGTCCTAAGAAAAAGAATTCCTCGAAGATGCCAAAATGTGGGAAGAAGGTAATTGAACACATTTTTAGTTGTATAATTGTTTGAAAATGTTGAAATCAAGTATTAGTTGGGGTTTGTAGATTGATTAGTGTTTTTTGTCTATTTTACATGTAGAGTGGCCATTGAGCTTTGTGGATATGTTGAATGCACCTAATTCACCCATGGATCAAGAGAGGGCGGAGGTATGTATCTCTACTTTATTTTCTTGATTTCATGATTATATGCATGCATACATGTGAACTTGTGATATATTATAATCTTATAATTTTTTCATACAGGAAATATCCATACCTATTTCGTCAATGGCAAACCCTCCTCCTTACACTGGAGAAGCATCTTAGGACCCGGTACACTTTTGTTTGATATGTAAAATTAATTGTTTTTAACCTTCAATACTTATCATTATATTAATTGTATTTAACCTTTGAATATTCTTTGTATAGGTAATAGCGACAGTTTCTACATCGATGGTGAGCCATCCTCAATCAATTGGAGAAGCATCTTAGGCACAGGTATGTCATTGTTCTCTATATTATAGCTTTTAAATGTTTTTGATATATTTATGTTAGTACATTGTATTAATTGTACATTTAATCTACAATAGACCCCTTTGTGGTACGACCATAATGTGGATCCATTTAAGTATGTCTTCAAGAAAAGTCCTAAGAGTGACAAGGAGAGGAGAGTGAAGACATTAGCTCCTAGATCAGCCGATGAGGTAATCTACATTTCAATTGCAAAGGAATTTAAGTTAAATGCATAGTTATGTTGTTAATTGTGAGCTATTTTCTACAAAAGAATTCTAACTTGGCTTTTGAATTGTGGTTTTGTAGCCATCTACAGAGCCACATACTGCATCAAAGAGGCTTGATTTTGATGATCCACCACAATTTTAAGATCATATAGTGTTATTTTTTGTCATAGAATGACCAATACATGTAGATATATTCTACATTTTCATTGTATATCGATTTGGACATGGCATATACCACATTTCTATAATACTTGTATTGACTTGGCAAACATGCCTTTTTTTATATATATAAATATCGATATTCGATCCAATAAATGTGTAATGAGTTCATTATTTTGTATTCATTGTATTTTGTGGTTGTCCTTTTATAAATTTAAATGAATATTTGCATATGTAATCAACAATATGAATATAAACAATAAAAACATATGATATAAAATATTGCAATCGTGGAATATGATTTGATAAAATTTCTTAAATGTTGAACTAACCCTACAAAACTCCTTGTATTCAGTTTATTATTATGTATTCATTGTATTTGGTGGCTGCCCTTTTATAAATTTAATGAATATTTGCATATGTAATCAACAATATGAATATAAACAACAATGTGTTTGGTGCGAGAGAACCCTCATGCTCACAATGGTCAAATTTTGTTCATCATGTGCACAAAATTGATGTCATGAGTGAGTTCAGGTGGGAAAGTTTATGCTAGGCATGCCCCTATCATGCATCCCAAAGCATCAGAACGTCGAGAGTCATACCGTACCGGTGCGATCTCTAAAAAATTGTCAAAATTTGACGGACTATTTCTTCAAATCCAAGACACATATGGTTGATCTATTTAATCCTGTGGGATTGCATGAGGCTCCTCTACAATGGCCTATCTTGGTTTTTGATGACTCAAAGCCATTTTAAATTATTAGTATTTTTCACCTGCTCCAAAAATCGTCAATTGCATGCAATGAAAAGTTGCAAGATTGGCTAGAATTGATTCAGTTCATTGTGTGCACAAACTGACATCACAAACGCATATGGGTGGGCAAGTTTACGCTAGGCATGCCCCTATCATGCATCCCAAAGTGCCAGAATGTTGAGAGTCATTCCGTACCGGTCTGATCTCTCAAGTGCCTTGAGTCCAAAAAATTGTCAAAATTTGACAGACTATTTCTTCAAATCCAGGACACATATGGTCGATCCGTTTGATCCCACAGGGTCATGTGGGGCTCCTCTATAATGGCCTATCTCAATTTTTGATGAATCGGAGCCATTTTTAATTAGTAGCATTTTTTCACCTACTCCAAAAACTGTCAGTTGCATGTAATGAAAAGTTGCAAGATTGGCTAGAATTGATTCGGTTCGTCCTATGCACAAATAGACATCGTGAGAAAGTCTAGGTGGGTAGGTTTACACTAGGCATGCCCCTATCATGCATCACAAAGCACCAAAACATCGAGAGTCATACTATACTGGTGCGATCTCTCAAGTGCCCTGAGTCCAAAAAAATGTCAAAACTTGACTGACTGTTTCTTCCAATCCAGGACACATATGGTCAATCTGTTTGATCCCATGGGGTCATGTGAGGCTCCTCTACAATGTTCTATCTCAGTTTTTGATAACTTGGAGCCATTTTCAATTAGTAGCATTTTTTTGCCTGCTCCAAAAGCCATCAATTGCATGCAATGAAAAGTTGCAAGATTGGCTAGAATTGATTCGGTTCATCATGTGCATAAACTGATGTCATGAGCACATTTGGGTGGGAATTTTTACACTAGGTATGCCCCTATCGTGCATCTCAAAGAACCAGAACGTTGAGAGTCATACCGTACCGGTGTGATCTCTCAAGTGCCTTGAGTCCAAAAAATTGTCAAAACTTGACAAACTGTTTCTTCCAATCCATGACACATATGGTCAATTTGTTTGATCCTCTGGGGTCACGTGAGGCTCCTCTACAATGGCCTATCTTATTTTTTGATGTCTTAGAGCCATTTTCAATTAGTAGCATTTTTTTGCCTGCTCCAAAAACTGTTAGTTGCATGCAATGAAAGGTTGCAAGATTGTCTAGAATTGATTTGGTTCATCATGTGCACAAACCAACATAGCGAGTGAGTCTAGGTGGGTAGGTTTATGCTAGGCATGCCCCTTTTGTGCATCCCAAATCACCAAAACGTTGAGAGCCATAGCATACTGGTGCGATCTCTCAAGTGCCCTGAGTCCAAAAAATTGTCAAAACTTGATGGACTGTTTCTTCCAATCGAGGACACATATGGTCGATCCGTTTGATCTCATGGGGTCACGTGAGGCTCCTCTACATTGGCCTATCTTTATTTTTGATGACTTGGAGCCATTTTCAATTAGTAGCATTTTTTCTCCTGCTCCAAAAATCATCAGTTGTGTGCAATGAAAAGTTGCAAGATTAGCTAGAATTGATTCAGTTCATCATGTGCACAAACTGATGTCATGAGCACATCTGGGTGGGTAGGTTTACACTAGGCATGCCCCTATCAAGCATCCCAAAGTACTATAATGTCGAGAGTCATATCATACCGGTGCGATCTCTCAAGTGCCTTAAGTCCAAAAAATTGTCAAAACTTGACGAATTGTTTCTTCCAATCTAGGACACATATGGTCAATTTGTTTGAGCTCATGGGGTCATGTGAGGCTCTTCTACAATGGCCTATCTTGGTTTTTGACGAATCAAAGTCATTTTCGATTGGTAGCATTTTTTTGCCTGCTGCAAAAGTCATCAGTTGCATGCAATGAAAAGTTGCAAGATTGGCTAGAATTGATTTGGTTTGTCGTGTGCACAAACCAATGTCACAAGTGCATCCGAGTGGATAGTTTTACGACAAGAATGCCCCTATCATGCATCCCAATGCACCAGAATGTTAAGTGTCATACCCTACCGACGTAATGTAGAAGTTGCTTGACAACTTTTTTGACAATTTTTTTGACAACAATGACAATTTTTGCTCAAATTGTATCTAGTTGCAATCTATGACCCCTATGACCCGATAATGACTCAAATAATTCTCCATGATTATACAAGAATCAAGAATGCTCATGATTAACTAGGGACACATCACATATACTCAAAAAATAGTCACAAAATATTGACACACAAAATAGTCACATATTATTCAAAAATTTGCCTCTAAATATGATCAAATCAGCTCTTGGCTATTTGATTATACAAAAAAATGTCTCACAAATCATCTCATGGACTTTTATACAAAATTTGGTATTACAATATGTGTGATTCAACTCATCGCCATTTTAATATACAAATCATCTCATGGGCTTTTATACAAAATTTGGCATTACAATATGTGCGATTCAGCTCATCACCATTTTAATATACAAAATTTGGCATGTACATATGTACAAATGAGCTCATTTCCATTTAAATATAAAAAATTACGCCCCTAAAATTGTAAAAATCAACTCATGGGCATTTATATATACAAAAAATGAATATAGAACAATTCATCGATAATTTATACAAAATTCTCAAAATCATTCTACTCTGAATCATAGAATCAATCAAGTGAGCCTTCAAGATCGACTCTAACCCGTATTGTGTCAAGTATTGCCTCGTGGTCAAATTCATGAACTCTCCATAAAATCTTGTTATGAGGTCTACCATGATACTTCATCAAATGAATATTTGTTGCAACAACAAGGTTAAAGAAATGAATAATATGTCTGTGTGTTTCAAAGTCCTCGAACAACCAAACATCAGAATTCTTGATAGGGTATCTTTGAAGCCATGTTCGTATCACGACAACAGACCCTATTGGGTACTCAATACCCTCTCCATCAATGATTGTGGTTGTCAATTTTCTTTTAGGCTCAACACAATGATGCAAATAGTAATCTGTTCCTTCTTCATTGTTCTCTTCTGCAACAACTGCATACACATGACCTGCATTTTATAAAGTGTTAATTAATACCAAAAATAAAGTATGATGTACAAAAAAATGAACCAAAAAGAATACTTGCAAAAAAATTAACTCAAAAAATCACCTGAATCCACTAGGTCGGATACATGGTCAAAATCTACTGATGTCTCCATCTGGCTCAATTGTAGTGCTTTGGGAATTTGATATGAATCAATGGGAACCAATGGTCGACAAGACCATTTGTCAACCCACTCTTCTGATTCACATTCTTCCCACAAACAATACATGTATGAAGAGCAAAAACATACCATCTGTCTCATATAAATTACTAGTGAACTTGAATTTGAACTCATAAATGAGTGCATGTCACTCGATCCTGCAACTGTACAACAATCTAGATAGTTTTCAATGTTAGATTCAGTAATCAACTAAAAATATCTATGAACCAATGACGTACCTAGATTACCTAGACCCATCATAGACTTACACCATCGCACAATTGTTTCTGCATCTATCAACTCAGCACCACCTTTGTACTTTAATTCTTCCCTGGCGAGGGCTCTTTTCACACATGCTCCTGCACCATCGTGCTCTCCCTTACGATGTCCAGCCTCAGTGAAATTCCAAAAATGTTGTACACCGCTTGTCACATGCATCCTTGTTAGCCAATAAAACATCCTTGCATTCTTGAATTGTGTGGTGCAATTATCTGACCATATTAAGTGTCGGTTGTATCGTATGTTCCTTTCCCTTAAACTATCATAGAAAACTTTAAAGCATCCTTGTACAAACTCCGATGAATGAGTACGATCATCACTTATATAGAAGTGATACTCTCTTACAACCTATCTATCCTCCTCTGTGCTATCATTTTCATGCATGAATGCTATGTGTACAAAAATAGAAACTTGTGTAGAGTGATAATACATGGATTGCACTTCATTTTGAGGTTGTAGAGTATAATTTTCAGTGAAATCAATGATAGAGACAATGGTGCCAAGAGGAAATGTGTCCTTACACAACTTGAATTGCTCATCTAACCATCGAGCTCTATGTGTATGCATTATGTACTCATAAACTAGTTTCTCTTGAAACATTTTCATAAATTGAGCTACACATATATCATTTTTCACTAGCTCACATCTCTTCAAATCTTTTCCATCTTTAACTCCATATGTGACTGTCTTGTATTTTCCAAAAGAAACTAGTTTTGTACCAATTTCATGTGTGCTCTCCAAATGTATGCATCTTGTTAAACGTTGCAAACCACCACATATAGCACAAGAACCTTCCAAACAAGGCATCTTATAATAAATGCAACCATCATGTCTATTACATAACACACTTGAAATAAATTCTCTTGCCGACTTAGGAGGTGATTGTATATTACATTCCTACAAAACATCGTTAGTGTGCAAAGTAGAACAAATATGACGAAAAATATCGTAATGCATGGAAAATTCAATATGCATCCTACAACAACACGTGGTGTGTACATGATTAATCTTAATATAAAAAGGTTTTTCCATTTCAAAAAATCTTTGAGAAATTTTTATTTGAGGAAACTTTTGAAGGAATCTTTCATAAAATCTAGTTTGAGTCATATCAAAATAGTGTTTCACATGTGGCTCATGATTTTTAGACCCAATTCACCTTCTAACAACATCTCTTTGGTTGGGTGATACTCTTGTGTTGTCATGCCAAAAAATTTCAATTAATGTTTTTAGTGCATCTACAACAACCTTGTCTTTGCATGGTAGTCTACCCGAGAATGCCCAAAGAGAATTATTGTTAGGTTTCTCTATTTGTTCTCGCCTCTTTAATGCTTTACTTAATGTTGTTTTACTAACATTCAATGACTTACTTGTTTTTCTTATCAAATGATCTTTTTTATTTTCTTGCTCATTATGGTTGATGTAATGACACGTCGAGTAGCATTAGAATCTTTACTACGTGATTTTGAACCAATAGATTGATATGCATCAAATAGATTTTTGACAATAGTTCTTTCACTGTTATTTTCAGATGATCTTAGACCTAGAATTTTCATTGTCTCTCTAAAATTCAAATTTTTAATCATTTGAACAATTAATTGACATCTTGCGGTTTGATTTAAGTTTTTAAAATTATTTTACCATATTCTTTTAACCATTCTCCTAC